>NC_142094.1:38924545-39227575 GCF_054644295.1 Miniopterus natalensis
TTAAGGTTATGATGGGACCTAGGGTTATGGTTATGTTGAGGGCTAGGGTTAGAGAGACGGTTAGGGTTGGGATTGGACCTAGGGTCAGGGTTACGTTGAGGGCTAGGGTTAGAGAGACGGTTAGGGATGGGATTGGACCTAAGGTTAGGGTTATGTTGAGGGCTAGGGTTAGAGAGACGGTTAGGGTTGGGATTGGACCTCGGCTTAGGGTTATGTTGAGGGCTAGGGTTAGAGAGACGGTTAGGGTTGGGAATGGACCTAGGGTTAGGGTTATGTTGAGGGCTAGGTTTAGAGAGACGGTTAGAGTTGGGATGGGACCTAGGATTAGGGTTATGTTGAGGGCTAGGGTTAGAGAGACGGTTAGGGTTGGGATTGGACCTAGGGTTAGGGTTATGTTGATGGCTAGGGTTAGAGAGACGGTTAGGGTTGGGATTGGACCTAGGATAAGGGTTATGTTGAGGGCTAGGGTTAGAGAGACGGTTAGGTTTGGGATGGCACCTAGGGTTAGGCTTATGTTGAGGGCTAGGGTTAAAGAGATGGTTAGGTTCGGGATGGGATCTAGGGTTAGGGTTATGTTGAGGGCATGGGTTAGAGAGACGGTTAGGGTTGGGATGGCACCTAGGGTTAGGGTTATGTTGAGAGCTAGGGTTAGAGAGACGGTTAGGGTTGGGATTGGACCTAGGGTTAGGGTTATGTTGAGGGCTAGGGTTAGAGAGACGGTTAGGGTTGGGAATGGACCTAGGGTTAGGGTTATGTTGAGGGCTAGGGTTAGAGAGACGGTTAGGGTGGGATGGCGCCTAGGGTTAGGGTTATGTTTAGGGCTAGGGTTAGAGAGACGGTTAGGGTTGGGATGGGACCTAGGGTTAGGGTTATGTTGAGGGCTAGGTTTAGAGAGACGGTTAGAGTTTTGAAGGGACCTAGGGTTAGGGTTATGTTGAGGGCTAGGGTTAGAGAGACGGTTAGGGTTGTGATTGGACCTAGGGTTAGGGTTATGTTGAGAGCATGGGTTAGAGAGACTGTTAGGGTTGGGATTGGACCTAGGGTTAGGGTCATGTTGAGGGCTAGGGTTAGAGAGACGGTTAGGGTTGGGATTGGACCTAGGGTTAGGGTTATGTTGAGGGCTAGGGTTAGAGAGACGGTTAGGGTTATGATGGGACCTAGGGTTAGGGTTATGTTGAGGGCTAGGGTTAGAGAGACGGTTAGGGTTTGGATTGGACCTAGGGTTAGGGTTATGTTGAGGGCTACGGATAGAGAGACGGTTAGGGTTGGGATTGGACCGAGGGTTAGGGTTATGTTGAGGGCTAGGGTTAGAGAGACCGTTAGGGTTATGATGGGACCTAAGGTTAGGGTTATGTTGAGGGCTAGGGTTAGAGAGACGGTTAGGGTTGGGATTGGACCTAGGGTTAGGCTTATGCTGAGGGCTACGGTTAGAGAGACAGTTAGGGTTCGGATGGCACCTAGGGTTAGGGTTATGTTGAGGGCTAGGGTTAGAGAGACGGTTAGGGTTGGGATTGGACCTAGGGTTAGGGTTATGTTGAGGGCTAGGGTTCGAGAGACGGTTAGGTTTGGGATGGCACCTAGGGTTAGGGTTATGTGGAGGGCTAGGGTTAGAGAGACGGTTCGGGTTGGGATGGGACCTAGGGTTAGGGTTATGTTGAGGGCTAGGGTTAGAGAGACGGTTAGAGTTGGGATGGGACCTAGGGTTAGGGTTATGTTGAGGGCATGGGTTAGAGAGACAGTTAGGGTTGGGATTGGACCTAGGGTTAGGGTTATGTTGAGGGCTAGGGTGAGAGAGACGGTTAGGGTTGGGATTGGACCTAGGGTTGGGTTATGTTGAGGGCTAGGGTTAGAGAGACGGTTAGGGTTGGGATTGGACCTAGGGTTAGGGTTATGTTGAGGGCTAGGGTTAGAGAGACGGTTAGGGTTGGGATTGGACCTAGGGTTTGGGTTATGTTGAGGGCTAGGGTTAGAGAGACGGTTAGGGTTGGGATTGGACCTAGGCTTAGGGTTATGTTGAGGGCTAGGGTTAGAGAGACGGTTAGGGTTGGGATTGGACCTAGGGTTTGGGTTATGTTGAGGGCTAGGGTTAGAGAGACGGTTAGGGTTGGGATTGGACCTAGGGTTAGGGTTATGTTGAGGGCTAGGGTTAGAGAGACGGTTAGGTTTGGGATGGCACCTAGGGTTAGGGTTATGTTGA
Organism: Miniopterus natalensis; assembly: GCF_054644295.1. Taxonomy (NCBI): domain Eukaryota; kingdom Metazoa; phylum Chordata; class Mammalia; order Chiroptera; family Miniopteridae; genus Miniopterus; species Miniopterus natalensis. The sequence goes on from NC_142094.1 coordinate 38,926,743, forward strand.
GGGCTAGGGTTAAAGAGATAGTTAGGTTCGGGATGGGACCTAGGGTTAGGGTTATGTTGAGGGCTAGGGTTAGAGAGACGGTTAGAGTTGTGATGGGACCTAGGTTTAGGGTTATGTTGAGGGCTAGGGTTAGAGAGACGGTTAGGGTTGGGATTGGACCTGGGGTTAGGGTTATGTTGAGGGCTAGGGTTAGAGAGACGGTTAGGGTTGGGATTGGACCTAGGGTTAGGGTTATGTTGAGGGCTAGGTTTAGAGAGACCGTTAGGGTTATGATGGGACCTAGGGTTAGGGTTATGTTGAGGGGTAGGGTTAGAGAGACGGTTAGGGTTGGGATTGGACCGAGGGTTAGGCTTATGCTGAGGGCTAGGGTTAGAGAGACGGTTAGGGTTGGGATGGCACCTAGGGTTAGGGTTATGTTGAGGGCTAGGGTTAGAGAGACGGTTAGGGTTGGGATTGGACCTTGGGTTAGGGTTATGTTGAGGGCTAGGGTTAGAGAGAGGGTTAGGGTTCGGATTGGACCTAGGGTTAGGTTTAAGTTGAGGGCTAGGGTTCGAGAGACGGTTAGGTTTGGGATGGCACCTAGGGTTAGGGTTATGTTGAGGGCTAGGGTTAGAGAGACGGTTCGGGTTGGGATGGGACCTAGGGTTAGGTTTTTGTTGAGGGCTAGGGTTAGAGGGACGGTTAGAGTTGGGATGGGACCTAGGGTTAGGGTTATGTTGAGGCCTAAGGTTAGAGAGACGGTTAGGGTTGGGATTGGACCTAGGGTTAGGGTTATGTTGAGGGCTAGGGTTAGAGAGACGGTTAGGGTTGGGATTGGACCTAGGGTTAGGGTTATGTTGAGGGCATGGGTTAGAGAGAGGGTTAGGTTTGGGATCGGACCTAGGGTTGAGGTTATGTTGAGGGCTAGGGTTAGAGAGACGGTTAGGGTTGGGATTGGACCTAGGGTTAGGGTTATGTTGAGGGCTAGGGTTAGAGAGACGGTTAGGGTTGGGATTGGACCTAGGGTTAGGGTTATGTTGAGGGCTAGGGTTAGAGAGACGGTTAGGGTTGGGATTGGACCTAGGGTTAGGGTTATGTTGAGGGCTAGGGTTAGACAGACAGTTAGGGTTGGGATTGTACCTAGCGTTAGGGTTATGTTGAGGGCTAGGGTTAGAGAGACGGTTAGGGTTGGGATTGGAGCTAGGGTAAGGTTATGTTGAGGGCATAGGTTAGAGAGACGGTTAGGGTTGGGATTGGATCTAGGATTAGGGTTATGTTGAGGGCTAGGGTTAGAGAGACGGTTCGGGTTGGGAAGGGACCTAGGGTTAGGGTTATGTTGAGGGCATGGGTTAGAGAGACGGTTAGGGTTGGGATTGGACCTAGGGTTAGGGATATGTTGAGGGCTAGGGTTAGAGAGACGGATAGGGTTGGGATGGGACCTAGAGTTAGGTTTATGTTGAGGGCTAGGGTTAGAGAGACGGTTAGGGTTGGGATTGGACCTAGGGTTAGGGTTATGTTGAGGGCTAGGGTTAGAGAGACGGTTAGGGTTGGGATTGGACCTAGGGTTAGGGTTATGTTGAGGGCATGGGTTATAGAGACGGTTAGGGTTGGGATCGGACCTAGGGTTAGGGTTATGTGGAGGGCTAGGGTTAGAGAGACGATTAGGGTTGGGATTGGACCTAGGGTTAGGGTTATGTTGAGGGCTAGGGTTAGAGAGACGGTTAGGGTTGGGATTGGACCTAGGGTTAGGGTTATGTTGAGGGCTAGGGTTAGAGAGACGGTTAGGATTGGGATTGGACCTAGGGTTAGGGTTATGTTGAGGGCTAGGGTTAGACAGACCGTTAGGGTTGGGATTGTACCTAGCGTTAGGGTTATGTTGAGGGCTAGGGTTAGAGAGACGGTTAGGGTTGGGATTCGACCTAGAGTTAGGGTTATGTTGAGGTCATAGGTTAGAGAGACGGTTAGGGTTGGGATTGGACCTAGGGTTAGGGTTATGTTGAGGGCTAGGGTTAGAGAGACGGATAGGGTTGGGATTGGACCTAGGGTTAGGGTTATGTTGAGGGCTAGGGTTAGAGAGACGGATAGGGTTGGGATTGGACCTAGGGTTAGGGTTATGTTGAGGGCTAGGGTTAGAGAGACGGTTAGAGTTGGGATTGGACCTAGGGTTAGGGTTATGTTGAGGGCATGGGTTAGAGAGACGGTTAGGGTTATGGTGGGACCTAGGGTTAGGGTTATGTTGAGGGCTAGGGTTAGAGAGACGGTTAGGGTTATGATGGGACCTAGGGTTAGGGTTTTGTTGAGGGCTAGGGTTAGAGAGACGGTTAGGGTTGGGATTGGACCTAGGGTTAGGGTTATGTTGAGGGCTAGGTTTAGAGAGACGGTTAGGGTTGGGATTGGACCTAGGGTTAGGGTTATGTTGAGGGCTAGGGTTAGAGAGACGGTTAGAGTTGGGATTGGACCTAGGGTTAGGGTTATGTTGAGGGCATGGGTTAGAGAGACGGTTAGGGTTGGGATTGGACCTAGGGTTAGGGTTATGTTGAGGGCATGGGTTAGAGAGACGGTTAGGGTTGGGATTAGACCTAGTGTTAGGGTTATGTTGAGGCCTAGGGTTAGAGAGACGGTTAGGGTTGGGATGGCACCTAGGGTTAGGGTTATGTTGAGGGCTAGGGTTCGAGAGACGGTTTGGGTTGGGATTGGACCTTGGGTTAGGGTTATGTTGAGGGCTCGGGTTAGAGAGACGGTTAGGGTTCGGATTGGACCTAGGGTTAGGTTTATGTTGAGGGCTAGGGTTCGAGAGACGGTTAGGTTTGGGATGGCACCTAGGGTTAGGGATATGTTGAGGGCTAGGGTTAGAGAGACGGTTCGGGTTGGGATGGGACCTAGGGTTAGGTTTTTGTTGAGGGCTAGGGTTAGAGAGACGGTTAGAGTTGGGATGGGACCTAGGGTTAGGGTTATGTTGAGGCCTAAGGTTAGAGAGACGGTTAGGGTTGGGATTGGACCTAGGGTTAGGGTTATGTTGAGGGCTAGGGTTAGAGAGACGGTTAGGGTTGGGATTGGACCTAGGGTTAGGGTTATGTTGAGGGCATGGGTTAGAGAGACGGTTAGGGTTGGGATCGGACCTAGGGTTAGGGTTATGTTGAGGGCTAGGGTTAGAGAGACGGTTAGGGTTGGGATTGGACCTAGGGTTAGGGTTATGTTGAGGGCTAGGGTTAGAGAGACGGTTAGGGTTGGGATTGGACCTAGGGTTAGGGTTATGTTGAGGGCTAGGGTTAGACAGACAGTTAGGGTTGGATTGTACCTAGCGTTAGGGTTATGTTGAGTGCTAGGGTTAGAGAGACGGTTAGCGTTGGGATGGGACCTAGGGTTAGGGTTATGTTGAGGGCTAGGGTTAGAGAGACGGTTAGGGTTGGGATTGGACCTAGGGTTAGGGTTATGTTGAGGGCTAGGGTTAGAGAGACGGTTAGGGTTGGGATTGCACCTAGGGTTAGGGTTATGTTGAGGGCATGGGTTAGAGACGGTTAGGGTTGGGATCGGACCTAGGGTTAGGGTTATGTGGAGCGCTAGGGTTAGAGAGACGGTTAGGGTTGGGATTGGACCTAGGGTTAGGGTTATGTTGAGGGCTAGGGTTAGAGAGACGGTTAGGGTTGGGATTGGACCTAGGGTTAGGGTTATGTTGAGGGCTAGGGTTAGAGAGACGGTTAGGGTTGGGATTGGACCTAGGGTTAGGGTTATGTTGAGGGCATGGGTTAGAGAGACGGTTAGGGTTGGGAGTGGACCTAGGGTTAGGGTTATGTTGAGGGCTAGGGTTAGAGAGACGGATAGGGTTGGGATTGGACCTAGGGTTAGGGTTATGTTGAGGGCTAGGGTTAGAGAGACGGTTAGAGTTGGGATTGGACCTAGGGTTAGGGTTATGTTGAGGGCATGGGTTAGAGAGACGGTTAGGGTTATGGTGGGACCTAGGGTTAGGGTTATGTTGAGGGCTAGGGTTAGAGAGACGGTTAGGGTTGGGATTGGACTTAGGGTTAGGGTTATGTTGAGGGCTAGGGTTAGAGAGACGGTTAGGGTTGGGATTGGACCTAGGGTTAGGGTTATGTTGAGGGCTAGGATTAGAGAGACTTTTAGGGTTGGGATTGGTCCTAGGGTTAGGGTTATGTTGAGGGCTAGGTTTAGAGAGACGGTTAGGGTTGGGATTGGACGGAGGGTTACGGTTATGTTGAGGGCTAGGTTTAGAGAGACGGTTAGGGTTATGATGGGACCTAGGGTTATGGTTTTGTTGAGGGCTAGGGTTAGAGAGACGGTTAGGGTTGGGATTGGACCTAGGGTTAGGGTTATGTTGAGGGCTCGGGTTAGAGAGACGGTTAGGTTTGGGATTGGACCTAGGGTTAGGGTTATGTTGAGGGCTAGGTTTAGAGAGACGGTTAGGGTTGGGATTGGACCTAGGGTTAGGGTTATGTTGAGGGCTAGGGTTAGAGAGACGGTTAGAGTTGGGATTGGACCTAGGGTTAGGGTTATATTTAGGGCATGGGTTAGAGAGACGGTTACGGTTGGGATTGGACCTAGGGTTAAGGTTATGTTGAGGGCATGGGTTAGAGAGACGGTTAGGGTTGGGATTGGACCTAGTGTTAGGGTTATGTTGAGGGCTAGGGTTAGAGAGACGGTTAGGGTTATGTTGTGACCTAGGGTTAGGGTTATGTTGAGGGCTAGGGTTAGAGAGACGGTTAGGGTTGGGATTGGACCTAGGGTTAGGGTTATGTTTAGCGCTAGGGTTAGCGAGACGGTTAGGGTTGGGATTGGACCTAGAGTTAGGGTTATGTTGAGGCCTAGGGTTAGGGAGACGGTTAGTGTTGGGATTGGACCTAGGGTTTTTGTTATGTTCAGGGCTAGGGTTAGAGAGAAGGTGACGGTTGGGATTGGACCTAGGGTTGGGGCTATGTTCAGGGCTAGGGTTAGAGAGAAGGTTAGGGTTATGATGTGACCTAGGGTTAGGGTTATGTTGAGGGCTAGGGTTAGAGAGACGGTTAGGGTTGGGATTCGACCTAGGGTTAGGGTTATGTTGAGGACTAGGGTTAGAGAGACGGCTAGGGTTATGATGGGACCTAGGGTTAGGGTTATGTGGAGGGCTAGGGTTAGAGAGACGGTTAGGGTTGGGATGGGACCTAGGGTTAGGGTTATGTTAAGGGCTAGTATTAGAGAGACGGTTAGGGTTATGATGGGACCTAGGGTTAGGGTTATGTTGAGGGCTAGGGTTAAAGAGACAGTTAGGGTTATGATGGGACCTAGGGTTAGGGTTATGTGGAGGGCTAGGGTTAGAGAGACGGTTAGGGTTGGGATGGGACCTAGGGTTAGGGTTATGTTGAGTGCTAGGGTTAGAGAGACTGTTAGGGTTGGGATTGGACCTAGGGTTAGGGTTATGTTGAGGGCATGGGTTAGAGAGACGGTTAGGGTTGGGATTGGACCTAGGGTTAGGGTTATGTTGAGGGCTAGGGTTAGAGAGACGGTTAGGGTTGGGATTGGACCTAGGGTTAAGGTTATGTTGAGGGCATGGGTTAAAGAGACGGTTAGGGTTGGGATTGGACCTAGGGTTAGGGTTATGTTGAGGGCTAGGGTTAGAGAGACGGTTAGGGTTGGGATTGGACCTAGGGTTAGGCTTATGTTGAGGGCTAGGGTTAGAGAGACGGTTATGGTTGGGATTGGACCTAGGGTTAGGGTTATGTTGAGGGCTAGGGTTAGAGAGACTGTTAGGGTTATAACGGGACCTAGGGTTAGGGTTATGTTGAGGGCTAGGGTTAGAGAGACAGTTAGGGTTGGGATTGGACCTAAGGTTAGGGTTATGTTGGGGGCTAGGGTTAGAGAGACAGTTAAGGTTGGGATTGGACCTAGGGTTAGGGTTATGTTGAGGGCTAGGGTTAGAGAGACGGTTAGCGTTGGGATTCGACCTAGGGTTAGGGTTATGTTGAGGGCTAGGGTTAGAGAGAAGGTTAGGGTTATGGTGGGACCTAGGGTTAGGGTTATGTTGAGGGCTAGGGTTAGAGAGACGGTTAGGGTTGGGATGGACCTAGGGTTAGGGTTATGTTGAGGGCTAGGGTTAGAGAGACGGTTAGGGTTGGGATTGGACCTAGGGTTTTTGTTATGTTCAGGGCTAGATTTAGAGAGAAGGTGACGGTTGGGATTGGACCTAGGGTTGGGGTTATGTTCAGGGCTAGGGTTAGAGAGAAGGTTAGGGTTATGATGTGACCTAGGGTTAGGGTTATGTTGAGGGCTAGGGTTAGAGAGACGGTTAGGATTGGGATTGGACCTAGGGTTAGGGTTATGTTGAGGACTAGGGTTAGAGAGACGGCTAGGGTTATGATGGTACCTAGGGTTAGGGTTATGTTAAGGGCTAGTGTTAGAGAGACGGTTAGGGTTATAATGGGACCTAGGGTTAGGGTTATGTTGAGGGCTAGGGTTAGAGAGACGGTTAGGGTTGGGATTGGACCTAGGGTTAGGGTTATGTTGAGGCCTAGGGTTAGAGAGACGGTTAGGATTGGGATGGCACCTAGGGTTAGGGTTATGTTGAGGGCTAGGGTTAGAGAGACGGTTAGGGTTGGGATTGGTCCTAGGGTTAGGGTTATGTTGAGGGCTAGGGTTAGAGAGACGGTTAGGGTTGTGATGGGACCTAGGGTTAGGGTTATGTTGAGGGCTAGGGTTAGAGAGACGTTTAGGGTTGGGATTGGACCTAGGGTTAGGGTTATGTTGAGGGGTAGGGTTAGAGAGACGGTTAGGGTTATGATGGGACCTAGGGTTAGGGTTATGTTGAGGGCTAGGGTTAGAGAGAGGGTTAGAGTTGGGATGGGACCTAGGGTTAGGGTTATGTTGAGGGCTAGGGTTAGAGAGACGGTTAGGATGGGAATGGACCTAGGGTTAGGGTTATGTTTAGCGCTAGTTTTAGCGAGTCGGTTAGGGTTGGGATTAGACCTAGAGTTAGGGTTATGTTGAGGCCTAGGGTTAAGGAGACGGTTAGGGTTGGGATTGGACCTAGGGTTTTTGTTATGTTCAGGGCTAGGGTTAGAGAGAAGGTGACGGTTGGGATTGGACCTAGGGTTGGGGTTATGTTCAGGGCTAGGGTTAGAGAGAAGGTTAGGGTTATGATGTGACCTAGGGTTAGGGTTATGTTGAGGGCTAGGGTTAGAGAGACGGTTAGTGTTCGGATTGGACCTAGGGTTAGGGTTATGTTGAGGACTAGGGTTAGAGAGACGGCTAGGGTTATGATGGGACCTAGGGTTAGGGTTATGTTAAGGGCTAGTGTTAGAGAGACGGTTAGGGTTATGATGGGACCTAGGGTTAGGGTTATGTTGAGGGCTAGGGTTAGAGAGACGGTTAGGGTTGGGATTGGACCTAGGATTAGGGTTATGTTGAGGGCTAGGGTTAGAGAGACGGTTAGGGTTATGATGGGACCTAGGGTTAGGGTTATGTTGAGGGCTAGGGTTAGAGAGACGGTTAGGGTTGGGATTGGACTTAGGGTTAGGGTTATGTTGAGGGCTAGGGTTAGAGAGACGGTTAGGGTTGGGATTGGACCTAGGGTTAGGATTATGTTGAGGGCTAGGGTTACAGAGACGGTTAAGGTTGGGATTGGACCTAGGGTTAGGGTTATATTGAGGGCTAGGGTTACAGAGACGGTTAGGGTTGGGATTGGACCTATGGTTAGGGTTATGTTGAGGGCTAGGGTTAGAGAGACGGTTAGGGTTGGGATTGGACCTAGGGTTAGGGTTATGTTGAGGGCATAGGTTAGAGAGACGGTTAAAGTTGGGATTGGACCTAGGGTTAGGGTTATGTTGAGGGCTAGGGTTAGAGAGACGGTTAGGGTTGGGATTGGACCTAGGGTTAGGGTTATGTTGAGGGCATGGGTTAGAGAGACGGTTAGGGTTGGGATTGGACCTAGGGTTAGGGTTATGTTGAGGGCTAGGGTTAGAGACACGGTTAGGGTTGGGATTGGACCTAGGGTTAGGGTTATGTTGAGGGCTAGGGTTAGAGAGACGGTTAGGGTTGGGATTGGACCTAGGGTTAGGGTTATGTTGAGGGCTAGGGTTAGAGAGACGTTTAGGGTTGGGATTGGACCTAGGGTTAGAGTTATGTTGAGGGCATGGGTTAGAGAGACGGTTATGGTTGGGATTGGACCTAGGGTTAGGGTTATGTTGAGGGCTAGGGTTAGAGAGACCGTTAGGTTTGGGACTGGACCGAGGGTTAGGGTTATGTTGAGGGCTAGGTTTAGAGAGACGGTTAGGGTTATGATGGGACCTAGGGTTAGGGTTATGTTGAGGGCTAGGGTTAGAGAGACGGTTAGGGTTGGGATTGGACCTAGGGTTAGGGTTATGTTGAGGGCTAGTGTTAGAGAGACGGTAAGGGTTGGGATTGGACCTAGGGTTAGGGTTATGTTGAGGGCTAGGGTTAGAGAGACGGTTAGGGTTGGGATTGGACCTAGGTTTAGGGTTATGTTGAGGGCTAGGGTTAGAGAGACGGTTAGGGTTGGGATTGGACCTAGGGTTAGGGTTATGTTGAGGGCTAGGGTTAGAGAGATGGTTAGGGTTTTGATGGGACCTAGGGTTAGGGTTATGTTGAGGTCCAGGGTTAGAGAGACGGTTAGGGTTGGGATGGGACCTAGGGTTAGGGTTATGTTGAGGGCTAGGGTTAGAGAGACGGTTAGGGTTGGGATTGGACCTAGGGTTAGGGTTATGTTGAGGGCATGGGTTAGAGAGACGGTTAGGGTTGGGATTGGACCTAGGGTTAGGGTTATGTTGAGGGCTAGGGTTAGAGAGACGGTTAGGGTTGGGATTGGACCTAGGGTTAAGGTTATGTTGAGGGCATGGGTTAAAGACACGGTTAGGGTTGCTATTGGACCTAGGGTTAGGGTTATGTTGAGGGCTAGGGTTAGAGAGACGGTTAGGGTTGGGATTGGACCTAGGGTTAGGGTTATGTTGAGGGCTAGGGTTAGAGAGACGGTTAGGGTTGGGATTGGACCTAGGGTTAGGGTTATGTTGAGGGCTAGGGTTAGAGAGACGGTTAGGGTTGGGATGGCACCTAGGGTTAGGGTTATGTTGAGGGCTAGGGTTAGAGAGACGGTTAGGGTTATGATGGGACCTAGGGTTAGGGTTATGTTGAGGGCTAGGGTTAGAGAGACGGTTAGGGTTATGATGGGACCTAGGGTTAGGGTTATTTTGAGGGCTAGGGTTAGAGAGACGGTTAGGGTTGGGATTGGACCTAGGGTTAGGGTTATGTTGAGGGCTAGGGTTAGAGAGACAGTTAGGGTTGGGATTGGACCTAGGGTTAGGGTTATGTTGAGGGCTAGGTTTAGAGAGACGGTTAGGGTTGGGATTGGACCTAGGGTTAGGGTTATGTTGAGGGCTAGGGTTAGAGAGACGGTTAGGGTTGGGATGGCACCTAGGGTTAGGGTTATGTTGAGGGCTAGGGTTAGAGAGACGGTTAGGGTTATGATGGGACCTAGGGTTAGGGTTATGTTGAGGGCTAGGGTTAGAGAGACGGTTAGGGTTATGATGGGACCTAGGGTTAGGGTTATGTTGAGGGCTAGGGTTAGAGAGACGGTTAGGGTTGGGATTGGACCTAGGGTTAGGGTTATGTTGAGGGCTAGGGTTAGAGAGACGGTTAGGGTTGGGATTGGACCTAGGGTTAGGGTTATGTTGAGGGCTAGGGTTAGAGAGACGGTTAGGGTTGGGATTGGACCTAGGGTTAGGGTTATGTTGAGGGCTAGGGTTAGAGAGACGGTTAGGGTTGGGAATGGACCTAGGGTTAGGGTTATGTTGAGGGCTAGGGTTAGAGAGACGGTTAGGGTTGGGATTGGACCTAGGGTTAGGGTTATGTTGAGGGCATGGGTTAGAGAGACGGTTAGGGTTGGGATTGGACCTAGGGTTAGGGTTATGTTGAGGGCTAGGGTTAGAGAGACGGTTAGGGTTGGGATTGGACCTAGGGTTAGGGTTATGTTGAGGGCTAGGGTTAGAGAGACGGTTAGGGTTGGGATTGGACCTAGGGTTAGGGTTATGTGGAGGGCTAGGTTTAGAGAGACGGTTAGAGTTGGGATGGGACCTAGGGTTAGGGTTATGTTGAGGGCTAGGGTTAGAGAGACGGTTAGGGTTGGGATTGGACCTAGGGGTAGGGTTATGTTGAGGGCATGGGTTAGAGAGACGGTTAGGGTTGGGATTGGACCTAGGGTTAGGGTTATGTTGAGGGCTAGGGTTAGACAGACCGTTAGGGTTGGGATTGTACCTAGCGTTAGGGTTATGTTGAGGGCTAGGGTTAGAGAGACGGTTAGGGTTGGGATTGGACCTAGGGTTAGGGTTATGTTGAGGGCATGGGTTAGAGAGACGGTTAGGGTTGGGATTGGACCTAGGGTTAGGGTTATGTTGAGGGCTAGGGTTAGAGAGACGGTTAGGGTTGGGATTGGACCTAGGGTTAAGGTTATGTTGAGGGCATGGGTTAAAGAGACGGTTAGGGTTGCTATTGGACCTAGGGTTAGGGTTATGTTGAGGGCTAGGGTTAGAGAGACGGTTAGGGTTGGGATTGGACCTAGGGTTAGGGTTATGTTGAGGCCTAGGGTTAGAGAGACGGTTAGGGTAGGGATTGGACCTATGGTTAGGGTTATGTTGAGGGCTAGGGTTAGAGAGACGGTTAGGGTTGGGATGGCACCTAGGGTTAGGGTTATGTTGAGGGCTAGGGTTAGAGAGACGGTTAGGGTTATGATGGGACCTAGGGTTAGGGTTATGTTGAGGGCTAGGCTTAGAGAGACGGTTAGGGTTATGATGGGACCTAGGGTTAGGGTTATGTTGAGGGCTAGGGTTAGAGAGACGGTTAGGGTTATGATGGGACCTAGGGTTAGGGTTATGTTGAGGGCTAGGGTTAGAGAGACGTTTAGGGTTGGGATTGGACCTAGGGTTAGGGTTATGTTGAGGGGTAGGGCTGGAGAGACGGTTAAGGTTGGGATGGACCGAGGGTTAGGGTTATGTTGAGGGCTAGGGTTAGAGAGACGGTTAGGGTTGGGATTGGACCTAGGGTTAGGGTTATGTTGAGGGCTAGGGTTAGAGAGACGGTTAGGGTTGGGATTGGACCTAGGGTTAGGGTTATGTTGAGGGCTAGGGTTAGAGAGACTGTTAGGGTTGGGATTGGACCTAGGGTTAGGGTTATGTTGAGGGCTAGGGTTAGAGACACGGTTAGGGTTGGGATTGGACCTATGGTTAGGATTATGTTGAGGGCTAGGGTTAGAGAGACGGTTAGGGTTGGGATTGGACCTAGGGTTAGGGTTATGTAGAGGGCTAGGGTTAGAGAGACGGTTAGGGTTGGGATTGGACCTAGGGTTAGGGTTATGTGGAGGGCTAGGGTTAGAGAGACGGTTAGAGTTGGGATGGGACCTAGGGTTAGGGTTATGTTGAGGGCTAGGGTTAGAGAGACGGTTAGGGTTGGTATTGGACCTAGGGGTAGGGTTATGTTGAGGGCATGGGTTAGAGAGACGGTTAGGGTTGGGATTGGACCTAGGGTTAGGGTTATGTTGAGGGCTAGGGTTAGACAGACCGTTAGGGTTGGGATTGTACCTAGCGTTAGGGTTATGTTGAGGGCTAGGGTTAGAGAGACGGTTAGGGTTGGGATTGGACCTAGGGTTAGGGTTATGTTGAGGGCATAGGTTAGAGAGACGGTTAGGGTTGGGATTGGACCTAGGGTTAGGGTTATGTTGAGGGCTAGTGTTAGAGAGACCGTAAGGGTTGGGATTGGACCTAGGGTTAGGGTTATGTTGAGGGCATGGGTTGGAAAGACGGTTAGGGTTGGGATTGGACCTAGGGTTAGGGTTATGTTGAGGGCTAGGGTTAGAGAGACGGTTAGGGTTGGGATTGGACCTAGGGTTAAGGTTATGTTGAGGGCATGGGTTAAAGAGCCGGTTAGGGTTGCTATTGGACCTAGGATTAGGGTTATGTTGAGGGCTAGGGTTAGAGAGACGGTTAGGGTTGGGATTGGACCTAGGGTTAGGGTTATGTTGAGGGCTAGGGTTAGAGAGACGGTTAGGGTTGGGATTGGACCTAGGGTTAGGGTTATGGTGAGGGCTAGGGTTAGAGAGACGGTTAGGGTTGGGATTGCACCTAGGCTTAGGGTTATGTTGAGGGCTAGGGTTAGAGAGACGGTTAGGGTTATGATGGGACCTAGGGTTAGGGTTATGTTGAGGGCTAGGGTTAGAGAGACGGTTAGGGTTATGATGGGACCTAGGGTTAGGGTTATGTTGAGGGCTAGGGTTAGAGAGACGGTTAGGGTTGGGATTGGACCTAGGGTTAGGGTTATGTTGAGGGGTAGGGTTAGAGAGACGGTTAGGGTTGGGATTGGACCTAGGGTTAGGGTTATGTTGAGGGCTAGGGTTAGAGAGACGGTTAGGGTTGGGACTGGACCTAGGGTTAGGGTTATGTTGAGGGCTAGGGTTAGAGAGACGGTTAGGGTTGGGATTGGACCTAGGGTTAGGGTTATGTTGAGGGCTAGGGTTAGAGAGACGGTTAGGGTTGGGATTGGACCTAGGGTTAGGGTTATGTGGAGGGCTAGGGTTAGAGAGACGGTTAGGGTTGGGATGGTACCTAGCGTTAGGGTTATCTTGAGGGCTAGGGTTAGAGAGACGGTTAGGGTTGGGATTGGACCTAGGGGTAGGGTTATGTTGAGGGCATGGGTTAGAGAGACGGTTAGGGTTGGGATTGGACCTAGGGTTAGGGTTATGTTGAGGGCTAGGGTTAGACAGACCGTTAGGGTTGGGATTGGACCTAGGGTTAAGGTTATGGTGAGGGCATGGGTTAAAGAGACGGTTAGGGTTGCTATTGGACCTAGGGTTAGGGTTATGTTGAGGGCTAGGGTTAGAGAGACGGTTAGGGTTGGGATTGGACCTAGGGTTAGGGTTATGTTGAGGGCTAGGGTTAGAGAGACGGTTATTGTTATGGTGGGACCTAGGGTTAGGGTTATGTTGAGGGCTAGGTTTAGAGAGACGGTTAGTGTTGGGATGGACCTAGGGTTAGGGTTATGTTGAGGGCTAGGGTTAGAGAGACTGTTAGGGTTGGGATTGGACCTAGGGTTAGGCTTATGTTGAGGGCTAGGGTTAGAGAGACGGTTAGGGTTGGGATTGGACCTAGGGTTAGGGTTATGTTGAGGGCTAGGGTTAGAGAGACGGTTAGGGTTATGATGGGACCTAGGGTTAGGGTTATGTTGAGGGCTATGGTTAGAGAGACGGTTAGGGTTGGGATGGGAACTAGGGTTAGGGTTATGTTGAGGGCTAGGGTTAGAGAGACGGTTAGGGTTGGGATTGAACCTAGGGTTAGGGTTATGTTGAGGGCTAGGGTTAGAGAGACGGTTAGGGTTGGGATTGGACCTAGGGTTAGGGTTATGTTGAGGGCTAGGGTTAGAGAGACGGTTAGGGTTGGGATTGGACCTAGGGTTATGGTTATGTTGAGGGCTAGGGTTAGAGAAACGGTTAGGGTTGGGATTGGACCTAGGGTTAGGGTTATGTTGAGGGCTAGGGTTAGAGAGACGGTTAGGGTTGGGATGGCACCTAGGGTTAGGGTTATGTTGAGGGCTAGGGTTAGAGAGACGGTTAGGGTTATGATGGGACCTAGGGTTAGGGTTATGTTGAGGGCTAGGGTTAGAGAGACGGTTAGGGTTATGATGGGACCTAGGGTTAGGGTTATGTTGAGGGCTAGGGTTAGAGAGACGGTTAGGGTTGGGATTGGACCTAGGGTTAGGGTTATGTTGAGGGCTAGGGTTAGAGAGACGGTTAGGGTTGGGATTGGACCTAGGGTTAGGGTTATGTTGAGGGCTAGGTTTAGAGAGACGGTTAGGGTTGGGATTGGACCTAGGGTTAGGGTTATGTTGAGGGCTAGGGTTAGAGAGACGGTTAGGGTTGGGATTGGACCTAGGGTTAGGGTTATGTTGAGGGCTAGGGTTAGAGAGACGGTTAGGGTTGGGATTGGACCTAGGGTTAGGGTTATGTTGAGGGCTAGGGTTAGAGAGACGTTTAGGGTTGGGATTGGACCTAGGGTTAGGGTTATGTTGAGGGCTAGGGTTAGAGAGACGGTTAGGGTTGGGATTGGACCTAGGTTTAGGGTTATGTTGAGGGCTAGGCTTAGAGAGACGGTTAGGGTTGGGATTGGACCTAGGGTTAGGGTTATGTTGAGGGCTAGGGTTAGAGAGACGGTTAGGGTTGGGATTGGACCTAGGGTTAGGGTTATGTTGAGGGCTAGGGTTAGAGAGACGGTTAGGGTTGGGATTGGACCTAGGGTTAGGGTTATGTTGAGGGGTAGGGTTAGAGAGACGGTTAGGGTTGGGATTGGACCTAGGGTTAGGGTTATGTTGAGGGCAAGGGTTAGAGAGACGGTTAGGGTTGGGATTGGTCCTAGGGTTAGGGTTATGTTGAGGGCTAGGGTTAGAGAGACGGTTAGGTTTGAGATTGGACCTAGGGTTAGGGTTATGTTGAGGGCTAGGGTTAGAGACACGGTTACGGTTGGGATTGGTCCTAGAGTTAGGGTTATGTTGAGGGCTAGGGTTAGAGAGACGGTTAGGGTTGGGATTGGACCTAGGGTTAGGGTTATGTTGAGGGCTAGGGTTAGAGAGACGGTTAGGGTTGGGATTGGACCTAGGGTTATTGTTATGTGGAGGGCTAGGGTTAGAGAGACGGTTAGAGTTGGGATGGGAGCTAGGGTTAGGGTTATGTTGAGGGCTAGGGTTACAGAGACGGTTAGGGTTGGGATTGGACCTAGGGTTAGGGTTATGTTGAGGGCTAGGGTTAGAGAGACGGTTAGGGTTGGGATTGGACCTAGGGTTAGGGTTATGTTGAGGGCATGGGTTAGAGAGACGGTTAGGGTTGGGATTGGACCTAGGGTTAGGGTTATGTTGAGGGCTAGGGTTAGAGAGACGGTTAGGGTTGGGATTGGACCTAGGGTTAGGGTTATGTTGAGGGCTAGGGTTAGAGAGACGGTTAGGGTTGGGATTGGACCTAGGGTTAGGGTTATGTGGAGGGCTAGGGTTAGAGAGACGGTTAGAGTTGGGATGGGAGCTAGGGTTAGGGTTATGTTGAGGGCTAGGGTTAGAGAGACGGTTAGGGTTGGGATTGGACCTAGGGGTAGGGTTATGTTGAGGGCTAGGGTTAGAGAGACGGTTAGGGTTATGATGGGACCTAGGGTTAGGGTTATGTTGAGGGCTAGGGTTAGAGAGACGGTTAGGGTTATGATGGGACCTAGGGTTAGGGTTATGTTGAGGGCTAGGGTTAGAGAGACGGTTAGGGTTGGGATTGGACCTAGGGTTAGGGTTATGTTGAGGGCTAGGGTTAGAGAGACGGTTAGGGTTGGGATTTGACCTAGGGTTAGGGTTATGTTGAGGGCTAGGGTTAGAGAGACGGTTAGGGTTGGGATTGGACCTAGGGTTAGGGTTATGTTGAGGGCTAGGGTTAGAGAGACGGTTAGGGTTGGGATTGGACCTAGGGTTAGGGTTATGTTGAGGGCTAGGGTTAGAGAGACGGTTAGGGTTGGGATTGGACCTAGGGTTAGGGTTATGTTGAGGGCATGGGTTAGAGAGACGGTTAGGGTTGGGATTGGACCTAGGGTTAGGGTTATGTTGAGGGCTAGGGTTAGAGAGACGGTTAGGGTTGGGATTGGACCTAGGGTTAGGGTTATGTTGAGGGCTAGGGTTAGAGAGACGGTTAGGGTTGGGATTGGACCTAGGGTTAGGGTTATGTGGAGGGCTAGGGTTAGAGAGACGGTTAGAGTTGGGATGGGAGCTAGGGTTAGGGTTATGTTGAGGGCTAGGGTTAGAGAGACGGTTAGGGTTGGGATTGGACCTAGGGGTAGGGTTATGTTGAGGGCATGGGTTAGAGAGACGGTTAGGGTTGGGATTGGACCTAGGGTTAGGGTTATGTTGAGGGCTAGGGTTAGACAGACCGTTAGGGTTGGGATTGTACCTAGCGTTAGGGTTATGTTGAGGGCTAGGGTTAGAGAGACGGTTAGGGTTGGGATTGGACCTAGGGTTAGGGTTATGTTGAGGGCATGGGTTAGAGAGACGGTTAGGGTTGGGATTGGACCTAGGGTTAGGGTTATGTTGAGGGCTAGGGTTAGAGAGACGGTTAGGGTTGGGATTGGACCTAGGGTTAAGGTTATGTTGAGGGCATGGGTTAAAGAGACGGTTAGGGTTGCTATTGGACCTAGGGTTAGGGTTATGTTGAGGGCTAGGGTTAGAGAGACGGTTAGGGTTGGGATTGGACCTAGGGTTAGGGTTATGTTGAGGGCTAGGGTTAGAGAGACGGTTAGGGTTGGGATTGGACCTAGGGTTAGGGTTATGTTGAGGGCTAGGGTTAGAGAGACGGTTAGGGTTGGGATTGGACCTAGGGTTAGGGTTATGTTGAGGGCTAGGGTTAGAGAGACGGTTAGGGTTGGGATTGGACCTAGGGTTAGGGTTATGTTGAGGGCTAGGGTTAGAGAGACGGTTAGGGTTGGGATTGGACCTAGGGTTAGGGTTATGTTGAGGGCATGGGTTAGAGAGACGGTTAGGGTTGGGATTGGACCTAGGGTTAGGGTTATGTTGAGGGGTAGGGCTGGAGAGACGGTTAAGGTTGGGATGGACCGAGGGTTAGGGTTATGTTGAGGGCTAGGGTTAGAGAGACGGTTAGGGTTGGGATTGGACCTAGGGTTAGGGTTATGTTGAGGGCTAGGGTTAGAGAGACGGTTAGGGTTGGGATTGGACCTAGGGTTAGGGTTATGTTGAGGGCTAGGGTTAGAGAGACTGTTAGGGTTGGGATTGGACCTAGGGTTAGGGTTATGTTGAGGGCTAGGGTTAGAGACACGGTTAGGGTTGGGATTGGACCTATGGTTAGGATTATGTTGAGGGCTAGGGTTAGAGAGACGGTTAGGGTTGGGATTGGACCTAGGGTTAGGGTTATGTTGAGGGCTAGGGTTAGAGAGACGGTTAGGGTTGGGATTGGACCTAGGGTTAGGGTTATGTGGAGGGCTAGGGTTAGAGAGACGGTTAGAGTTGGGATGGGACCTAGGGTTAGGGTTATGTTGAGGGCTAGGGTTAGAGAGACGGTTAGGGTTGGTATTGGACCTAGGGGTAGGGTTATGTTGAGGGCATGGGTTAGAGAGACGGTTAGGGTTGGGATTGGACCTAGGGTTAGGGTTATGTTGAGGGCTAGGGTTAGACAGACCCTTAGGGTTGGGATTGTACCTAGCGTTAGGGTTATGTTGAGGGCTAGGGTTAGAGAGACGGTTAGGGTTGGGATTGGACCTAGGGTTAGGGTTATGTTGAGGGCATAGGTTAGAGAGACGGTTAGGGTTGGGATTGGACCTAGGGTTAGGGTTATGTTGAGGGCTAGGGTTAGAGAGACCGTTAGGGTTGGGATTGGACCTAGGGTTAGGGTTATGTTGAGGGCATGGGTTAGAAAGACGGTTAGGGTTGGGATTGGACCTAGGGTTAGGGTTATGTTGAGGGCTAGGGTTAGAGAGACGGTTAGGGTTGGGATTGGACCTAGGGTTAAGGTTATGTTGAGGGCATGGGTTAAAGAGCCGGTTAGGGTTGCTATTGGACCTAGGATTAGGGTTATGTTGAGGGCTAGGGTTAGAGAGACGGTTAGGGTTGGGATTGGACCTAGGGTTAGGGTAATGTTGAGGGCTAGGGTTAGAGAGACGGTTAGGGTTGGGATTGGACCTAGGGTTAGGGTTATGTTGAGGGCTAGGGTTAGAGAGACGGTTAGGGTTGGGATGGCACCTAGGCTTAGGGTTATGTTGAGGGCTAGGGTTAGAGAGACGGTTAGGGTTATGATGGGACCTAGGGTTAGGGTTATGTTGAGGGCTAGGGTTAGAGAGACGGTTAGGGTTATGATGGGACCTAGGGTTAGGGTTATGTTGAGGGCTAGGGTTAGAGAGACGGTTAGGGTTGGGATTGGACCTAGGGTTAGGGTTATGTTGAGGGGTAGGGTTAGAGAGACGGTTAGGGTTGGGATTGGACCTAGGGTTAGGGTTATGTTGAGGGCTAGGGTTAGAGAGACGGTTAGGGTTGGGATTGGACCTAGGGTTAGGGTTATGTTGAGGGCTAGGGTTAGAGAGACGGTTAGGGTTGGGATTGGACCTAGGGTTAGGGTTATGTTGAGGGCTAGGGTTAGAGAGACGGTTAGGGTTGGGATTGGACCTAGGGTTAGGGTTATGTTGAGGGCTAGGGTTAGAGAGACGGTTAGGGTTGGGATTGGACCTAGGGTTAGGGTTATGTTGAGGGCTAGGGTTAGAGAGACGGTTAGGGTTGGGATTGGACCTAGGGTTAGGGTTATGTTGAGGGCATGGGTTAGAGAGACGGTTAGGGTTGGGATTGGACCTAGGGTTAGGGTTATGTTGAGGGCTAGGGTTAGAGAGACGGTTAGGGTTGGGATTGGACCTAGGGTTAGGGTTATGTTGAGGGCTAGGGTTAGAGAGACGGTTAGGGTTGGGATTGGACCTAGGGTTAGGGTTATGTGGAGGGCTAGGGTTAGAGAGACGGTTAGAGTTGGGATGGGACCTAGGGTTAGGGTTATGTTGAGGGCTAGGGTTAGAGAGACGGTTAGGGTTGGGATTGGACCTAGGGGTAGGGTTATGTTGAGGGCATGGGTTAGAGAGACGGTTAGGGTTGGGATTGGACCTAGGGTTAGGGTTATGTTGAGGGCTAGGGTTAGACAGACCGTTAGGGTTGGGATTGTACCTAGCGTTAGGGTTATGTTGAGGGCTAGGGTTAGAGAGACGGTTAGGGTTGGGATTGGACCTAGGGTTAGGGTTATGTTGAGGGCATGGGTTAGAGAGACGGTTAGGGTTGGGATTGGACCTAGGGTTAGGGTTATGTTGAGGGCTAGGGTTAGAGAGACGGTTAGGGTTGGGATTGGACCTAGGGTTAAGGTTATGTTGAGGGCATGGGTTAAAGAGACGGTTAGGGTTGCTATTGGACCTAGGGTTAGGGTTATGTTGAGGGCTAGGGTTAGAGAGACGGTTAGGGTTGGGATTGGACCTAGGGTTAGGGTTATGTTGAGGCCTAGGGTTAGAGAGACGGTTAGGGTAGGGATTGGACCTAGGGTTAGGGTTATGTTGAGGGCTAGGGTTAGAGAGACGGTTAGGGTTGGGATGGCACCTAGGGTTAGGGTTATGTTGAGGGCTAGGGTTAGAGAGACGGTTAGGGTTATGATGGGACCTAGGGTTAGGGTTATGTTGAGGGCTAGGCTTAGAGAGACGGTTAGGGTTATGATGGGACCTAGGGTTAGGGTTATGTTGAGGGCTAGGGTTAGAGAGACGGTTAGGGTTATGATGGGACCTAGGGTTAGGGTTATGTTGAGGTCTAGGGTTAGAGAGACGGTTAGGTTTGGGATTGGACCTAGGGTTAGGGTTATGTTGAGGGGTAGGGCTGGAGAGACGGTTAAGGTTGGGATGGACCGAGGGTTAGGGTTATGTTGAGGGCTAGGGTTAGAGAGACGGTTAGGGTTGGGATTGGACCTAGGGTTAGGGTTATGTTGAGGGCTAGGGTTAGAGAGACGGTTAGGGTTGGGATTGGACCTAGGGTTAGGGTTATGTTGAGGGCTAGGGTTAGAGAGACTGTTAGGGTTGGGATTGGACCTAGGGTTAGGGTTATGTTGAGGGCTAGGGTTAGAGACACGGTTAGGGTTGGGATTGGACCTATGGTTAGGATTATGTTGAGGGCTAGGGTTAGAGAGACGGTTAGGGTTGGGATTGGACCTAGGGTTAGGGTTATGTTGAGGGCTAGGGTTAGAGAGACGGTTAGGGTTGGGATTGGACCTAGGGTTAGGGTTATGTGGAGGGCTAGGGTTAGAGAGACGGTTAGAGTTGGGATGGGACCTAGGGTTAGGGTTATGTTGAGGGCTAGGGTTAGAGAGACGGTTAGGGTTGGTATTGGAACTAGGGGTAGGGTTATGTTGAGGGCATGGGTTAGAGAGACGGTTAGGGTTGGGATTGGACCTAGGGTTAGGGTTATGTTGAGGGCTAGGGTTAGACAGACCGTTAGGGTTGGGATTGTACCTAGCGTTAGGGTTATGTTGAGGGCTAGGGTTAGAGAGACGGTTAGGGTTGGGATTGGACCTAGGGTTAGGGTTATGTTGAGGGCATGGGTTAGAGAGACGGTTAGGGTTGGGATTGGACCTAGGGTTAGGGTTATGTTGAGGGCTAGGGTTAGAGAGACGGTTAGGGTTGGGATTGGACCTAGGGTTAAGGTTATGTTGAGGGCATGGGTTAAAGAGACGGTTAGGGTTGCTATTGGACCTAGGGTTAGGGTTATGTTGAGGGCTAGGGTTAGAGAGACGGTTAGGGTTGGGATTGGACCTAGGGTTAGGGTTATGTTGAGGGCTAGGGTTAGAGAGACGGTTAGGGTTGGGATTGGACCTAGGGTTAGGGTTATGTTGAGGGCTAGGGTTAGAGAGACGGTTAGGGTTGGGATTGGACCTAGGGTTAGGGTTATGTTGAGGGCTAGGGTTAGAGAGACGGTTAGGGTTATGATGGGACCTAGGGTTAGGGTTATGTTGAGGGCTAGGGTTAGAGAGACGGTTAGGGTTGGGATTGGACCTAGGGTTAGGGTTATGTTGAGGGCATGGGTTAGAGAGACGGTTAGGGTTGGGATTGGACCTAGGGTTAGGGTTATGTTGAGGGGTAGGGCTGGAGAGACGGTTAAGGTTGGGATGGACCGAGGGTTAGGGTTATGTTGAGGGCTAGGGTTAGAGAGACGGTTAGGGTTGGGATTGGACCTAGGGTTAGGGTTATGTTGAGGGCTAGGGTTAGAGAGACGGTTAGGGTTGGGATTGGACCTAGGGTTAGGGTTATGTTGAGGGCTAGGGTTAGAGAGACTGTTAGGGTTGGGATTGGACCTAGGGTTAGGGTTATGTTGAGGGCTAGGGTTAGAGACACGGTTAGGGTTGGGATTGGACCTATGGTTAGGATTATGTTGAGGGCTAGGGTTAGAGAGACGGTTAGGGTTGGGATTGGACCTAGGGTTAGGGTTATGTTGAGGGCTAGGGTTAGAGAGACGGTTAGGGTTGGGATTGGACCTAGGGTTAGGGTTATGTGGAGGGCTAGGGTTAGAGAGACGGTTAGAGTTGGGATGGGACCTAGGGTTAGGGTTATGTTGAGGGCTAGGGTTAGAGAGACGGTTAGGGTTGGTATTGGACCTAGGGGTAGGGTTATGTTGAGGGCATGGGTTAGAGAGACGGTTAGGGTTGGGATTGGACCTAGGGTTAGGGTTATGTTGAGGGCTAGGGTTAGAGAGACCGTTAGGGTTGGGATTGGACCTAGGGTTAGGGTTATGTTGAGGGCATGGGTTAGAAAGACGGTTAGGGTTGGGATTGGACCTAGGGTTAGGGTTATGTTGAGGGCTAGGGTTAGAGAGACGGTTAGGGTTGGGATTGGACCTAGGGTTAAGGTTATGTTGAGGGCATGGGTTAAAGAGCCGGTTAGGGTTGCTATTGGACCTAGGATTAGGGTTATGTTGAGGGCTAGGGTTAGAGAGACGGTTAGGGTTGGGATTGGACCTAGGGTTAGGGTAATGTTGAGGGCTAGGGTTAGAGAGACGGTTAGGGTTGGGATTGGACCTAGGGTTAGGGTTATGTTGAGGGCTAGGGTAAGAGAGACGGTTAGGGTTGGGATGGCACCTAGGCTTAGGGTTATGTTGAGGGCTAGGGTTAGAGAGACGGTTAGGGTTATGATGGGACCTAGGGTTAGGGTTATGTTGAGGGCTAGGGTTAGAGAGACGGTTAGGGTTATGATGGGACCTAGGGTTAGGGTTATGTTGAGGGCTAGGGTTAGAGAGACGGTTAGGGTTGGGATTGGACCTAGGGTTAGGGTTATGTTGAGGGGTAGGGTTAGAGAGACGGTTAGGGTTGGGATTGGACCTAGGGTTAGGGTTATGTTGAGGGCTAGGGTTAGAGAGACGGTTAGGGTTGGGATTGGACCTAGGGTTAGGGTTATGTTGAGGGCTAGGGTTAGAGAGACGGTTAGGGTTGGGATTGGACCTAGGGTTAGGGTTATGTTGAGGGCTAGGGTTAGAGAGACGGTTAGGGTTGGGATTGGACCTAGGGTTAGGGTTATGTTGAGGGCTAGGGTTAGAGAGACGGTTAGGGTTGGGATTGGACCTAGGGTTAGGGTTATGTTGAGGGCTAGGGTTAGAGAGACGGTTAGGGTTGGGATTGGACCTAGGGTTAGGGTTATGTTGAGGGCATGGGTTAGAGAGACGGTTAGGGTTGGGATTGGACCTAGGGTTAGGGTTATGTTGAGGGCTAGGGTTAGAGAGACGGTTAGGGTTGGGATTGGACCTAGGGTTAGGGTTATGTTGAGGGCTAGGGTTAGAGAGACGGTTAGGGTTATGATGGGACCTAGGGTTAGGGTTATGTTGAGGGCTAGGGTTAGAGAGACGGTTAGGGTTGGGATTGGACCTAGGGTTAGGGTTATGTTGAGGGCATGGGTTAGAGAGACGGTTAGGATTGGGATTGGACCTAGGGTTAGGGTTATGTTGAGGGGTAGGGCTGGAGAGACGGTTAAGGTTGGGATGGACCGAGGGTTAGGGTTATGTTGAGGGCTAGGGTTAGAGAGACGGTTAGGGTTGGGATTGGACCTAGGGTTAGGGTTATGTTGAGGGCTAGGGTTAGAGAGACGGTTAGGGTTGGGATTGGACCTAGGGTTAGGGTTATGTTGAGGGCTAGGGTTAGAGAGACTGTTAGGGTTGGGATTGGACCTAGGGTTAGGGTTATGTTGAGGGCTAGGGTTAGAGACACGGTTAGGGTTGGGATTGGACCTATGGTTAGGATTATGTTGAGGGCTAGGGTTAGAGAGACGGTTAGGGTTGGGATTGGACCTAGGGTTAGGGTTATGTTGAGGGCTAGGGTTAGAGAGACGGTTAGGGTTGGGATTGGACCTAGGGTTAGGGTTATGTGGAGGGCTAGGGTTAGAGAGACGGTTAGAGTTGGGATGGGACCTAGGGTTAGGGTTATGTTGAGGGCTAGGGTTAGAGAGACGGTTAGGGTTGGTATTGGACCTAGGGGTAGGGTTATGTTGAGGGCATGGGTTAGAGAGACGGTTAGGGTTGGGATAGGACCTAGGGTTAGGGTTATGTTGAGGGCTAGGGTTAGAGAGACCGTTAGGGTTGGGATTGGACCTAGGGTTAGGGTTATGTTGAGGGCATGGGTTAGAAAGACGGTTAGGGTTGGGATTGGACCTAGGGTTAGGGTTATGTTGAGGGCTAGGGTTAGAGAGACGGTTAGGGTTGGGATTGGACCTAGGGTTAAGGTTATGTTGAGGGCATGGGTTAAAGAGCCGGTTAGGGTTGCTATTGGACCTAGGATTAGGGTTATGTTGAGGGCTAGGGTTAGAGAGACGGTTAGGGTTGGGATTGGACCTAGGGTTAGGGTAATGTTGAGGGCTAGGGTTAGAGAGACGGTTAGGGTTGGGATTGGACCTAGGGTTAGGGTTATGTTGAGGGCTAGGGTTAGAGAGACGGTTAGGGTTGGGATGGCACCTAGGCTTAGGGTTATGTTGAGGGCTAGGGTTAGAGAGACGGTTAGGGTTATGATGGGACCTAGGGTTAGGGTTATGTTGAGGGCTAGGGTTAGAGAGACGGTTAGGGTTATGATGGGACCTAGGGTTAGGGTTATGTTGAGGGCTAGGGTTAGAGAGACGGTTAGGGTTGGGATTGGACCTAGGGTTAGGGTTATGTTGAGGGGTAGGGTTAGAGAGACGGTTAGGGTTGGGATTGGACCTAGGGTTAGGGTTATGTTGAGGGCTAGGGTTAGAGAGACGGTTAGGGTTGGGATTGGACCTAGGGTTAGGGTTATGTTGAGGGCTAGGGTTAGAGAGACGGTTAGGGTTGGGATTGGACCTAGGGTTAGGGTTATGTTGAGGGCTAGGGTTAGAGAGACGGTTAGGGTTGGGATTGGACCTAGGGTTAGGGTTATGTTGAGGGCTAGGGTTAGAGAGACGGTTAGGGTTGGGATTGGACCTAGGGTTAGGGTTATGTTGAGGGCTAGGGTTAGAGAGACGGTTAGGGTTGGGATTGGACCTAGGGTTAGGGTTATGTTGAGGGCATGGGTTAGAGAGACGGTTAGGGTTGGGATTGGACCTAGGGTTAGGGTTATGTTGAGGGCTAGGGTTAGAGAGACGGTTAGGGTTGGGATTGGACCTAGGGTTAGGGTTATGTTGAGGGCTAGGGTTAGAGAGACGGTTAGGGTTGGGATTGGACCTAGGGTTAGGGTTATGTGGAGGGCTAGGGTTAGAGAGACGGTTAGAGTTGGGATGGGACCTAGGGTTAGGGTTATGTTGAGGGCTAGGTTTAGAGAGACGGTTAGGGTTGGGATTGGACCTAGGGGTAGGGTTATGTTGAGGGCATGGGTTAGAGAGACGGTTAGGGTTGGGATTGGACCTAGGGTTAGGGTTATGTTGAGGGCTAGGGTTAGACAGACCGTTAGGGTTGGGATTGTACCTAGCGTTAGGGTTATGTTGAGGGCTAGGGTTAGAGAGACGGTTAGGGTTGGGATTGGACCTAGGGTTAGGGTTATGTTGAGGGCATGGGTTAGAGAGAAGGTTAGGGTTGGGATTGGACCTAGGGTTAGGGTTATGTTGAGGGCTAGGGTTAGAGAGACGGTTAGGGTTGGGATTGGACCTAGGGTTAGGGTTATGTTGAGGGCTAGGGTTAGAGAGACGGTTAGGGTTGGGATTGGACCTAGGGTTAGGGTTATGTTGAGGGCTAGGGTTAGAGAGACGGTTAGGGTTGGGATTGGACCTAGGGTTAGGGTTATGTGGAGGGCTAGGGTTAGAGAGACGGTTAGAGTTGGGATGGGACCTAGGGTTAGGGTTATGTTGAGGGCTAGGGTTAGAGAGACGGTTAGGGTTGGTATTGGACCTAGGGGTAGGGTTATGTTGAGGGCATGGGTTAGAGAGACGGTTAGGGTTGGGATTGGACCTAGGGTTAGGGTTATGTTGAGGGCTAGGGTTAGAGAGACCGTTAGGGTTGGGATTGGACCTAGGGTTAGGGTTATGTTGAGGGCATGGGTTAGAAAGACGGTTAGGGTTGGGATTGGACCTAGGGTTAGGGTTATGTTGAGGGCTAGGGTTAGAGAGACGGTTAGGGTTGGGATTGGACCTAGGGTTAAGGTTATGTTGAGGGCATGGGTTAAAGAGCCGGTTAGGGTTGCTATTGGACCTAGGATTAGGGTTATGTTGAGGGCTAGGGTTAGAGAGACGGTTAGGGTTGGGATTGGACCTAGGGTTAGGGTAATGTTGAGGGCTAGGGTTAGAGAGACGGTTAGGGTTGGGATTGGACCTAGGGTTAGGGTTATGTTGAGGGCTAGGGTAAGAGAGACGGTTAGGGTTGGGATGGCACCTAGGCTTAGGGTTATGTTGAGGGCTAGGGTTAGAGAGACGGTTAGGGTTATGATGGGACCTAGGGTTAGGGTTATGTTGAGGGCTAGGGTTAGAGAGACGGTTAGGGTTATGATGGGACCTAGGGTTAGGGTTATGTTGAGGGCTAGGGTTAGAGAGACGGTTAGGGTTGGGATTGGACCTAGGGTTAGGGTTATGTTGAGGGGTAGGGTTAGAGAGACGGTTAGGGTTGGGATTGGACCTAGGGTTAGGGTTATGTTGAGGGCTAGGGTTAGAGAGACGGTTAGGGTTGGGATTGGACCTAGGGTTAGGGTTATGTTGAGGGCTAGGGTTAGAGAGACGGTTAGGTTTGGGATTGGACCTAGGGTTAGGGTTATGTTGAGGGCTAGGGTTAGAGAGACGGTTAGGGTTGGGATTGGACCTAGGGTTAGGGTTATGTTGAGGGCTAGGGTTAGAGAGACGGTTAGGGTTGGGATTGGACCTAGGGTTAGGGTTATGTTGAGGGCTAGGGTTAGAGAGACGGTTAGGGTTGGGATTGGACCTAGGGTTAGGGTTATGTTGAGGGCATGGGTTAGAGAGACGGTTAGGGTTGGGATTGGACCTAGGGTTAGGGTTATGTTGAGGGCTAGGGTTAGAGAGACGGTTAGGGTTGGGATTGGACCTAGGGTTAGGGTTATGTTGAGGGCTAGGGTTAGAGAGACGGTTAGGGTTATGATGGGACCTAGGGTTAGGGTTATGTTGAGGGCTAGGGTTAGAGAGACGGTTAGGGTTGGGATTGGACCTAGGGTTAGGGTTATGTTGAGGGCATGGGTTAGAGAGACGGTTAGGATTGGGATTGGACCTAGGGTTAGGGTTATGTTGAGGGGTAGGGCTGGAGAGACGGTTAAGGTTGGGATGGACCGAGGGTTAGGGTTATGTTGAGGGCTAGGGTTAGAGAGACGGTTAGGGTTGGGATTGGACCTAGGGTTAGGGTTATGTTGAGGGCTAGGGTTAGAGAGACGGTTAGGGTTGGGATTGGACCTAGGGTTAGGGTTATGTTGAGGGCTAGGGTTAGAGAGACTGTTAGGGTTGGGATTGGACCTAGGGTTAGGGTTATGTTGAGGGCTAGGGTTAGAGACACGGTTAGGGTTGGGATTGGACCTATGGTTAGGATTATGTTGAGGGCTAGGGTTAGAGAGACGGTTAGGGTTGGGATTGGACCTAGGGTTAGGGTTATGTTGAGGGCTAGGGTTAGAGAGACGGTTAGGGTTGGGATTGGACCTAGGGTTAGGGTTATGTGGAGGGCTAGGGTTAGAGAGACGGTTAGAGTTGGGATGGGACCTAGGGTTAGGGTTATGTTGAGGGCTAGGGTTAGAGAGACGGTTAGGGTTGGTATTGGACCTAGGGGTAGGGTTATGTTGAGGGCATGGGTTAGAGAGACGGTTAGGGTTGGGATTGGACCTAGGGTTAGGGTTATGTTGAGGGCTAGGGTTAGAGAGACCGTTAGGGTTGGGATTGGACCTAGGGTTAGGGTTATGTTGAGGGCATGGGTTAGAAAGACGGTTAGGGTTGGGATTGGACCTAGGGTTAGGGTTATGTTGAGGGCTAGGGTTAGAGAGACGGTTAGGGTTGGGATTGGACCTAGGGTTAAGGTTATGTTGAGGGCATGGGTTAAAGAGCCGGTTAGGGTTGCTATTGGACCTAGGATTAGGGTTATGTTGAGGGCTAGGGTTAGAGAGACGGTTAGGGTTGGGATTGGACCTAGGGTTAGGGTAATGTTGAGGGCTAGGGTTAGAGAGACGGTTAGGGTTGGGATTGGACCTAGGGTTAGGGTTATGTTGAGGGCTAGGGTTAGAGAGACGGTTAGGGTTGGGATGGCACCTAGGCTTAGGGTTATGTTGAGGGCTAGGGTTAGAGAGACGGTTAGGGTTATGATGGGACCTAGGGTTAGGGTTATGTTGAGGGCTAGGGTTAGAGAGACGGTTAGGGTTATGATGGGACCTAGGGTTAGGGTTATGTTGAGGGCTAGGGTTAGAGAGACGGTTAGGGTTGGGATTGGACCTAGGGTTAGGGTTATGTTGAGGGGTAGGGTTAGAGAGACGGTTAGGGTTGGGATTGGACCTAGGGTTAGGGTTATGTTGAGGGCTAGGGTTAGAGAGACGGTTAGGGTTGGGATTGGACCTAGGGTTAGGGTTATGTTGAGGGCTAGGGTTAGAGAGACGGTTAGGGTTGGGATTGGACCTAGGGTTAGGGTTATGTTGAGGGCTAGGGTTAGAGAGACGGTTAGGGTTGGGATTGGACCTAGGGTTAGGGTTATGTTGAGGGCTAGGGTTAGAGAGACGGTTAGGGTTGGGATTGGACCTAGGGTTAGGGTTATGTTGAGGGCTAGGGTTAGAGAGACGGTTAGGGTTGGGATTGGACCTAGGGTTAGGGTTATGTTGAGGGCATGGGTTAGAGAGACGGTTAGGGTTGGGATTGGACCTAGGGTTAGGGTTATGTTGAGGGCTAGGGTTAGAGAGACGGTTAGGGTTGGGATTGGACCTAGGGTTAGGGTTATGTTGAGGGCTAGGGTTAGAGAGACGGTTAGGGTTGGGATTGGACCTAGGGTTAGGGTTATGTGGAGGGCTAGGGTTAGAGAGACGGTTAGAGTTGGGATGGGACCTAGGGTTAGGGTTATGTTGAGGGCTAGGGTTAGAGAGACGGTTAGGGTTGGGATTGGACCTAGGGGTAGGGTTATGTTGAGGGCATGGGTTAGAGAGACGGTTAGGGTTGGGATTGGACCTAGGGTTAGGGTTATGTTGAGGGCTAGGGTTAGACAGACCGTTAGGGTTGGGATTGTACCTAGCGTTAGGGTTATGTTGAGGGCTAGGGTTAGAGAGACGGTTAGGGTTGGGATTGGACCTAGGGTTAGGGTTATGTTGAGGGCATGGGTTAGAGAGACGGTTAGGGTTGGGATTGGACCTAGGGTTAGGGTTATGTTGAGGGCTAGGGTTAGAGAGACGGTTAGGGTTGGGATTGGACCTAGGGTTAAGGTTATGTTGAGGGCATGGGTTAAAGAGACGGTTAGGGTTGCTATTGGACCTAGGGTTAGGGTTATGTTGAGGGCTAGGGTTAGAGAGACGGTTAGGGTTGGGATTGGACCTAGGGTTAGGGTTATGTTGAGGCCTAGGGTTAGAGAGACGGTTAGGGTAGGGATTGGACCTAGGGTTAGGGTTATGTTGAGGGCTAGGGTTAGAGAGACGGTTAGGGTTGGGATGGCACCTAGGGTTAGGGTTATGTTGAGGGCTAGGGTTAGAGAGACGGTTAGGGTTATGATGGGACCTAGGGTTAGGGTTATGTTGAGGGCTAGGCTTAGAGAGACGGTTAGGGTTATGATGGGACCTAGGGTTAGGGTTATGTTGAGGGCTAGGGTTAGAGAGACGGTTAGGGTTATGATGGGACCTAGGGTTAGGGTTATGTTGAGGGCTAGGGTTAGAGAGACGGTTAGGTTTGGGATTGGACCTAGGGTTAGGGTTATGTTGAGGGGTAGGGCTGGAGAGACGGTTAAGGTTGGGATGGACCGAGGGTTAGGGTTATGTTGAGGGCTAGGGTTAGAGAGACGGTTAGGGTTGGGATTGGACCTAGGGTTAGGGTTATGTTGAGGGCTAGGGTTAGAGAGACGGTTAGGGTTGGGATTGGACCTAGGGTTAGGGTTATGTTGAGGGCTAGGGTTAGAGAGACTGTTAGGGTTGGGATTGGACCTAGGGTTAGGGTTATGTTGAGGGCTAGGGTTAGAGACACGGTTAGGGTTGGGATTGGACCTATGGTTAGGATTATGTTGAGGGCTAGGGTTAGAGAGACGGTTAGGGTTGGGATTGGACCTAGGGTTAGGGTTATGTTGAGGGCTAGGGTTAGAGAGACGGTTAGGGTTGGGATTGGACCTAGGGTTAGGGTTATGTGGAGGGCTAGGGTTAGAGAGACGGTTAGAGTTGGGATGGGACCTAGGGTTAGGGTTATGTTGAGGGCTAGGGTTAGAGAGACGGTTAGGGTTGGTATTGGAACTAGGGGTAGGGTTATGTTGAGGGCATGGGTTAGAGAGACGGTTAGGGTTGGGATTGGACCTAGGGTTAGGGTTATGTTGAGGGCTAGGGTTAGACAGACCGTTAGGGTTGGGATTGTACCTAGCGTTAGGGTTATGTTGAGGGCTAGGGTTAGAGAGACGGTTAGGGTTGGGATTGGACCTAGGGTTAGGGTTATGTTGAGGGCATAGGTTAGAGAGACGGTTAGGGTTGGGATTGGACCTAGGGTTAGGGTTATGTTGAGGGCTAGGGTTAGAGAGACCGTTAGGGTTGGGATTGGACCTAGGGTTAGGGTTATGTTGAGGGCATGGGTTAGAAAGACGGTTAGGGTTGGGATTGGACCTAGGGTTAGGGTTATGTTGAGGGCTAGGGTTAGAGAGACGGTTAGGGTTGGGATTGGACCTAGGGTTAAGGTTATGTTGAGGGCATGGGTTAAAGAGCCGGTTAGGGTTGCTATTGGACCTAGGATTAGGGTTATGTTGAGGGCTAGGGTTAGAGAGACGGTTAGGGTTGGGATTGGACCTAGGGTTAGGGTTATGTTGAGGGCTAGGGTTAGAGAGACGGTTAGGGTTGGGATTGGACCTAGGGTTAGGGTTATGTTGAGGGCTAGGGTTAGAGAGACGGTTAGGGTTGGGATGGCACCTAGGCTTAGGGTTATGTTGAGGGCTAGGGTTAGAGAGACGGTTAGGGTTATGATGGGACCTAGGGTTAGGGTTATGTTGAGGGCTAGGGTTAGAGAGACGGTTAGGGTTATGATGGGACCTAGGGTTAGGGTTATGTTGAGGGCTAGGGTTAGAGAGACGGTTAGGGTTGGGATTGGACCTAGGGTTAGGGTTATGTTGAGGGGTAGGGTTAGAGAGACGGTTAGGGTTGGGATTGGACCTAGGGTTAGGGTTATGTTGAGGGCTAGGGTTAGAGAGACGGTTAGGGTTGGGATTGGACCTAGGGTTAGGGTTATGTTGAGGGCTAGGGTTAGAGAGACGGTTAGGGTTGGGATTGGACCTAGGGTTAGGGTTATGTTGAGGGCTAGGGTTAGAGAGACGGTTAGGGTTGGGATTGGACCTAGGGTTAGGGTTATGTGGAGGGCTAGGGTTAGAGAGACGGTTAGGGTTGGGATGGTACCTAGGGTTAGGGTTATCTTGAGGGCTAGGGTTAGAGAGACGGTTAGGGTTGGGATTGGACCTAGGGGTAGGGTTATGTTGAGGGCATGGGTTAGAGAGACGGTTAGGGTTGGGATTGGACCTAGGGTTAGGGTTATGTTGAGGGCTAGGGTTAGACAGACCGTTAGGGTTGGGATTGGACCTAGGGTTAAGGTTATGGTGAGGGCATGGGTTAAAGAGACGGTTAGGGTTGCTATTGGACCTAGGGTTAGGGTTATGTTGAGGGCTAGGGTTAGAGAGACGGTTAGGGTTGGGATTGGACCTAGGGTTAGGGTTATGTTGAGGGCTAGGGTTAGAGAGACGGTTATTGTTATGGTGGGACCTAGGGTTAGGGTTATGTTGAGGGCTAGGGTTAGAGAGACGGTTAGTGTTGGGATGGACCTAGGGTTAGGGTTATGTTGAGGGCTAGGGTTAGAGAGACTGTTAGGGTTGGGATTGGACCTAGGGTGAGGCTTATGTTGAGGGCTAGGGTTAGAGAGACGGTTAGGGTTGGGATTGGACCTAGGGTTAGGGTTATGTTGAGGGCTAGGGTTAGAGAGACGGTTAGGGTTATGATGGGACCTAGGGTTAGGGTTATGTTGAGGGCTATGGTTAGAGAGACGGTTAGGGTTGGGATGGGAACTAGGGTTAGGGTTATGTTGAGGGCTAGGGTTAGAGAGACGGTTAGGGTTGGGATTGAACCTAGGGTTAGGGTTATGTTGAGGGCTAGGGTTAGAGAGACGGTTAGGGTTGGGATTGGACCTAGGGTTAGGGTTATGTTGAGGGCTAGGGTTAGAGAGACGGTTAGGGTTGGGATTGGACCTAGGGTTATGGTTATGTTGAGGGCTAGGGTTAGAGAAACGGTTAGGGTTGGGATTGGACCTAGGGTTAGGGTTATGTTGAGGGCTAGGGTTAGAGAGATGGTTAGGGTTGGGATGGCACCTAGGGTTAGGGTTATGTTGAGGGCTAGGGTTAGAGAGACGGTTAGGGTTATGATGGGACCTAGGGTTAGGGTTATGTTGAGGGCTAGGGTTAGAGAGACGGTTAGGGTTATGATGGGACCTAGGGTTAGGGTTATGTTGAGGGCTAGGGTTAGAGAGACGGTTAGGGTTGGGATTGGACCTAGGGTTAGGGTTATGTTGAGGGCTAGGGTTAGAGAGACGGTTAGGGTTGGGATTGGACCTAGGGTTAGGGTTATGTTGAGGGCTAGGTTTAGAGAGACGGTTAGGGTTGGGATTGGACCTAGGGTTAGGGTTATGTTGAGGGCTAGGGTTAGAGAATCGGTTAGGGTTGGGATTGGACCTAGGGTTAGGGTTATGTTGAGGGCTAGGGTTAGAGAGACGGTTAGGGTTGGGATTGGACCTAGGGTTAGGGTTATGTTGAGGGCTAGGGTTAGAGAGACGGTTAGGGTTGGGATTGGACCTAGGGTTAGGGTTATGTTGAGGGCTAGGGTTAGAGAGACGGTTAGGGTTGGGATTGGACCTAGGGTTAGGGTTATGTTGAGGGCTAGGCTTAGAGAGACGGTTAGGGTTGGGATTGGACCTAGGGTTAGGGTTATGTTGAGGGCTAGGGTTAGAGAGACGGTTAGGGTTGGGATTGGACCTAGGGTTAGGGTTATGTTGAGGGCTAGGGTTAGAGAGACGGTTAGGGTTGGGATTGGACCTAGGGTTAGGGTTATGTTGAGGGGTAGGGTTAGAGAGACGGTTAGGGTTGGGATTGGACCTAGGGTTAGGGTTATGTTGAGGGCAAGGGTTAGAGATACGGTTAGGGTTGGGATTGGTCCTAGGGTTAGGGTTATGTTGAGGGCTAGGGTTAGAGAGACGGTTAGGTTTGAGATTGGACCTAGGGTTAGGGTTATGTTGAGGGCTAGGGTTAGAGACACGGTTACGGTTGGGATTGGTCCTAGAGTTAGGGTTATGTTGAGGGCTAGGGTTAGAGAGACGGTTAGGGTTGGGATTGGACCTAGGGTTAGGGTTATGTTGAGGGCTAGGGTTAGAGAGACGGTTAGGGTTGGGATTGGACCTAGGGTTAGGGTTATGTGGAGGGCTAGGGTTAGGGAGACGGTTAGAGTTGGGATGGGAGCTAGGGTTAGGGTTATGTTGAGGGCTAGGGTTACAGAGACGGTTAGGGTTGGGATTGGACCTAGGGGTAGGGTTATGTTGAGGGCATGGGTTAGAGAGACGGTTAGGGTTGGGATTGGACCTAGGGTTAGGGTTATGTTGAGGGCTAGGGTTAGACAGAACGTTAGGGTTGGGATTGTACCTAGCGTTAGGGTTATGTTGAGGGCTAGGGTTAGAGAGATGGTTAGGGTTGGGATTGGACCTATGGTTAGTGTTATGTTGAGGGCATAGGTTAGAGAGACGGTTAGGGTTGGGATTGGTCCTAGGGTTAGGGTTATGTTGAGGGCTAGGGTTAGACAGACGGTTAGGGTTGGGATTGGACCTAGGGTTAGGGTTATGTTGAGGGCATGGGTTAGAGGGACGGTTAGGGTTGGGATTGGACCTAGGGTTAGGGTTATGTTGAGGGCTAGGGTTAGAGAGACGGATAGGGTTGGGATTGGACCTAGGGTTAGGGTTATGTTGAGGGCTAGGGTTAGAGAGACGGTTAGAGTTGGGATTGGACCTAGGGTTAGGGTTATGTTGAGGGCATGGGTTAGAGAGACGGTTAGGGTTGGGATTGGACCTAGGGTTAGGGTTATGTTGAGGGCTAGGGTTAGAGAGACGGTTAGGGTTGGGATTGGACCTAGGGTTAGGGTTATGTTGAGGGCTAGGGTTAGAGAGACGGTTAGGGTTGGGATTGGACCTAGGGTTAGGGTTATGTTGAGGGCATGGGTTAGAGAGACGGTTAGGGTTGGGATTGGACCTAGGGTTAGGGTTATGTTGAGGGCTAGGGTTAGAGAGACGGTTAGGGTTATGATGGGACCTAGGGTTAGGGTTATGTTGAGGGCTAGGGTTAGAGAGACGGTTAGAGTTGGGATTGGACCTAGGGTTAGGGTTATGTTGAGGGCATGGGTTAGAGAGACGGTTAGGGTTGGGATTGGACCTAGGATTAGGGTTATGTTGAGGGCTAGGGTTAGAGAGACGGTTAGGGTTATGATGGGATCTAGGGTTAGGGTTATGTTGAGGGCTAGGGTTAGAGAGACGGTTAGAGTTATGATGGGACCTAGGGTTAGGGTTATGTTGAGGGCTAGGGTTAGAGAGACCGTTAGGGTTGGGATTGGACCTAGGGTTAGGGTTATGTTGAGGGCTAGGGTTAGAGAGACGGTTAGGGTTGGGATTGGACCTAGGATTAGGGTTATGCTGAGGGGTAGGGTTAGAGAGACGGTTAGGGTTGGGATTGGACCTAGGGTTAGGGTTATGTTGAGGGCATGGGTTAGAGAGACGGTTAGGGTTGGGATTGGACCTAGGGTTAGGGTTATGTTGAGGGCTAGTGTTAGAGAGACGGTTAGGTTTGGGATTGGACCTAGGGTTAGTGTTATGTTGAGGGCTAGGGTTAGAGAGACGGTTAGGGTTGGGATTGGACCTAGGGTTAGGGTTATGTTGAGGGCTAGGGTTAGAGAGACGGTTAGGATTATGATGGGACCTAGGGTTAGGGTTATGTTGAGGGCTAGGGTTAGAGAGACAGTTAGGGTTGGGATTGGACCTAGGGTTAGGGTTATGTTGAGGGCTAGGGTTAGAGAGACGGTTAGGGTTGGGATTGGACCTAGGGTTAGGGTTATGTTGAGGGCTAGGGTTAGAGAGACGGTTAGGGTTGGGATTGGACCTAGGGTTAGGGTTATGTTGAGGGCTAGGGTTAGAGAGACGATTAGGGTTATGGTGGGACCTAGGGTTAGGGTTATGTTGAGGGCTAGGGTTAGAGAGACGGTTAGTGTTGGGAAGGACCTAGGGTTAGGGTTATGTTGAGGGCTAGGTTTAGAGAGACGGTTAGGGTTGGGATTGGACCTAGGGTTAGGCTTATGTTGAGGGCTAGGGTTAGAGAGACGGTTAGGGTTGAGATTGGACCTAGGGTTAGGGTTATGTTGAGGGCTAGGGTTAGTGAGACGGTTAGGGTTATGATGGGACCTAGGGTTAGGGTTATGTTGAGGGTTAGGGTTAGAGAGACGGTTAGGGTTGGGATGGGAACTAGGGTTAGGGTTATGTTGAGGGATAGGGTTAGAGAGACGGTTAGGGTTAGGATTGGACCGAGGGTTAGGGTTATGTTGAGGGCATGGGTTAGAGAGACGGTTAGGGTTGGGATTGGACCTAGGGTTAGGGTTATGTTGAGGGCTAGGGTTATAGAGACGGTTAGGGTTGGGATTGGACCTAGGGTTAGGGTTATGTTGAGGGCTTGGGTTAGAGAGACGGTTAGGGTTGGGATGGCACCTAGGGTTAGGGTTATGTTGAGGGCTAGGGTTAGAGAGACGGTGAGGGTTATGATGGGACCTAGGGTTAGGGTTATGTTGAGGGCTAGGGTTAGAGAGACGGTTAGGGTTGAGATTGGACCTAGGTTTAGGGTTATTTTGAGGGCTAGGGTTAGAGAGACGGTTAGGGTTATGATGGGACCTCGGGTTAGGGTTATGTTGAGGGCTAGGCTTAGAGAGACGGTTAGGGTTGGGATTGGACCTAGGGTTAGGGTTATGTTGAGGACTAGGGTTAGAGAGACGGTTAGGGTTATGATGGGACCTAGGGTTAGGGTTATGTTGAGGGCTAGGATTAGAGAGACGGTTAGGTTTGGGATTGGACCTAGTGTTAGGGTTATGTTGAGGGGTAGGGTTAGAGAGACGGTTAGGGTTGGGATTGGACCTAGGGTTAGGGTTATGTTGAGGGCTAGGGTTAGAGAGACGGTTAGGGTTGGGATTGGACCTAGGGTTAGGGTTATGTTGAGGGCTAGGGTTAGAGAGACGGTTAGGGTTGGGATTGGACCTAGGGTTAGTGTAATGTTGAGGGCTAGGGTTATAGAGACGGTTAGGGTTGGGATTGGACCTAGGGTTAGGGTTATGTTGAGGGCTAGGGTTAGAGAGACGGTTAGAGTTGGTATTGGACCTAGGGTTAGGGTTATGTTGAGGGCTAGGGTTAGAGAGACGGTTAGGTGTTGGGATTGGACCTAGGGTTAGGGTTATGTTGAGGGCTAGGGTTAGAGAGACGGTTAGGGTTGGGATTGGACCTAGGGTTAGGGTTATGTTGAGGGCTAGGGTTAGAGAGACGGTTAGGGTTGGGATTGGACCTAGGGTTAGGGTTATGTTGAGGGCTAGGGTTAGAGAGACGGTTAGGGTTGGGATTGGACCTAGGGTTAGTGTAATGTTGAGGGCTAGGGTTATAGAGACGGTTAGGGTTGGGATTGGACCTAGGGTTAGGGTTATGTTGAGGGCTAGGGTTAGAGAGACGGTTAGAGTTGGGATTGGACCTAGGGTTAGGGTTATGTTGAGGGCTAGGGTTAGAGAGACGGTTAGGTGTTGGGATTGGACCTAGGGTTAGGGTTATGTTGAGGGCTAGGGTTAGAGAGACGGTTAGGGTTGGGATTGGACCTAGGGTTAGGGTTATGTTGAGGGCTAGGGTTAGAGAGACGGCTAGAGTTGGGATGGGACCTAGGGTTAGGGTTATGTTGAGGGTTAGGGTTAGAGAGACGGTTAGGGTTGGGATTGGACCTAGGGTTAGGGTAATGTTGAGGGCATGGGTTAGAGAGACGGTTAGGGTTGGGATTGGACCTAGGGTTAGGGTTATGTTGAGGGGTAGGGTTAGAGAGACGGTTAGGGTTGGGATTGGACCTAGGGTTAGGGTTATGTTGAGGGTTAGGGTTAGAGAGACGGTTAGGGTTGGGATTGGACCTAGGGTTAGGGTTATGTTGAGGGCTAGGGTTAGAGAGACGGTTAGGGTTATGATGGGACCTAGGGTTAGGGTTATGTTGACCGCTAGGGTTAGAGAGACGGTTAGGGTTGGGATTGGACCTAGGGTTAGGGTTATGTTGAGGGCTAGGGTTAGAGAGACGGTTAGGGTTGGGATTGGACCTAGGGTTAGGGTTATGTTGAGGGCTAGGGTTAGAGAGACGGTTAGAGTTGGGATTGGACCTAGGGTTAGGGTTATGTTGAGGGCATGGGTTAGAGAGACGGTAAGGGTTGGGATTGGACCTAGGGTTAGGGTTATGTTGACGGCTAGGGTTAGAGAGACGGTTAGGGTTATGATGGGATCTAGGGTTAGGGTTATGTTGAGGGCTAGGGTTAGAGAGACGGTTAGGGTTGGGATTGGACCTAGGGTTAGGGTTATGTTGAGGGCTAGGGTTAGAGAGACGGTTAGGGTTGGGATGGCACCTAGGGTTAGGGTTATGTTGAGGGCTAGGGTTAGAGAGACGGTTAGGGTTGGGATTGGACCTAGGGTTAGGGTTATGTTGAGGGCTAGGGTTAGAGAGACGGTTAGGGTTGGGATTGGACCTAGGGTTAGGGTTATGTTGAGGGCTAGGGTTAGAGAGACGGTTAGGGTTATGGTGGGACCTAGGGTTAGGGTTATGTTGAGGGCTAGGGTTAGAGAGACGGTTAGTGTTGGGAAGGACCTAGGGTTAGGGTTATGTTGAGGGCTAGGGTTAGAGAGACGGTTAGGGTTGGGATTGGACCTAGGGTTACGCTTATGTTGAGGGCTAGGGTTAGAGAGACGGTTAGGGTTGAGATTGGACCTAGGGTTAGGGTTATGTTGAGGGCTAGGGTTAGAGAGACGGTTAGGGTTATGATGGGACCTAGGGTTAGGGTTATGTTGAGGGCTAGGGTTAGAGAGACGGTTAGGGTTGGGATGGGAACTAGGGTTAGGGTTATGTTGAGGGCTAGGGTTAGAGAGACGGTTAGGGTTGGGATTGGACCGAGGGTTAGGGTTATGTTGAGGGCATGGGTTAGAGAGACGGTTAGGGTTGGGATTGGACCTAGGGTTAGGGTTATGTTGAGGGCTAGGGTTATAGAGACGGTTAGGGTTGGGATTGGACCTAGGGTTAGGGTTATGTTGAGGGCTTGGGTTAGAGAGACGGTTAGGGTTGGGATGGCACCTAGGGTTAGGGTTATGTTGAGGGCTAGGGTTAGAGAGACGGTGAGGGTTATGATGGGACCTAGGGTTAGGGTTATGTTGAGGGCTAGGGTTAGAGAGACGGTTAGGGTTATGATGGGACCTAGGGTTAGGGTTATGTTGAGGGCTAGGATTAGAGAGACGGTTAGGTTTGGGATTGGACCTAGTGTTAGGGTTATGTTGAGGGGTAGGGTTAGAGAGACGGTTAGGGTTGGGATTGGACCTAGGGTTAGGGTTATGTTGAGGGCTAGGGTTAGAGAGACGGTTAGGGTTGGGATTGGACCTAGGGTTAGGGTTATGTTGAGGGCTAGGGTTAGAGAGACGGTTAGGGTTGGGATTGGACCTAGGGTTAGTGTAATGTTGAGGGCTAGGGTTATAGAGACGGTTAGGGTTGGGATTGGACCTAGGGTTAGGGTTATGTTGAGGGCTAGGGTTAGAGAGACGGTTAGAGTTGGGATTGGACCTAGGGTTAGGGTTATGTTGAGGGCTAGGGTTAGAGAGACGGTTAGGTGTTGGGATTGGACCTAGGGTTAGGGTTATGTTGAGGGCTAGGGTTAGAGAGACGGTTAGGGTTTGGATTGGACCTAGGGTTAGGGTTATGTTGAGGGCTAGGGTTAGAGAGACGGCTAGAGTTGGGATGGGACCTAGGGTTAGGGTTATGTTGAGGTTTAGGGTTAGAGAGACGGTTAGGGTTGGGATTGGACCTATGGGTAGGGTTATGTTGAGCGCATGGGTTAGAGAGACGGTTAGGGTTGGGATTGGACCTAGGGTTAGGGTTATGTTGCCGGCTAGGGTTAGAGAGACGGATAGGGTTGGGATTGGACCTACGGTTAGGGTTATGTTGAGGGCTAGGGTTAGAGAGACGGTTAGAGTTGGGATTGGACCTAGGGTTAGGGTAATGTTGAGGGCATGGTTTAGAGAGACGGTTAGGGTTGGGATTGGACCTAGGGTTAGGGTTATGTTGAGGGGTAGGGTTAGAGAGACGGTTAGGGTTGGGATTGGACCTAGGGTTAGGGTTATGTTGAGGGTTAGGGTTAGAGAGACGGTTAGGGTTGGGATTGGACCTAGGGTTAGGGTTATGTTGAGGGCATGGGTTAGAGAGACGGTTAGGGTTGGGATTGGACCTAGGGTTAGGGTTATGTTGAGGGCTAGGGTTAGAGAGACGGTTAGGGTTATGATGGGACCTAGGGTTAGGGTTATGTTGACCGCTAGGGTTAGAGAGACGGTTAGGGTTGGGATTGGACCTAGGGTTAGGGTTATGTTGAGGGCTAGGGTTAGAGAGACGGTTAGGGTTGGGATTGGACCTAGGGTTAGGGTTATGTTGAGGGCTAGGGTTAGAGAGACGGTTAGAGTTGGGATTGGACCTAGGGTTAGGGTTATGTTGAGGGCTAGGGTTAGAGAGACGGTTAGGGTTGGGATGGCACCTAGGGTTAGGGTTATGTTGAGGGCTAGGGTTAGAGAGACGGTTAGGGTTGGGATGGCACCTAGGGTTAGGGTTATGTTGAGGGCTAGGGTTAGAGAGACGGTTAGGGTTGGGATTGGACCTAGGGTTAGGGTTATGTTGAGGGCTAGGGTTAGAGAGACGTTTAGGGTTATGATGGGACCTAGGGTTAGGGTTATGTTGAGGGCTAGGGTTAGAGAGACGGCTAGAGTTGGGATGGGACCTAGGGTTAGGGTTATGTTGAGGGCTAGGGTTAGAGAGACGGTTAGGGTTGGGATTGGACCTAGGGTTAGGGTTATGTTGAGGGCTAGGGTTAGAGAGACGGTTAGGGTTGGGATTGGACCTAGGGTTAGGGTTATGTTGAGGGCTAGGGTTAGAGAGACGGTTAGGGTTGGGATTGGACCTAGGGTTAGGGTTATGTTGAGGGCTAGGGTTAGAGAGACTGATAGGGTTGGGATTAGACCGAGGGTTAGGGTTATGTTGGGGGCTAGGTTTAGAGAGACGGTTAGGGTTATGATGGGACCTAGGGTTAGGGTTTTGTTGAGGGCTAGGGTTAGAGAGACGGTTAGGGTTGCGATTGGACCTAGGGTTAGGGTTATGTTGAGGGCTAGGGTTAGAGAGACGGTTAGGGTTGGGATTGGGCCTAGGGTTAGGATTATGTTGAGGGCTAGGGTTAGAGAGACGGTTAGGGTTGGGATTGGACCTAGGGTTAGGGTTATGTTGAGGACTAGGGTTAGAGAGACGGTTAGGGCTGGTATTGGACCTAGGGTTAGGGTTATGTTGAGGGGTAGGTTTAGAGAGACGGTTAGGGTTGGGATTGGACCTAGGGTTAGGGTTATGTTGAGGGCTAGGTTTAGAGAGACGGTTAGGGTTATGGTGGGACCTAGGGTTAAGGTTATGTTGAGGGCTAGGGTTAGAGAGACGGTTAGTGTTGGGATGGACCTAGGGTTAGGGTTATGTTGAGGGCTAGGTTTAGAGAGACGGTTAGGGTTGGGATTGGACCTAGGGTTAGGGTTATGTTGAGGGCTAGGGTTAGAGAGACGGTTAGGGTTGGGATTGGACCTAGGGTTAGGGTTTTGTTGAGGGCTACGGTTAGAGAGACGGTTAGGGTTATGATGGGACCTAGGGTTAGGGTTATGTTGAGGGCTAGGGTTAGAGAGATGGTTAGGGTTGTGATGGAAACTAGGGTTAGGGTTATGTTGAGGGCTAGGGTTAGAGAGACGGTTAGGGTTGGGATTGGACCTAGGGTTAGGGTTATGTTGAGGGCTAGGGTTAGAGAGACGGTTAGGGTTGGGATGGCACCTAGGGTTAGGGTTATGTTGAGGGCTAGGGTTAGAGAGACGGTGAGGGTTATGATGGGACCTAGGGTTAGGGTTATGTTGAGGGCTAGGGTTAGAGAGACGGTTAGGGTTGGGATTGGACCTAGGGTTAGGGTTATGTTGAGGGCTAGGGTTAGAGAGACGGTTAGGGTTGGGATGGAACCTAGGGTTAGGGTTATTTTGAGGGCTAGGGTTAGAGAGACGGTTAGGGTTATGATGGGACCTAGGGTTAGGGTTATGTTGAGGGCTAGGCTTAGAGAGACGGTTAGGGTTGGGATTGGACCTAGGGTTAGGGTTATGTTGAGGACTAGGGTTAGAGAGACGGTTAGGTTTGGGATTGGACCTAGTGTTAGGGTTATGTTGAGGGGTAGGGTTAGAGAGACGGTTAGGGTTGGGAGTGGACCTAGGGTTAGGGTTATGTTGAGGGCTAGGGTTAGAGAGACGGTTAGGGTTGGGATTGGACCTAGGGTTAGGGTTATGTTGAGGGCTAGGGTTAGAGAGACGGTTAGGGTTGGGATTGGACCTAGGGTTAGTGTAATGTTGAGGGCTAGGGTTAGAGAGACGGTTAGGGTTGGGATTGGACCTAGGGTTAGGGTTATGTTGAGGGCTAGGGTTAGAGAGACGGTTAGAGTTGGGATTGGACCTAGGGTTAGGGTTATGTTGAGGGCTAGGGTTAGAGAGACGGTTAGGTGTTGGGATTGGACCTAGGGTTAGGGTTATGTTGAGGGCTAGGGTTAGAGAGACGGTTAGGGTTGGGATTGGACCTAGGGTTAGGGTTATGTTGAGGGCTAGGGTTAGAGAGACGGCTAGAGTTGGGATGGGACCTAGGGTTAGGGTTATGTTGAGGGCTAGGGTTAGAGAGACGGTTAGGGTTGGGATTGGACCTAGGGTTAGGGTTATGTTGAGGGTTAGGGTTAGAGAGACGGTTAGGGTTGGGATTGGACCTAGGGTTAGGGTTATGTTGAGGGCATGGGTTAGAGAGACGGTTAGGGTTGGGATTGGACCTAGGGTTAGGGTTATGTTGAGGGCTAGGGTTAGAGAGACGGTTAGGGTTATGATGGGACCTAGCGTTAGGGTTATGTTGACCGCTAGGGTTAGAGAGACGGTTAGGGTTGGGATTGGACCTAGGGTTAGGGTTATGTTGAGGGCTAGGGTTAGAGAGATGGTTAGGGTTGGGATTGGACCTAGGGTTAGGGTTATGTTCAGGGCTAGTGTTAGAGAGACGGTTAGAGTTGGGATTGGACCTAGGGTTAGGGTTATGTTGAGGGCATGGGTTAGAGAGACGGTAAGGGTTGGGATTGGACCTAGGGTTAGGGTTATGTTGACGGCTAGGGTTAGAGAGACGGTTAGGGTTATGATGGGATCTAGGGTTAGGGTTATGTTGAGGGCTAGGGTTAGAGAGACGGTTAGGGTTGGGATTGGACCTAGGGTTAGGGTTATGTTGAGGGCTAGGGTTAGAGAGACGGTTAGGGTTGGGATGGCACCTAGGGTTAGGATTATGTTGAGGCCTAGGGTTAGAGAGACGGTTAGGGTTGGGATTGGACCTAGGGTTAGGGTTATGTTGAGGGCTAGGGTTAGAGAGACGTTTAGGGTTATGATGGGACCTAGGGTTAGGGTTATGTTGAGGGCTATGGTTAGAGAGACGGCTAGAGTTGGGATAGGACCTAGGGTTAGGGTTATGTTGAGGGCTAGGGTTAGAGAGACGGTTAGGGTTGGGATTGGACCTAGGGTTAGGGTTATGTTGAGGGCTAGGGTTAGAGAGACAGTTAGGGTTGGGATTGGACCTAGGGTTAGGGTTATGTTGAGGGCTAGGGTTAGAGAGACGGTTAGGGTTGGGATTGGACCTAGGGTTAGGGTTATGTTGAGGGCTAGGGTTAGAGAGACTGTTAGGGTTGGGATTGGACCGAGGGTTAGGGTTATGTTGGGGGCTAGGTTTAGAGAGACGGTTAGGCTTATGATGGGACCTAGGGTTAGGGTTTTGTTGAGGGCTAGGGTTAGAGAGACGGTTAGGGTTGCGATTGGACCTAGGGTTAGGGTTATGTTGAGGGCTAGGGTTAGAGAGACGGTTAGGGTTGGGATTGGGCCTAGGGTTAGGATTATGTTGAGGGCTAGGGTTAGAGAGACGGTTAGGGTTGGGATTGGACCTAGGGTTAGGGTTATGTTGAGGGCTAGGGTTAGAGAGACAGTTAGGGTTGGGATTGGACCTAGGGTTAGGGTTATGTTGAGGGCTAGGGTTAGAGAGACGGTTAGGGTTGGGATTGGACCTAGGGTTAGGGTTATGTTGAGGGCTAGGTTTAGAGAGACGGTTAGGGTTATGGTGGGACCTAGGGTTAAGGTTATGTTGAGGGCTAGGGTTAGAGAGACGGTTAGTGTTGGGATGGACCTAGGGTTAGGGTTATGTTGAGGGCTAATTTTAGAGAGACGGTTAGGGTTGGGATTGGACCTAGGGTTAGGGTTATGTTGAGGGCTAGGGTTAGAGAGACGGTTAGGTTTGGGATTGGACCTAGGGTTAGGGTTATGTTGAGGGCTACGGTTAGAGAGACGGTTAGGGTTATGATGGGACCTAGGGTTAGGGTTATGTTGAGGGCTAGGGTTAGAGAGATGGTTAGGGTTGGGATGGAAACTAGGGTTAGGGTTATGTTGAGGGCTAGGGTTAGAGAGACGGTTAGG
Source organism: Miniopterus natalensis (assembly GCF_054644295.1). Taxonomy (NCBI): domain Eukaryota; kingdom Metazoa; phylum Chordata; class Mammalia; order Chiroptera; family Miniopteridae; genus Miniopterus; species Miniopterus natalensis. Next base: position 38,969,714 of record NC_142094.1, read on the forward strand.
GTTGGGATTGGACCTAGTGTTAGGGTTATGTTGAGGGGTAGGGTTAGAGAGACGGTTAGGGTTGGGATTGGACCTAGGGTTAGGGTTATGTTTAGGGCTAGGGTTAGAGAGACGGTTAGGGTTGGGATTGGACCTAGGGTTAGGGTTATGTTGAGGGCTAGGGTTAGAGAGACGGTTAGGGTTGGGATTGGACCTAGGGTTAGTGTAATGTTGAGGGCTAGGGTTAGAGAGACGGTTAGGGTTGGGATTGGACCTAGGGTTAGGGTTATGTTGAGGGCTAGGGTTAGAGAGACGGTTAGAGTTGGGATTGGACCTAGGGTTAGGGTTATGTTGAGGGCTAGGGTTAGAGAGACGGTTAGGGTTGGGATTGGACCTAGGGTTAGGGTTATGTTGAGGGCTAGGGTTAGAGAGACGGTTAGGGTTGGGATTGGACCTAGGGTTAGGGTTATGTTGAGGGCTAGGGTTAGAGAGACGGCTAGAGTTGGGATGGGACCTAGGGTTAGGGTTATGTTGAGGGCTAGGGTTAGAGAGACGGTTAGGGTTGGGATTGGACCTATGGTTATGGTTATGTTGAGGGCATGGGTTAGAGAGACGGTTAGGGTTGGGATTGGACCTAGGGTTAGGGTTATGTTGAGGGCTAGGGTTAGAGAGACGGATAGGGTTGGGATTGGACCTAGGGTTAGGGTTATGTTGAGGGCTAGGGTTAGAGAGACGGTTAGAGTTGGGATTGGACCTAGGGTTAGGGTAATGTTGAGGGCATGGGTTAGAGAGACGGTTAGGGTTGGGATTGGACCTAGGGTTAGGGTTATGTTGAGGGGTAGGGTTAGAGAGACGGTTAGGGTTGGGATTGGACCTAGGGTTAGGGTTATGTTGAGGGTTAGGGTTAGAGAGACGGTTAGGGTTGGGATTGGACCTAGGGTTAGGGTTATGTTGAGGGCATGGGTTAGAGAGACGGTTAGGGTTGGGATTGGACCTAGGGTTAGGGTTATGTTGAGGGCTAGGGTTAGAGAGACGGTTAGGGTTATGATGGGACCTAGGGTTAGGGTTATGTTGACCGCTAGGGTTAGAGAGACGGTTAGGGTTGGGATTGGACCTAGCGTTAGGGTTATGTTGAGGGCTAGGGTTAGAGAGACGGTTAGGGTTGGGATTGGACCTAGGGTTAGGGTTATGTTGAGGGCTAGGGTTAGAGAGACGGTTAGAGTTGGGATTGGACCTAGGGTTAGGGTTATGTTGAGGGCATGGGTTAGAGAGACGGTAAGGGTTGGGATTGGACCTAGGGTTAGGGTTATGTTGACGGCTAGGGTTAGAGAGACGGTTAGGGTTATGATGGGATCTAGGGTTAGGGTTATGTTGAGGGCTAGGGTTAGAGAGACGGTTAGGGTTGGGATTGGACCTAGGGTTAGGGTTATGTTGAGGGCTAGGTTTAGAGAGACGGTTAGGGTTGGGATGGCACCTAGGGTTAGGGTTATGTTGAGGGCTAGGGTTAGAGAGACGGTTAGGGTTGGGATTGGACCTAGGGTTAGGGTTATGTTGAGGGCTAGGGTTAGAGAGACGTTTAGGGTTATGATGGGACCTAGGGTTAGGGTTATGTTGAGGGCTAGGGTTAGAGAGACGGTTAGGGTTGGGATTGGACCTAGGGTTAGGGTTATGTTGAGGGCTAGGGTTAGAGAGACGGTTAGGGTTGGGATTGGAACTAGGGTTAGGGTTATGTTGAGGGCTAGGGTTAGAGAGACAGTTAGGGTTGGGATTGGACCTAGGGTTAGGGTTATGTTGAGGGCTAGGGTTAGAGAGACGGTTAGGGTTGGGATTGGACCTAGGGTTAGGGTTATGTTGAGGGCTAGGGTTAGAGAGACTGTTAGGGTTGGGATTGGACCGAGTGTTAGGGTTATGTTGGGGGCTAGGTTTAGAGAGACGGTTAGCGTTATGATTGGACCTAGGGTTAGGGTTTTGTTGAGGGCTAGGGTTAGAGAGACGGTTAGGGTTGGGATTGGGCCTAGGGTTAGGATTATGTTGAGGGCTAGGGTTAGAGAGACGGTTAGGGTTGGGATTGGACCTAGGGTTAGGGTTATGTTGAGGGCTAGGGTTAGAGAGACGGTTAGAGTTGGAATTGGACCTAGGGTTAGGGTTATGTTGAGGGCTAGGTTTAGAGAGACGGTTAGGGTTGGGATTGGACCTAGGGTTAGGGTTATGTTGAGTGCTAGGGTTAGAGAGACGGTTAGGGTTTGGATTGGACCTAGGGTTAGGGTTATGTTGAGGGCTAGGGTTAGAGAGACGGTTAGGGTTATGATGGGACCTAGGGTTAGGGTTATGTTGAGGGCTAGGGTTAGAGAGACGGTTAGGGTTGGGATTGGACTTAGGGTTAGGGTTATGTTAAGGGCTAGGGTTAGAGAGACGGATAGGGTTATGATGGGACCTAGGGTTAGGGTTATGTTGAGGGCTAGGGTTAGAGAGACGGTTAGGGTTGGGATTGGACCTAGGTTTAGGGTTATGTTGAGGGCTAGGGTTAGAGAGACGGTAAGGGTTGGGATTGGACCTAGGGTTAGGGTTATGTTGAGGGCTAGGGTTAGAGAGACGGTTATGGTTGGGATTGGACCTAGGGTTAGGGTTACGTTGAGGGCATGGGTTAGAGAGACCGTTAGGGTTGGGATGGGACCTAGGGTTAGTGTTATGTTGATGGCTAGGGTTAGAGAGACGGTTAGGGTTGGGATTGGACCTAGTGTTAGGGTTATGTTGAGGGCTTGGGTTAGAGAGACGGTTAGGGTTGGGATTGGACCTAGGGTTAGGGTTTTGTTGAGGGCTAGGGTTAGAGAGACGGTTAGGGTTGGGATTGGACCTAGGGTTTGGGTTATGTTGAGGGTAGGGTTAGAGAGACGGTTAGGGTTGGGATTGGACCTAGGGTTAGGGTTATGTTGAGGGCTAGGGTTAGAGAGACGGTTAGGGTTATGGTGGGACCTAGGGTTAGGGTTATGTTGAGGGCTAGGGTTAGAGAGACGGTGAGGGTTGGGATGGACCTAGGGTTAGAGTTATGTTGAGGGCTAGGGTTAGAGAGACGGTTAGGGTTGGGATTGGACCTAGGGTTAGGCTTATGTTGAGGGCTAGGGTTAGAGAGACGGTTAGGTTTGGGATTGGACCTAGGGTTAGGGTTATGTTGAGGGCTAGGGTTAGAGAGACGGTTAGGGTTATGATGGGACCTAGGGTTAGGGTTATGTTGAGGGCTAGGGTTAGAGAGACGATTAGGGCTGGGATGGGACCTAGGGTTAGGGTTATGTTGAGGGCTAGGGTTAGAGAGACGGTTAGGGTTGGGATTGGACCTAGGGTTAGGGTTATGTTGAGGGCATGCGTTAGAGAGACGGTTAGGGTTGGGATTGGACCTAGGGTTAGGGTTATGTTGAGGGCTAGGGTTAGAGAGACGGTTAGGGTTTGGATTGGACCTAGGGTTAGGGTTATGTTGAGGGCTAGGGTTAGAGAGATGGTTAGGGTTGGGATTGGAACTAGGGTTAGGGTTATGTTGAGGGCTAGGGTTAGAGAGACGGTTAGGGTTGGGATGGCACCTAGGGTTAGGGTTATGTTGAGGGCTAGGGTTAGAGAGGCGGTTAGTGTTGCGATTGGACCTAGGGTTAGGGTTATTTTGAGGGCTAGGGTTAGAGAGACGGTTAGGGTTATGATGGGACCTAGGGTTAGGGTTATGTTGAGGGCTAGGGTTAGAGAGACGGTTAGGGTTGGGATTGGACCTAGGGTTAGGGTTATGTTGAGGGCTAGGGTTAGCGAGACGGTTAGGGTTGGGATTAGACCTAGGGTTAGGGTTATGTTGAGGGCTACGGTTAGAGAAACGGTTAGGGTTGGGATTGGACCTAGGGTTAGGGTTATGTTGAGGGCTAGGGTTAGAGAGACGGTTAGGGTTGGGATTGGACCTAGGGTTAGGGTTATGTTGACGGCTAGGGTTAGAGACACGGTTAGGGTTGAGATTGGACCTAGGGTTAGGGCTATGTAGAGGGCTAGGGTTAGAGAGACGGTTAGGGCTGAGATTGGACCTAGGGTTAGGGTTATGTTGAGAGCTAGGTTTAGAGAGACGGTTAGGGTTGGGATTGGACCTAGGGTGAGGGTTATATTGAGGGCATGGGTTAGAGAGACGGTTAGGGTTGGGATTGGACCTAGGGTTTGGGTTATGTTGAGGGCTAGGGTTAGAGAGACGGTTAGGGTTGGGATTGGACCTAGGGTTAGGCTTATGTTGAGGGCTAGGGTTAGAGAGACGGTTAGGGTTGGGATGCCACCTAGGGTTAGGGTTATGTTGAGGGCTAGGGTTAGAGAGACGGTTAGGGTTGGGATTGGACCTAGGGTTAGGGTTATGTTGAGGGCTAGGGTTAGAGAGACGGTTAGAGTTGGGATGGGACCTAGGGTTAGGGTTATGTTGAGGGCTAGGGTTAGAGAGATGGTTAGGGTTGGGATTGGACCTAGGGTTAGGGTTATGTTGAGGGCTAGGGTTAGAGAGACGGTTAGGGTTGGGATTGGACCTAGGGTGAGGGTTATGTTGAGGGCTAGGGTTAGAGAGACGGTTAGGGTTGGGATTGTAGCTAAGGTTAGGGTTATGTTGAGGGCTAGGGTTAGAGATACGGTTAGGGTTGGGATTGGAGCTAGGGTTAGGGTTATGTTGAGGGCTAAGGTTAGAGAGACGGTTAGGGTTGGGATTGGACCGAGGGTTAGGGTTATGTTGAGGGCTAGGGTTAGAGAGACGGTTAGGGTTGGGATTGGACCTATGGTTAGGGTTATGTTGAGGGCTAGGGTTAGAGAGACGGTTAGGGTTGGGATTGGACCTAGGCTTAGGGTTATGTTGAGGGCTAGGGTTAGACAGACGGTTAGGGTTGGTATTGGACCTAGGGTTAGGGTTATGTTGAGGGCTAGGGTTAGAGAGACTGTTAGAGTTGGGATTGGACCTAGGGTTAGGGTTATGTTGAGGGCATGGGTTAGAGAGACGGTTAGGGTTGGGATTGGACCTATGGTTAGGGTTATGTTGAGGGCTAGGGTTAGAGAGACGGTTACGGTTGGGATGGCACCTCGGGTTTGGGTATGTTGAGGGCTAGGGTTAGAGAGACGGTTAGGGTTGGGATTGGACCTATGGTTACGGTTATGTTGAGGGCTAGGGTTTGAGAGACGGTTAGGGTTATGATGGGACCTAGGGTTAGGCTTATGTTGAGGGCTAGGGTTAGAGAGACGGTTAGGGTTGGGATTGGACCTAGGGTTAGGGTTATGTTGAAGGCTAGGGTTAGAGAGACGGTTAGGGTTGGGATTGGACCTAGGATTAGGGTTATGTTGAGGGCTAGGGTTAGAGAGACGGTTTGGGTTGGGATTGGGTCTAGGGTTAGGGTTATGTTGAGGGCTAGGGTTAGAGAGACGGTTAGGGTTGTGATTGGACCTAGGGTTAGGGTTATGTTGAGGGCTAGGGTTAGAGAGACGGTTAGGGTTGGGATTGGACCTAGGGTTACGGTTATGTTGAGGGCTAGGGTTAGAGAGACGGTTAGGGTTGGGATTGGACCTAGGGTTAGGGTTATGTTGAGGGCTAGGGTTAGAGAGACGGTTAGGGTTGGGATTGGACCTAGGGTTAGGGTTATGTTGAGGGCTAGGGTTAGAGAGAAGGTTAGGGTTGGGATTCGTCCTAGGGTTAGGGTTATGTTGAGGGCTAGGGTTAGAGAGTCGGTTAGGGTTGGGATTGGACCTAGGGTTAGGGTTATGTTGAGGGCTACGGTTAGAGAGACGGTTAGGGTTGGGATTGGACCTAGGGTTAGGGTTATGTTGAGGGTAGGGTTAGAGAGACGGTTAGGGTTGGGATTGGACCTAGGGTTAGGGTTATGTTGAGGGCTAGGGTTAGAGAGACGGTTTGGGTTGGGATTGGGTCTAGGGTTAGGGTTATGTTGAGGGCTAGGGTTAGAGAGACGGTTAGGGTTGTGATTGGACCTAGGGTTAGGGTTATGTTGAGGGCTAGGGTTAGAGAGACGGTTAGGGTTGGGATTGGACCTAGGGTTACGGTTATGTTGAGGGCTAGGGTTAGAGAGACGGTTAGGGTTGGGATTGGACCTAGGGTTAGGGTTATGTTGAGGGCTAGGGTTAGAGAGACGGTTAGGGTTGGGATTGGACCTAGGGTTAGGGTTATGTTGAGGGCTAGGGTTAGAGAGAAGGTTAGGGTTGGGATTCGTCCTAGGGTTAGGGTTATGTTGAGGGCTAGGGTTAGAGAGTCGGTTAGGGTTGGGATTGGACCTAGGGTTAGGGTTATGTTGAGGGCTACGGTTAGAGAGACGGTTAGGGTTGGGATTGGACCTAGGGTTAGGGTTATGTTGAGGGTAGGGTTAGAGAGACGGTTAGGGTTGGGATTGGACCTAGGGTTAGGGTTATGTTGAGGGCTAGGGTTAGAGAGACGGTTAGGGTTGGGATTGGACCTAGGGTTAGGGTTATGTTCAGGGCTAGAGTTAGAGAGACGGTTAGGGTTGGTATTGGACCTAGGGTTAGGGTTATGTTGAGGGTTAGGGTTAGAGAGACGGTTAGGGTTGGGATGGGACCTAGGGTTAGGGATATGTTAAGGGCTAGGGTTAGAGAGACGGTTAGGGTTGGGATTCGTCCTAGGGTTAGGGTTATGTTGAGGGCTAGGGTTAGAGAGTCGGTTAGGGTTGGGATTGGACCTAGGGTTAGGGTTATGTTGAGGGCTACGGTTAGAGAGACGGTTAGGGTTGGGATTGGACCTAGGGTTAGGGTTATGTTGAGGGTAGGGTTAGAGAGACTGTTAGAGTTGGGATTGGACCTAGGGTTAGGGTTATGTTGAGGGCATGGGTTAGAGAGACGGTTAGGGTTGGGATTGGACCTATGGTTAGGGTTATGTTGAGGGCTAGGGTTAGAGAGACGGTTACGGTTGGGATGGCACCTCGGGTTTGGGTATGTTGAGGGCTAGGGTTAGAGAGACGGTTAGGGTTGGGATTGGACCTATGGTTACGGTTATGTTGAGGGCTAGGGTTTGAGAGACGGTTAGGGTTATGATGGGACCTAGGGTTAGGCTTATGTTGAGGGCTAGGGTTAGAGAGACGGTTAGGGTTGGGATTGGACCTAGGGTTAGGGTTATGTTGAAGGCTAGGGTTAGAGAGACGGTTAGGGTTGGGATTGGACCTAGGATTAGGGTTATGTTGAGGGCTAGGGTTAGAGAGACGGTTTGGGTTGGGATTGGGTCTAGGGTTAGGGTTATGTTGAGGGCTAGGGTTAGAGAGACGGTTAGGGTTGTGATTGGACCTAGGGTTAGGGTTATGTTGAGGGCTAGGGTTAGAGAGACGGTTAGGGTTGGGATTGGACCTAGGGTTACGGTTATGTTGAGGGCTAGGGTTAGAGAGACGGTTAGGGTTGGGATTGGACCTAGGGTTAGGGTTATGTTGAGGGCTAGGGTTAGAGAGACGGTTAGGGTTGGGATTGGACCTAGGGTTAGGGTTATGTTGAGGGCTAGGGTTAGAGAGAAGGTTAGGGTTGGGATTCGTCCTAGGGTTAGGGTTATGTTGAGGGCTAGGGTTAGAGAGTCGGTTAGGGTTGGGATTGGACCTAGGGTTAGGGTTATGTTGAGGGCTACGGTTAGAGAGACGGTTAGGGTTGGGATTGGACCTAGGGTTAGGGTTATGTTGAGGGTAGGGTTAGAGAGACGGTTAGGGTTGGGATTGGACCTAGGGTTAGGGTTATGTTGAGGGCTAGGGTTAGAGAGACGGTTTGGGTTGGGATTGGGTCTAGGGTTAGGGTTATGTTGAGGGCTAGGGTTAGAGAGACGGTTAGGGTTGTGATTGGACCTAGGGTTAGGGTTATGTTGAGGGCTAGGGTTAGAGAGACGGTTAGGGTTGGGATTGGACCTAGGGTTACGGTTATGTTGAGGGCTAGGGTTAGAGAGACGGTTAGGGTTGGGATTGGACCTAGGGTTAGGGTTATGTTGAGGGCTAGGGTTAGAGAGACGGTTAGGGTTGGGATTGGACCTAGGGTTAGGGTTATGTTGAGGGCTAGGGTTAGAGAGAAGGTTAGGGTTGGGATTCGTCCTAGGGTTAGGGTTATGTTGAGGGCTAGGGTTAGAGAGTCGGTTAGGGTTGGGATTGGACCTAGGGTTAGGGTTATGTTGAGGGCTACGGTTAGAGAGACGGTTAGGGTTGGGATTGGACCTAGGGTTAGGGTTATGTTGAGGGTAGGGTTAGAGAGACGGTTAGGGTTGGGATTGGACCTAGGGTTAGGGTTATGTTGAGGGCTAGGGTTAGAGAGACGGTTAGGGTTGGGATTGGACCTAGGGTTAGGGTTATGTTCAGGGCTAGAGTTAGAGAGACGGTTAGGGTTGGTATTGGACCTAGGGTTAGGGTTATGTTGAGGGTTAGGGTTAGAGAGACGGTTAGGGTTGGGATGGGACCTAGGGTTAGGGATATGTTAAGGGCTAGGGTTAGAGAGACGGTTAGGGTTGGGATTCGTCCTAGGGTTAGGGTTATGTTGAGGGCTAGGGTTAGAGAGTCGGTTAGGGTTGGGATTGGACCTAGGGTTAGGGTTATGTTGAGGGCTACGGTTAGAGAGACGGTTAGGGTTGGGATTGGACCTAGGGTTAGGGTTATGTTGAGGGTAGGGTTAGAGAGACGGTTAGGGTTGGGATTGGACCTAGGGTTAGGGTTATGTTGAGGGCTAGGGTTAGAGAGACGGTTAGGGTTGGGATTGGACCTAGGGTTAGGGTTATGTTCAGGGCTAGAGTTAGAGAGACGGTTAGGGTTGGTATTGGACCTAGGGTTAGGGTTATGTTGAGGGTTAGGGTTAGAGAGACGGTTAGGGTTGGGATGGGACCTAGGGTTAGGGATATGTTAAGGGCTAGGGTTAGAGAGACGGTTAGGGTTGGGATTGAACCTAGGGTTAGGGTTATGTTGAGGGCTAGGGTTAGAGAGACGGTTAGGGTTGGGATTGGACCTAGGGTTAGGGTTATGTTGAGGGCTAGGGTTAGAGAGACGGTTAGGGTTGGGATTGGACCTAGGGTTAGGTTTATATTGAGGGCTAGGGTTAGAGAGACGGTTAGGGTTGGGATTGGACCTAGGGTTAGGGTTATGTTGAGGGCTAGGGTTAGAGAGACGGTTAGATTTGGGATTGGACCTAGGGTTAGGGTTATGTTGAGGGCTAGGGTTAGAGAGACGGTTAGGGTTATGATGGGACCTAGGGTTAGGGTTATGTTGAGGGCTAGGGTTAGAGAGACAGTTAGGGTTGGGATTGGACCTAGGGTTAGGGTTATGTTGAGGGCGAGGGTTAGAGAGACGGTTAGGGTTGGGATTGGACCTAGGGTTAGGGTTATGTTGAGGGCTAGGGTTAGAGAGACGGTTAGGGTTGGGATTGGACCTAGGGTTAGGGTTATGTTGAGGGCTAGGGTTAGAGAGACGGTTAGGGTTGGGATTGGACCTAGGGTTAGGGTAATGTTGAGGGCTAGGGTTAGAGAGACGGTTAGGGTTGGGATTGGACCTAGGGTTAGGGTTATGTTGAGGGCTAGGGTTAGAGAGACGGTTAGGGTTGGGATTGGACCTAAGGTTAGGATTATGTTGAGGGCTAGGGTTAGAGAGACGGTTAGGGTTGGGATTGGACCTAGGGTTAGGGTTATGTTGAGGGCTAGGGTTAGAGAGACGGTTAGAGTTGGGATTGAACCTAGGGTTAGGGTTATGTTGAGGGCTAGGGTTAGAGACACGGTTAGGGTTGGGATTGGACCTAGGGTTAGGGTTATGTTGAGGGTTAGGGTTAGAGAGACGGTTAGGGTTGGGATTGGACCTAGGGTTAGGGTTGTGTTGAGGGCTAGTGTTAGAGAGACGGTTAGGGTTATGATGGGACCTAGGGTTAGGGTTATGTTGAGGGCTAGGGTTAGAGAGACGGTTCGGGTTATGATGGGACCTAGGGTTAGGGTTATGTTGAGGGCTAGGGTTAGAGAGACGGTTAGGGTTGGGATTGGACCTAGGGTTAGGGTTATGTTGAGGGCTAGGGTTAGAGAGACGGTTAGGGTTGGGATTGGACCTAGGGTTAAGGTTAGGTTGAGGGCTAGGTTTAGAGAGACGGTTAGGGATGGGATTGGACCGAGGGTTAGGGTTATGTTGAGGGCTAGGGTTAGAGAGACGGTTAGGGTTGGGATTGGACCTAGGGTTAGGGTTATGTGGAGGGCTAGGGTTAGAGAGACGGTTAGGGTTGGGATTGGACCTAGGGTTAGGGTTATGTTGAGGGCTAGGGTTAGAGAGACGGTTAGAGTTGGGATTGAACCTAGGGTTAGGGTTATGTTGAGGGCTAGGGTTAGAGACACGGTTAGGGTTGGGATTGGACCTAGGGTTAGGGTTATGTTGAGGGTTAGGGTTAGAGAGACGGTTAGAGTTGGGATTGAACCTAGGGTTAGGGTTATGTTGAGGGCTAGGGTTAGAGACCCGGTTAGGGTTGGGATTGGACCTAGGGTTAGGGTTATGTTGAGGGTTAGGGTTAGAGAGACGGTTAGGGTTGGGATTGGACCTAGGGTTAGGGTTGTGTTGAGGGCTAGTGTTAGAGAGACGGTTAGGGTTATGATGGGACCTAGGGTTAGGGTTATGTTGAGGGCTAGGGTTAGAGAGACGGTTCGGGTTATGATGGGACCTAGGGTTAGGGTTATGTTGAGGGCTAGGGTTAGAGAGACGGTTAGGGTTGGGATTGGACCTAGGGTTAGGGTTATGTTGAGGGCTAGGGTTAGAGAGACGGTTAGGGTTGGGATTGGACCTAGGGTTAAGGTTAGGTTGAGGGCTAGGTTTAGAGAGACGGTTAGGGATGGGATTGGACAGAGGGTTAGGGTTATGTTGAGGGCTAGGGTTAGAGAGACGGTTAGGGTTGGGATTGGACCTAGGGTTAGGGTTATGTGGAGGGCTAGGGTTAGAGAGACGGTTAGGGTTGGGATTGGACCTAGGGTTAGGGTTATGTTGAGGGCTAGGGTTAGAGAGACGTTTAGGGTTGGGATTGGACCTAGGGTTAGTGTTATGTTGAGGGCTAGGGTTAGAGAGACGGTTAGGGTTGGGATTGGACCTAGGGTTAGGGTTATGTTGAGGGCTAGTGTTAGAGAGATGGTTAGAATTGGGATTGAACCTAGGGTTAGGGTTATGTTGAGGGCTAGGGTTAGAGAGACGGTTAGGGTTGGGATTGGACCTAGGGTTAGGGTTATGTTGAGGGCTAGGGTTAGAGAGACGGTTAGGGTTGGGATTGGACCTAGGGTTAGGGTTATGCTGAGGGCTAGGGTTAGAGAGACGGTTAGGGTTGGGATTGGTCCTAGGGTTAGGGTTATCTTGAGGGCTAGGGTTAGAGAGACGGTTAGGGTTATGATGAGACCTAAGGTTAGGGTTATGTTGAGGGCTAGGGTTAGAGAGACAGTTAGGGTTGGGATTGGACCTAGGGTTAGGGTTATGTTGAGGGCTAGGGTTAGAGAGACGGTTAGGGTTGGGATTGGACCTAGGGTTAGGTTTATGTTGAGTGCTAGGTTTAGAGAGACGGTTAGGGTTGGCATTGGACCTAGGGTTAGGGTTATGTTGAGGGCTAGGGTTAGAGGGACGGTTAGGGTTTGGATTGGACCTAGGGTTAGGGTTATGTTGAGGGCTAGGGTTAGAGAGACGGTTAGGGTTATGATGGGACCTACGGTTAGGGTTATGTTGAGGGCTAGGGATAGAGAGACGGTTAGAGTTGGGATGGGACCTAGGGTTAGGGTTATGTTGAGGGCTAGGGTTAGAGAGACGGTTAGAGTTGTGATGGGACCTAGGGTTAGGGTTATGTTGAGGGCTAGGGTTAGAGAGACGGTTAGGGTTGGGATTGGACCTGGGGTTAGGGTTATGTTGAGGGCTAGGGTTAGAGGGACGGTTAGGGTTGTGATTGGACCTAGGGTTAGGGTTATGTTGAGGACATGGGTTAGAGAGACGGTTAGGGTTGGGATTGGACCTAGGGTTAGGGTTATGTTGAGGGCTAGGGATAGAGTGACGGTTAGGGTTGTGTTTGGACCTAGGGTTAGGGTTATGTTGAGGGCTATGGTTAGAGAGACGGTTAGGGTTGGGATTGGACCTAGGGTTAGGGTTATGTTGAGGGCTAGGGTTAGAGAGACGGTTAGGGTTGGGATTGGACCTAGGATTAGGGTTATGTTGAGGGCTAGGTTTAGAGAGACGGTTAGGGTTGGGATTGGACCTAGGGTTAGGGTTATGTTGAGGGCTAGGGTTAGAAAGACGGTTAGGGTTGGGAATGGACCTAGGGTTAGGGTTATGTTGAGGGCTAGGGTTACAGAGACGGTTAGGGTTGGGATGGCACCTAGGGTTAGGGTTATGTTTAGGGCTAGGGTTAGAGAGACGGTTAGGGTTGGGATGGGACCTAGGGTTAGGGTTATGTTGAGGGCTAGGTTTAGAGAGACGGTTAGAGTTGGGAAGGGACCTAGGGTTAGGGTTATGTTGAGGGCTAGGGTTAGCGAGACGGTTAGGGTTGGGATTGGACCTAGGGTTAGGGTTATATTGAGGGCTAGGGTTAGAGAGACGGTTAGGGTTGGGATTGGACCTAGGGTTAGGGTTATGTTGAGGGCATGGGTTCGAGAGACTGTTAGGGTTGGGATTGGACCTAGGGTTAGGGTTATGTTGAGGGCTAGGGTTAGAGAGACGGTTAGGGTTGGGATTGGACCTAGGGTTAGGGTTATGTTGAGGGCTAGGGTTAGAGGGACGGTTAGGGTTGGGATTGGACCTAGGGTTAGGGTTATGTTGAGGGCTAGGGTTAGAGAGACGGTTAGGGTTGGGATTGGACCTAGGGTTAGGGTTATGTTGAGGGGTAGGGTTAGAGAGACGGTTAGGGTTGGGATTGGACCTAGGGTTAGGGTTATGTTGAGGACTAGGGTTAGAGAGACGGTTAGGGTTATGATGGGACCTAGGGTTAGGGTTTTGTTGAGGGCTAGGGTTAGAGAGACGGTTAGGGTTGGGATTGGACCTCGGGATAGGGTTATGTTGAGGGCTAGGGTTAGAGAGACGGTTAGGGTTGGGATTGGACCTAGGGTTAGGGTTATGTTGAGGGCTAGGGTTAGAGAGACGGTTAGGGTTGGGATTGGACCTAGGGTTAGGGTTATGTTGAGGGCTAGGGTTAGATAGACGGTTAGGGTTATGATGGGACCTACGGTTAGGGTTATGTTGAGGGCTAGGGTTAGAGAGACGGTTAGGGTTGCGATGGGACCTAGGGTTAGGGTTATGTTGAGGGCATGGGTTAGAGAGACGGTTAGGGTTGGGATTGGACCTAGGGTTAGGGTTATGTTGAGGGCTAGGGTTAGAGAGACGGTTAGGGTTGGGATTGGACCTAGGGTTAGGGTTATGTTGAGGGCTATTTTTAGAGAGACGGTTAGGGTTGGGTTTGGACCTAGGGTTAGGGTTATGTTGAAGGCTAGGGTTAGAGAGACGGTTAGGGTTGGGATTGGACCTAGGGTTAGGGTTATGTTGAGGGCTAGGGTTAGAGAGACGGTTAGGGTTGGGATTGGACCTAGAGTTAGGGTTATGTTGAGGGCTAGGGTTAGAGAGACGGTTAGGGTTGGGAATGGACCTAGGGTTAGGGTTATGTTGAGGGCTAGGTTTAGAGAGTCGGTTAGAGTTGGGATGGGACCTAGGATTAGGGTTATGTTGAGGGCTAGGGTTAGAGAGACGGTTAGGGTTGGGATTGGACCTAGGGTTAGGGTTATGTTGAGGGCTAGGGTTAGAGAGACGGTTAGGGTTGGGATTGGACCTAGGGTTAGGGTTATGTTGAGGGCTAGGGTTAGAGAGACGGTTAGGTTTGGGATGGCACCTAGGGTTAGGCTTATGTTGAGGGCTAGGGTTAAAGAGATGGTTAGGTTCGGGATGGGACCTAGGGTTAGGGTTATGTTGAGGGCTAGGGTTAGAGAGACGGTTAGGGTTGGGATTGGACCTAGGGTTAGGGTTATGTTGAGGGCTAGGGATAGAGAGACGGTTAGTGTTGGGATTGGACCTAGGGTTAGGATTATGTTGAGGGCTAGGGTTAGAGAGACGGTTAGGGTTGGGATTGGACCTAGGGTTACGGTTATGTTGAGGGCTAGGGTTAGAGAGACGGTTAGGGTTGGGATTGGACCTAGGGTTAGGGTTATGTTGAGGGCTAGGGTTAGAGAGACGGTTAGGGTTGGGATTGGACCTACGGTTAGGGTTATGTTGAGGGCTAGGGTTAGAGAAACGGTTAGGGTTGGGATTGGACCTAGGGTTAGGGTTATGTTCAGGGCTAGGTTTAGAGAGACGGTTAAGGTTATGATGGGACCTAGGGTTATGGTTATGTTGAGGGCTAGGGTTAGAGAGACGGTTAGGGTTGGGATTGGACCTAGGGTTAGGGTTATGTTGAGGGCTAGGTTTAGAGAGATGGTTAGGGTTATGATGGGACCTACGGTTAGGGTTATGTTGAGGGGTAGGGTTAGAGAGACGGTTAGGGTTGTGATGGGACCTAGGGTTAGGGTTATGTTGAGGGCTAGGGTTAGAGAGACAGTTAGTGTTGGGATTGGACCTAGGGTTATGGTTATGTTGAGGGCTAGGGTTAAAGAGACGGTTAGGTTTGGGATGGGACTTAGGGTTAGGTATATGTTTAGGGCTAGGGTTAGAGAGACTGTTAGAGTTGGGATGGGACCTAGGGTTAGGGTTATGTTGAGGGCATGGGTTAGAGAGACGGTTAGGGTTGGGATTGGACCTAGGGTTAGGGTTATGGTGAGGGCATGGGTTAGAGAGACGGTTAGGGTTGGGATTGGACCTAGGGTTAGGGTTATGTTGAGGTCTAGGGTTAGAGAGACGGTTATGTTTGGGATTGGACCTAGGGTTAGGGTTATGTTGAGGGCTAGGGTTAGAGGGACGGTTAAGGTTGGGATGGGACCTAGGGTTAGGGTTATGTTGAGGGCCAGGGTTAGTGAGACGGTTAGGGTTGGGATTGTACCTAGGGTTAGGGTCATGTTGAGGGCTAGGGTTAGAGAGACGGTTAGGGTTGGGATTGGACCTAGGGTTAGGGTTATGTTGACGGCTAGGCTTAGAGAGACTGTTAGGGTTGGGATTGGACCTAGGGTTAGGGTTATGTTGAGGGCTAGGGTTAGAGAGACGGTTAGGGTTGGGAATGGACCCAGGGTTAGGGTTATGTTGAGGGCTAGGGTTAGAGAGACGGTTAGGGTTGGGATGGCGCCTAGGGTTAGGGTTATGTTTAGGGCTAGGGTTAGAGAGACGGTTAGGGTTGGGATGGGACCTAGGGTTAGGGTTATGTTGAGGGCTAGGTTTAGAGAGACGGTTAGAGTTGGGAAGGGACCTAGGCTTAGGGTTATGTTGAGGGCTAGGGTTAGAAAGACGGTTAGGGTTTGGATTGGACCTAGGGTTAGGGTTATATTGAGGGCTAGGGTTAGAGAGACGGTTAGGGTTGTGATTGGACCTAGGGTTAGGGTTATGTTGAGGGCTAGGGTTAGAGAGACGGTTAGGGTTGGGAATGGACCTAGGGTAAGGGTTATGTTGAGGGCTAGGTTTAGAGAGAGGGTTAGAGTTGGGATGGGACCTAGGGTTAGGGTTATGTTGAGGGCTAGGGTTAGAGAGACGGTTAGGGTTGGGATTGGACCTAGGGTTAGGGGTATGTTGAGGGCTAGGGTTAGAGAGACGGTTAGGTTTGGGATGGCACCTAGGGTTAGGGTTATGTTGAGGGCTAGGGTTAAAGAGATGGTTAGGTTAGGGATGGGACCTAAGGTTAGGGTTATGTTGAGGGCTAGGGTTAGAGAGACGGTTAGGGTTGGGATTGGACCTAGGGTTAGGGTTATGTTGAGGGCTAGGGTTAGAGAGACGGTTAGGGTTGGGATTGGACCTATGGTTAGGGTTATGTTGAGGGCTAGGGTTAGAGAAACGGTTAGGGTTGGGATTGGACCTAGGGTTAGGGTTATGTTCAGGGCTAGGTTTAGAGAGACGGTTAAGGTTATGATGGGACCTAGGGTTATGGTTATGTTGAGGGCTAGGGTTAGAGAGACGGTTAGGGTTGGGATTGGACCTAGGGTCAGGGTTACGTTGAGGGCTAGGGTTAGAGAGACGGTTAGGGATGGGATTGGACCTAAGGTTAGGGTTATGTTGAGGGCTAGGGTTAGAGAGACGGTTAGGGTTGGGATTGGACCTCGGCTTAGGGTTATGTTGAGGGCTAGGGTTAGAGAGACGGTTAGGGTTGGGAATGGACCTAGGGTTAGGGTTATGTTGAGGGCTAGGTTTAGAGAGACGGTTAGAGTTGGGATGGGACCTAGGATTAGGGTTATGTTGAGGGCTAGGGTTAGAGAGACGGTTAGGGTTGGGATTGGACCTAGGGTTAGGGTTATGTTGATGGCTAGGGTTAGAGAGACGGTTAGGGTTGGGATTGGACCTAGGATAAGGGTTATGTTGAGGGCTAGGGTTAGAGAGACGGTTAGGTTTGGGATGGCACCTAGGGTTAGGCTTATGTTGAGGGCTAGGGTTAAAGAGATGGTTAGGTTCGGGATAGGATCTAGGGTTAGGGTTATGTTGAGGGCATGGGTTAGAGAGACGGTTAGGGTTGGGATTGGACCTAGGGTTAGGGTTATGTTGAGGGCTAGGGTTAGAGAGACGGTTAGGGTTGGGATTGGACCTAGGGTTAGGGTTATGTTGAGGGCTAGGGTTAGAGAGACGGTTAGGGTTGGGAATGGACCTAGGGTTAGGGTTATGTTGAGGGCTAGGGTTAGAGAGACGGTTAGGGTTGGGATGGCGCCTAGGGTTAGGGTTATGTTTAGGGCTAGGGTTAGAGAGACGGTTAGGGTTGGGATGGGACCTAGGGTTAGGGTTATGTTGAGGGCTAGGTTTAGAGAGACGGTTAGAGTTTTGAAGGGACCTAGGGTTAGGGTTATGTTGAGGGCTAGGGTTAGAGAGACGGTTAGGGTTGTGATTGGACCTAGGGTTAGGGTTATGTTGAGAGCATGGGTTAGAGAGACTGTTAGGGTTGGGATTGGACCTAGGGTTAGGGTCATGTTGAGGGCTAGGGTTAGAGAGACGGTTAGGGTTGGGATTGGACCTAGGGTTAGGGTTATGTTGAGGGCTAGGGTTAGAGAGACGGTTAGGGTTATGATGGGACCTAGGGTTAGGGTTTTGTTGAGGGCTAGGGTTAGAGAGACGGTTAGGGTTGGGATTGGACCTAGGGTTAGGGTTATGTTGAGGGCTACGGATAGAGAGACGGTTAGGGTTGGGATTGGACCGAGGGTTAGGGTTATGTTGAGGGCTAGGGTTAGAGAGACCGTTAGGGTTATGATGGGACCTAAGGTTAGGGTTATGTTGAGGGCTAGGGTTAGAGAGACGGTTAGGGTTGGGATTGGACCTAGGGTTAGGCTTATGCTGAGGGCTACGGTTAGAGAGACAGTTAGGGTTCGGATGGCACCTAGGGTTAGGGTTATGTTGAGGGCTAGGGTTAGAGAGACGGTTAGGGTTGGGATTGGACCTAGGGTTAGGGTTATGTTGAGGGCTAGGGTTCGAGAGACGGTTAGGTTTGGGATGGCACCTAGGGTTAGGGTTATGTGGAGGGCTAGGGTTAGAGAGACGGTTCGGGTTGGGATGGGACCTAGGGTTAGGGTTATGTTGAGGGCTAGGGTTAGAGAGACGGTTAGAGTTGGGATGGGACCTAGGGTTAGGGTTATGTTGAGGGCATGGGTTAGAGAGACAGTTAGGGTTGGGATTGGACCTAGGGTTAGGGTTATGTTGAGGGCTAGGGTGAGAGAGACGGTTAGGGTTGGGATTGGACCTAGGGTTGGGTTATGTTGAGGGCTAGGGTTAGAGAGACGGTTAGGGTTGGGATTGGACCTAGGGTTAGGGTTATGTTGAGGGCTAGGGTTAGAGAGACGGTTAGGGTTGGGATTGGACCTAGGGTTTGGGTTATGTTGAGGGCTACGGTTAGAGAGACGGTTAGGGTTGGGATTGGACCTAGGCTTAGGGTTATGTTGAGGGCTAGGGTTAGAGAGACGGTTAGGGTTGGGATTGGACCTAGGGTTTGGGTTATGTTGAGGGCTAGGGTTAGAGAGACGGTTAGGGTTGGGATTGGACCTAGGGTTAGGGTTATGTTGAGGGCTAGGGTTAGAGAGACGGTTAGGTTTGGGATGGCACCTAGGGTTAGGGTTATGTTGAGGGCTAGGGTTAAAGAGATAGTTAGGTTCGGGATGGGACCTAGGGTTAGGGTTATGTTGAGGGCTAGGGTTAGAGAGACGGTTAGAGTTGTGATGGGACCTAGGTTTAGGGTTATGTTGAGGGCTAGGGTTAGAGAGACGGTTAGGGTTGGGATTGGACCTGGGGTTAGGGTTATGTTGAGGGCTAGGGTTAGAGAGACGGTTAGGGTTGGGATTGGACCTAGGGTTAGGGTTATGTTGAGGGCTAGGTTTAGAGAGACCGTAAGGGTTATGATGGGACCTAGGGTTAGGGTTATGTTGAGGGGTAGGGTTAGAGAGACGGTTAGGGTTGGGATTGGACCGAGGGTTAGGCTTATGCTGAGGGCTAGGGTTAGAGAGACGGTTAGGGTTGGGATGGCACCTAGGGTTAGGGTTATGTTGAGGGCTAGGGTTAGAGAGACGGTTAGGTTTGGGATTGGACCTTGGGTTAGGGTTATGTTGAGGGCTAGGGTTAGAGAGAGGGTTAGGGTTCGGATTGGACCTAGGGTTAGGTTTAAGTTGAGGGCTAGGGTTCGAGAGACGGTTAGGTTTGGGATGGCACCTAGGGTTAGGGTTATGTTGAGGGCTAGGGTTAGAGAGACGGTTCGGGTTGGGATGGGACCTAGGGTTAGGTTTTTGTTGAGGGCTAGGGTTAGAGGGACGGTTAGAGTTGGGATGGGACCTAGGGTTAGGGTTATGTTGAGGCCTAAGGTTAGAGAGACGGTTAGGGTTGGGATTGGACCTAGGGTTAGGGTTATGTTGAGGGCTAGGGTTAGAGAGACGGTTAGGGTTGGGATTGGACCTAGGGTTAGGGTTATGTTGAGGGCATGGGTTAGAGAGAGGGTTAGGTTTGGGATCGGACCTAGGGTTGAGGTTATGTTGAGGGCTAGGGTTAGAGAGACGGTTAGGGTTGGGATTGGACCTAGGGTTAGGGTTATGTTGAGGGCTAGGGTTAGAGAGACGGTTAGGGTTGGGATTGGACCTAGGGTTAGGGTTATGTTGAGGGCTAGGGTTAGAGAGACGGTTAGGGTTGGGATTGGACCTAGGGTTAGGGTTATGTTGAGGGCTAGGGTTAGACAGACAGTTAGGGTTGGGATTGTACCTAGCGTTAGGGTTATGTTGAGGGCTAGGGTTAGAGAGACGGTTAGGGTTGGGATTGGAGCTAGGGTAAGGTTATGTTGAGGGCATAGGTTAGAGAGACGGTTAGGGTTGGGATTGGATCTAGGATTAGGGTTATGTTGAGGGCTAGGGTTAGAGAGACGGTTCGGGTTGGGAAGGGACCTAGGGTTAGGGTTATGTTGAGGGCATGGGTTAGAGAGACGGTTAGGGTTGGGATTGGACCTAGGGTTAGGGTTATGTTGAGGGCTAGGGTTAGAGAGACGGTTAGGGTTGGGATTGGACCTAGGGTTAGGGTTATGTTGAGGGCATGGGTTATAGAGACGGTTAGGGTTGGGATCGGACCTAGGGTTAGGGTTATGTGGAGGGCTAGGGTTAGAGAGACGGTTAGGGTTGGGATTGGACCTAGGGTTAGGGTTATGTTGAGGGCTAGGGTTAGAGAGACGGTTAGGGTTGGGATTGGACCTAGGGTTAGGGTTATGTTGAGGGCTAGGGTTAGAGAGACGGTTAGGATTGGGATTGGACCTAGGGTTAGGGTTATGTTGAGGGCTAGGGTTAGACAGACCGTTAGGGTTGGGATTGTACCTAGCGTTAGGGTTATGTTGAGGGCTAGGGTTAGAGAGACGGTTAGGGTTGGGATTCGACCTAGAGTTAGGGTTATGTTGAGGTCATAGGTTAGAGAGACGGTTAGGGTTGGGATTGGACCTAGGGTTAGGGTTATGTTGAGGGCTAGGGTTAGAGAGACGGATAGGGTTGGGATTGGACCTAGGGTTAGGGTTATGTTGAGGGCTAGGGTTAGAGAGACGGATAGGGTTGGGATTGGACCTAGGGTTAGGGTTATGTTGAGGGCTAGGGTTAGAGAGACGGTTAGAGTTGGGATTGGACCTAGGGTTAGGGTTATGTTGAGGGCATGGGTTAGAGAGACGGTTAGGGTTATGGTGGGACCTAGGGTTAGGGTTATGTTGAGGGCTAGGGTTAGAGAGACGGTTAGGGTTATGATGGGACCTAGGGTTAGGGTTTTGTTGAGGGCTAGGGTTAGAGAGACGGTTAGGGTTGGGATTGGACCTAGGGTTAGGGTTATGTTGAGGGCTAGGTTTAGAGAGACGGTTAGGGTTGGGATTGGACCTAGGGTTAGGGTTATGTTGAGGGCTAGGGTTAGAGAGACGGTTAGAGTTGGGATTGGACCTAGGGTTAGGGTTATGTTGAGGGCATGGGTTAGAGAGACGGTTAGGGTTGGGATTGGACCTAGGGTTAGGGTTATGTTGAGGGCATGGGTTAGAGAGACGGTTAGGGTTGGGATTAGACCTAGTGTTAGGGTTATGTTGAGGCCTAGGGTTAGAGAGACGGTTAGGGTTGGGATGGCACCTAGGGTTAGGGTTATGTTGAGGGCTAGGGTTCGAGAGACGGTTTGGGTTGGGATTGGACCTTGGGTTAGGGTTATGTTGAGGGCTCGGGTTAGAGAGACGGTTAGGGTTCGGATTGGACCTAGGGTTAGGTTTATGTTGAGGGCTAGGGTTCGAGAGACGGTTAGGTTTGGGATGGCACCTAGGGTTAGGGATATGTTGAGGGCTAGGGTTAGAGAGACGGTTCGGGTTGGGATGGGACCTAGGGTTAGGTTTTTGTTGAGGGCTAGGGTTAGAGAGACGGTTAGAGTTGGGATGGGACCTAGGGTTAGGGTTATGTTGAGGCCTAAGGTTAGAGAGACGGTTAGGGTTGGGATTGGACCTAGGGTTAGGGTTATGTTGAGGGCTAGGGTTAGAGAGACGGTTAGGGTTGGGATTGGACCTAGGGTTAGGGTTATGTTGAGGGCATGGGTTAGAGAGACGGTTAGGGTTGGGATCGGACCTAGGGTTAGGGTTATGTTGAGGGCTAGGGTTAGAGAGACGGTTAGGGTTGGGATTGGACCTAGGGTTAGGGTTATGTTGAGGGCTAGGGTTAGAGAGACGGTTAGGGTTGGGATTGGACCTAGGGTTAGGGTTATGTTGAGGGCTAGGGTTAGACAGACAGTTAGGGTTGGATTGTACCTAGCGTTAGGGTTATGTTGAGTGCTAGGGTTAGAGAGACGGTTAGCGTTGGGATGGGACCTAGGGTTAGGGTTATGTTGAGGGCTAGGGTTAGAGAGACGGTTAGGGTTGGGATTGGACCTAGGGTTAGGGTTATGTTGAGGGCTAGGGTTAGAGAGACGGTTAGGGTTGGGATTGCACCTAGGGTTAGGGTTATGTTGAGGGCATGGGTTAGAGACGGTTAGGGTTGGGATCGGACCTAGGGTTAGGGTTATGTGGAGCGCTAGGGTTAGAGAGACGGTTAGGGTTGGGATTGGACCTAGGGTTAGGGTTATGTTGAGGGCTAGGGTTAGAGAGACGGTTAGGGTTGGGATTGGACCTAGGGTTAGGGTTATGTTGAGGGCTAGGGTTAGAGAGACGGTTAGGGTTGGGATTGGACCTAGGGTTAGGGTTATGTTGAGGGCATGGGTTAGAGAGACGGTTAGGGTTGGGAGTGGACCTAGGGTTAGGGTTATGTTGAGGGCTAGGGTTAGAGAGACGGATAGGGTTGGGATTGGACCTAGGGTTAGGGTTATGTTGAGGGCTAGGGTTAGAGAGACGGTTAGAGTTGGGATTGGACCTAGGGTTAGGGTTATGTTGAGGGCATGGGTTAGAGAGACGGTTAGGGTTATGGTGGGACCTAGGGTTAGGGTTATGTTGAGGGCTAGGGTTAGAGAGACGGTTAGGGTTGGGATTGGACTTAGGGTTAGGGTTATGTTGAGGGCTAGGGTTAGAGAGACGGTTAGGGTTGGGATTGGACCTAGGGTTAGGGTTATGTTGAGGGCTAGGATTAGAGAGACTTTTAGGGTTGGGATTGGTCCTAGGGTTAGGGTTATGTTGAGGGCTAGGTTTAGAGAGACGGTTAGGGTTGGGATTGGACGGAGGGTTACGGTTATGTTGAGGGCTAGGTTTAGAGAGACGGTTAGGGTTATGATGGGACCTAGGGTTATGGTTTTGTTGAGGGCTAGGGTTAGAGAGACGGTTAGGGTTGGGATTGGACCTAGGGTTAGGGTTATGTTGAGGGCTCGGGTTAGAGAGACGGTTAGGTTTGGGATTGGACCTAGGGTTAGGGTTATGTTGAGGGCTAGGTTTAGAGAGACGGTTAGGGTTGGGATTGGACCTAGGGTTAGGGTTATGTTGAGGGCTAGGGTTAGAGAGACGGTTAGAGTTGGGATTGGACCTAGGGTTAGGGTTATATTTAGGGCATGGGTTAGAGAGACGGTTACGGTTGGGATTGGACCTAGGGTTAAGGTTATGTTGAGGGCATGGGTTAGAGAGACGGTTAGGGTTGGGATTGGATCTAGTGTTAGGGTTATGTTGAGGGCTAGGGTTAGAGAGACGGTTAGGGTTATGTTGTGACCTAGGGTTAGGGTTATGTTGAGGGCTAGGGTTAGAGAGACGGTTAGGGTTGGGATTGGACCTAGGGTTAGGGTTATGTTTAGCGCTAGGGTTAGCGAGACGGTTAGGGTTGGGATTGGACCTAGAGTTAGGGTTATGTTGAGGCCTAGGGTTAGGGAGACGGTTAGTGTTGGGATTGGACCTAGGGTTTTTGTTATGTTCAGGGCTAGGGTTAGAGAGAAGGTGACGGTTGGGATTGGACCTAGGGTTGGGGCTATGTTCAGGGCTAGGGTTAGAGAGAAGGTTAGGGTTATGATGTGACCTAGGGTTAGGGTTATGTTGAGGGCTAGGGTTAGAGAGACGGTTAGGGTTGGGATTCGACCTAGGGTTAGGGTTATGTTGAGGACTAGGGTTAGAGAGACGGCTAGGGTTATGATGGGACCTAGGGTTAGGGTTATGTGGAGGGCTAGGGTTAGAGAGACGGTTAGGGTTGGGATGGGACCTAGGGTTAGGGTTATGTTAAGGGCTAGTATTAGAGAGACGGTTAGGGTTATGATGGGACCTAGGGTTAGGGTTATGTTGAGGGCTAGGGTTAAAGAGACAGTTAGGGTTATGATGGGACCTAGGGTTAGGGTTATGTGGAGGGCTAGGGTTAGAGAGACGGTTAGGGTTGGGATGGGACCTAGGGTTAGGGTTATGTTGAGTGCTAGGGTTAGAGAGACTGTTAGGGTTGGGATTGGACCTAGGGTTAGGGTTATGTTGAGGGCATGGGTTAGAGAGACGGTTAGGGTTGGGATTGGACCTAGGGTTAGGGTTATGTTGAGGGCTAGGGTTAGAGAGACGGTTAGGGTTGGGATTGGACCTAGGGTTAAGGTTATGTTGAGGGCATGGGTTAAAGAGACGGTTAGGGTTGGGATTGGACCTAGGGTTAGGGTTATGTTGAGGGCTAGGGTTAGAGAGACGGTTAGGGTTGGGATTGGACCTAGGGTTAGGCTTATGTTGAGGGCTAGGGTTAGAGAGACGGTTATGGTTGGGATTGGACCTAGGGTTAGGGTTATGTTGAGGGCTAGGGTTAGAGAGACTGTTAGGGTTATAACGGGACCTAGGGTTAGGGTTATGTTGAGGGCTAGGGTTAGAGAGACAGTTAGGGTTGGGATTGGACCTAAGGTTAGGGTTATGTTGGGGGCTAGGGTTAGAGAGACAGTTAAGGTTGGGATTGGACCTAGGGTTAGGGTTATGTTGAGGGCTAGGGTTAGAGAGACGGTTAGCGTTGGGATTCGACCTAGGGTTAGGGTTATGTTGAGGGCTAGGGTTAGAGAGAAGGTTAGGGTTATGGTGGGACCTAGGGTTAGGGTTATGTTGAGGGCTAGGGT
This sequence comes from Miniopterus natalensis, assembly GCF_054644295.1. NCBI lineage: Eukaryota > Metazoa > Chordata > Mammalia > Chiroptera > Miniopteridae > Miniopterus > Miniopterus natalensis. The sequence goes on from NC_142094.1 coordinate 38,993,743, forward strand.
TAGAGAGACGGTTAGGGTTGGGATGGACCTAGGGTTAGGGTTATGTTGAGGGCTAGGGTTAGAGAGACGGTTAGGGTTGGGATTGGACCTAGGGTTTTTGTTATGTTCAGGGCTAGATTTAGAGAGAAGGTGACGGTTGGGATTGGACCTAGGGTTGGGGTTATGTTCAGGGCTAGGGTTAGAGAGAAGGTTAGGGTTATGATGTGACCTAGGGTTAGGGTTATGTTGAGGGCTAGGGTTAGAGAGACGGTTAGGATTGGGATTGGACCTAGGGTTAGGGTTATGTTGAGGACTAGGGTTAGAGAGACGGCTAGGGTTATGATGGTACCTAGGGTTAGGGTTATGTTAAGGGCTAGTGTTAGAGAGACGGTTAGGGTTATAATGGGACCTAGGGTTAGGGTTATGTTGAGGGCTAGGGTTAGAGAGACGGTTAGGGTTGGGATTGGACCTAGGGTTAGGGTTATGTTGAGGCCTAGGGTTAGAGAGACGGTTAGGATTGGGATGGCACCTAGGGTTAGGGTTATGTTGAGGGCTAGGGTTAGAGAGACGGTTAGGGTTGGGATTGGTCCTAGGGTTAGGGTTATGTTGAGGGCTAGGGTTAGAGAGACGGTTAGGGTTGTGATGGGACCTAGGGTTAGGGTTATGTTGAGGGCTAGGGTTAGAGAGACGTTTAGGGTTGGGATTGGACCTAGGGTTAGGGTTATGTTGAGGGGTAGGGTTAGAGAGACGGTTAGGGTTATGATGGGACCTAGGGTTAGGGTTATGTTGAGGGCTAGGGTTAGAGAGAGGGTTAGAGTTGGGATGGGACCTAGGGTTAGGGTTATGTTGAGGGCTAGGGTTAGAGAGACGGTTAGGATGGGAATGGACCTAGGGTTAGGGTTATGTTTAGCGCTAGGTTTAGCGAGTCGGTTAGGGTTGGGATTAGACCTAGAGTTAGGGTTATGTTGAGGCCTAGGGTTAAGGAGACGGTTAGGGTTGGGATTGGACCTAGGGTTTTTGTTATGTTCAGGGCTAGGGTTAGAGAGAAGGTGACGGTTGGGATTGGACCTAGGGTTGGGGTTATGTTCAGGGCTAGGGTTAGAGAGAAGGTTAGGGTTATGATGTGACCTAGGGTTAGGGTTATGTTGAGGGCTAGGGTTAGAGAGACGGTTAGTGTTCGGATTGGACCTAGGGTTAGGGTTATGTTGAGGACTAGGGTTAGAGAGACGGCTAGGGTTATGATGGGACCTAGGGTTAGGGTTATGTTAAGGGCTAGTGTTAGAGAGACGGTTAGGGTTATGATGGGACCTAGGGTTAGGGTTATGTTGAGGGCTAGGGTTAGAGAGACGGTTAGGGTTGGGATTGGACCTAGGATTAGGGTTATGTTGAGGGCTAGGGTTAGAGAGACGGTTAGGGTTATGATGGGACCTAGGGTTAGGGTTATGTTGAGGGCTAGGGTTAGAGAGACGGTTAGGGTTGGGATTGGACTTAGGGTTAGGGTTATGTTGAGGGCTAGGGTTAGAGAGACGGTTAGGGTTGGGATTGGACCTAGGGTTAGGATTATGTTGAGGGCTAGGGTTACAGAGACGGTTAAGGTTGGGATTGGACCTAGGGTTAGGGTTATATTGAGGGCTAGGGTTACAGAGACGGTTAGGGTTGGGATTGGACCTATGGTTAGGGTTATGTTGAGGGCTAGGGTTAGAGAGACGGTTAGGGTTGGGATTGGACCTAGGGTTAGGGTTATGTTGAGGGCATAGGTTAGAGAGACGGTTAAAGTTGGGATTGGACCTAGGGTTAGGGTTATGTTGAGGGCTAGGGTTAGAGAGACGGTTAGGGTTGGGATTGGACCTAGGGTTAGGGTTATGTTGAGGGCATGGGTTAGAGAGACGGTTAGGGTTGGGATTGGACCTAGGGTTAGGGTTATGTTGAGGGCTAGGGTTAGAGACACGGTTAGGGTTGGGATTGGACCTAGGGTTAGGGTTATGTTGAGGGCTAGGGTTAGAGAGACGGTTAGGGTTGGGATTGGACCTAGGGTTAGGGTTATGTTGAGGGCTAGGGTTAGAGAGACGTTTAGGGTTGGGATTGGACCTAGGGTTAGAGTTATGTTGAGGGCATGGGTTAGAGAGACGGTTATGGTTGGGATTGGACCTAGGGTTAGGGTTATGTTGAGGGCTAGGGTTAGAGAGACCGTTAGGTTTGGGACTGGACCGAGGGTTAGGGTTATGTTGAGGGCTAGGTTTAGAGAGACGGTTAGGGTTATGATGGGACCTAGGGTTAGGGTTATGTTGAGGGCTAGGGTTAGAGAGACGGTTAGGGTTGGGATTGGACCTAGGGTTAGGGTTATGTTGAGGGCTAGTGTTAGAGAGACGGTAAGGGTTGGGATTGGACCTAGGGTTAGGGTTATGTTGAGGGCTAGGGTTAGAGAGACGGTTAGGGTTGGGATTGGACCTAGGTTTAGGGTTATGTTGAGGGCTAGGGTTAGAGAGACGGTTAGGGTTGGGATTGGACCTAGGGTTAGGGTTATGTTGAGGGCTAGGGTTAGAGAGATGGTTAGGGTTTTGATGGGACCTAGGGTTAGGGTTATGTTGAGGTCCAGGGTTAGAGAGACGGTTAGGGTTGGGATGGGACCTAGGGTTAGGGTTATGTTGAGGGCTAGGGTTAGAGAGACGGTTAGGGTTGGGATTGGACCTAGGGTTAGGGTTATGTTGAGGGCATGGGTTAGAGAGACGGTTAGGGTTGGGATTGGACCTAGGGTTAGGGTTATGTTGAGGGCTAGGGTTAGAGAGACGGTTAGGGTTGGGATTGGACCTAGGGTTAAGGTTATGTTGAGGGCATGGGTTAAAGACACGGTTAGGGTTGCTATTGGACCTAGGGTTAGGGTTATGTTGAGGGCTAGGGTTAGAGAGACGGTTAGGGTTGGGATTGGACCTAGGGTTAGGGTTATGTTGAGGGCTAGGGTTAGAGAGACGGTTAGGGTTGGGATTGGACCTAGGGTTAGGGTTATGTTGAGGGCTAGGGTTAGAGAGACGGTTAGGGTTGGGATGGCACCTAGGGTTAGGGTTATGTTGAGGGCTAGGGTTAGAGAGACGGTTAGGGTTATGATGGGACCTAGGGTTAGGGTTATGTTGAGGGCTAGGGTTAGAGAGACGGTTAGGGTTATGATGGGACCTAGGGTTAGGGTTATGTTGAGGGCTAGGGTTAGAGAGACGGTTAGGGTTGGGATTGGACCTAGGGTTAGGGTTATGTTGAGGGCTAGGGTTAGAGAGACGGTTAGGGTTGGGATTGGACCTAGGGTTAGGGTTATGTTGAGGGCTAGGTTTAGAGAGACGGTTAGGGTTGGGATTGGACCTAGGGTTAGGGTTATGTTGAGGGCTAGGGTTAGAGAGACGGTTAGGGTTGGGATGGCACCTAGGGTTAGGGTTATGTTGAGGGCTAGGGTTAGAGAGACGGTTAGGGTTATGATGGGACCTAGGGTTAGGGTTATGTTGAGGGCTAGGGTTAGAGAGACGGTTAGGGTTATGATGGGACCTAGGGTTAGGGTTATGTTGAGGGCTAGGGTTAGAGAGACGGTTAGGGTTGGGATTGGACCTAGGGTTAGGGTTATGTTGAGGGCTAGGGTTAGAGAGACGGTTAGGGTTGGGATTGGACCTAGGGTTAGGGTTATGTTGAGGGCTAGGGTTAGAGAGACGGTTAGGGTTGGGATTGGACCTAGGGTTAGGGTTATGTTGAGGGCTAGGGTTAGAGAGACGGTTAGGGTTGGGAATGGACCTAGGGTTAGGGTTATGTTGAGGGCTAGGGTTAGAGAGACGGTTAGGGTTGGGATTGGACCTAGGGTTAGGGTTATGTTGAGGGCATGGGTTAGAGAGACGGTTAGGGTTGGGATTGGACCTAGGGTTAGGGTTATGTTGAGGGCTAGGGTTAGAGAGACGGTTAGGGTTGGGATTGGACCTAGGGTTAGGGTTATGTTGAGGGCTAGGGTTAGAGAGACGGTTAGGGTTGGGATTGGACCTAGGGTTAGGGTTATGTGGAGGGCTAGGGTTAGAGAGACGGTTAGAGTTGGGATGGGACCTAGGGTTAGGGTTATGTTGAGGGCTAGGGTTAGAGAGACGGTTAGGGTTGGGATTGGACCTAGGGGTAGGGTTATGTTGAGGGCATGGGTTAGAGAGACGGTTAGGGTTGGGATTGGACCTAGGGTTAGGGTTATGTTGAGGGCTAGGGTTAGAGAGACGGTTAGGGTTGGGATTGGACCTAGGGTTAAGGTTATGTTGAGGGCATGGGTTAAAGAGACGGTTAGGGTTGCTATTGGACCTAGGGTTAGGGTTATGTTGAGGGCATGGGTTAGAGAGACGGTTAGGGTTGGGATTGGACCTAGGGTTAGGGTTATGTTGAGGGCTAGGGTTAGAGAGACGGTTAGGGTTGGGATTGGACCTAGGGTTAAGGTTATGTTGAGGGCATGGGTTAAAGAGACGGTTAGGGTTGCTATTGGACCTAGGGTTAGGGTTATGTTGAGGGCTAGGGTTAGAGAGACGGTTAGGGTTGGGATTGGACCTAGGGTTAGGGTTATGTTGAGGCCTAGGGTTAGAGAGACGGTTAGGGTAGGGATTGGACCTATGGTTAGGGTTATGTTGAGGGCTAGGGTTAGAGAGACGGTTAGGGTTGGGATGGCACCTAGGGTTAGGGTTATGTTGAGGGCTAGGGTTAGAGAGACGGTTAGGGTTATGATGGGACCTAGGGTTAGGGTTATGTTGAGGGCTAGGCTTAGAGAGACGGTTAGGGTTATGATGGGACCTAGGGTTAGGGTTATGTTGAGGGCTAGGGTTAGAGAGACGGTTAGGGTTATGATGGGACCTAGGGTTAGGGTTATGTTGAGGGCTAGGGTTAGAGAGACGTTTAGGGTTGGGATTGGACCTAGGGTTAGGGTTATGTTGAGGGGTAGGGCTGGAGAGACGGTTAAGGTTGGGATGGACCGAGGGTTAGGGTTATGTTGAGGGCTAGGGTTAGAGAGACGGTTAGGGTTGGGATTGGACCTAGGGTTAGGGTTATGTTGAGGGCTAGGGTTAGAGAGACGGTTAGGGTTGGGATTGGACCTAGGGTTAGGGTTATGTTGAGGGCTAGGGTTAGAGAGACTGTTAGGGTTGGGATTGGACCTAGGGTTAGGGTTATGTTGAGGGCTAGGGTTAGAGACACGGTTAGGGTTGGGATTGGACCTATGGTTAGGATTATGTTGAGGGCTAGGGTTAGAGAGACGGTTAGGGTTGGGATTGGACCTAGGGTTAGGGTTATGTAGAGGGCTAGGGTTAGAGAGACGGTTAGGGTTGGGATTGGACCTAGGGTTAGGGTTATGTGGAGGGCTAGGGTTAGAGAGACGGTTAGAGTTGGGATGGGACCTAGGGTTAGGGTTATGTTGAGGGCTAGGGTTAGAGAGACGGTTAGGGTTGGTATTGGACCTAGGGTTAGGGTTATGTTGAGGGCATGGGTTAGAGAGACGGTTAGGGTTGGGATAGGACCTAGGGTTAGGGTTATGTTGAGGCCTAGGGTTAGAGAGACGGTTAGGGTTGGGATTGGACCTAGGGTTAAGGTTATGTTGAGGGCATGGGTTAAAGAGACGGTTAGGGTTGCTATTGGACCTAGGGTTAGGGTTATGTTGAGGGCTAGGGTTAGAGAGACGGTTAGGGTTGGGATTGGACCTAGGGTTAGGGTTATGTTGAGGCCTAGGGTTAGAGAGACGGTTAGGGTAGGGATTGGACCTATGGTTAGGGTTATGTTGAGGGCTAGGGTTAGAGAGACGGTTAGGGTTGGGATGGCACCTAGGGTTAGGGTTATGTTGAGGGCTAGGGTTAGAGAGACGGTTAGGGTTATGATGGGACCTAGGGTTAGGGTTATGTTGAGGGCTAGGCTTAGAGAGACGGTTAGGGTTATGATGGGACCTAGGGTTAGGGTTATGTTGAGGGCTAGGGTTAGAGAGACGGTTAGGGTTATGATGGGACCTAGGGTTAGGGTTATGTTGAGGGCTAGGGTTAGAGAGACGGTTAGGGTTGGGATTGGACCTAGGGTTAGGGTTATGTTGAGGGGTAGGGCTGGAGAGACGGTTAAGGTTGGGATGGACCGAGGGTTAGGGTTATGTTGAGGGCTAGGGTTAGAGAGACGGTTAGGGTTGGGATTGGACCTAGGGTTAGGGTTATGTTGAGGGCTAGGGTTAGAGAGACGGTTAGGGTTGGGATTGGACCTAGGGTTAGGGTTATGTTGAGGGCTAGGGTTAGAGAGACTGTTAGGGTTGGGATTGGACCTAGGGTTAGGGTTATGTTGAGGGCTAGGGTTAGAGACACGGTTAGGGTTGGGATTGGACCTATGGTTAGGATTATGTTGAGGGCTAGGGTTAGAGAGACGGTTAGGGTTGGGATTGGACCTAGGGTTAGGGTTATGTAGAGGGCTAGGGTTAGAGAGACGGTTAGGGTTGGGATTGGACCTAGGGTTAGGGTTATGTGGAGGGCTAGGGTTAGAGAGACGGTTAGAGTTGGGATGGGACCTAGGGTTAGGGTTATGTTGAGGGCTAGGGTTAGAGAGACGGTTAGGGTTGGTATTGGACCTAGGGGTAGGGTTATGTTGAGGGCATGGGTTAGAGAGACGGTTAGGGTTGGGATTGGACCTAGGGTTAGGGTTATGTTGAGGGCTAGGGTTAGACAGACCGTTAGGGTTGGGATTGTACCTAGCGTTAGGGTTATGTTGAGGGCTAGGGTTAGAGAGACGGTTAGGGTTGGGATTGGACCTAGGGTTAGGGTTATGTTGAGGGCATAGGTTAGAGAGACGGTTAGGGTTGGGATTGGACCTAGGGTTAGGGTTATGTTGAGGGCTAGGGTTAGAGAGACCGTAAGGGTTGGGATTGGACCTAGGGTTAGGGTTATGTTGAGGGCATGGGTTGGAAAGACGGTTAGGGTTGGGATTGGACCTAGGGTTAGGGTTATGTTGAGGGCTAGGGTTAGAGAGACGGTTAGGGTTGGGATTGGACCTAGGGTTAAGGTTATGTTGAGGGCATGGGTTAAAGAGCCGGTTAGGGTTGCTATTGGACCTAGGATTAGGGTTATGTTGAGGGCTAGGGTTAGAGAGACGGTTAGGGTTGGGATTGGACCTAGGGTTAGGGTTATGTTGAGGGCTAGGGTTAGAGAGACGGTTAGGGTTGGGATTGGACCTAGGGTTAGGGTTATGGTGAGGGCTAGGGTTAGAGAGACGGTTAGGGTTGGGATGGCACCTAGGCTTAGGGTTATGTTGAGGGCTAGGGTTAGAGAGACGGTTAGGGTTATGATGGGACCTAGGGTTAGGGTTATGTTGAGGGCTAGGGTTAGAGAGACGGTTAGGGTTATGATGGGACCTAGGGTTAGGGTTATGTTGAGGGCTAGGGTTAGAGAGACGGTTAGGGTTGGGATTGGACCTAGGGTTAGGGTTATGTTGAGGGGTAGGGTTAGAGAGACGGTTAGGGTTGGGATTGGACCTAGGGTTAGGGTTATGTTGAGGGCTAGGGTTAGAGAGACGGTTAGGGTTGGGACTGGACCTAGGGTTAGGGTTATGTTGAGGGCTAGGGTTAGAGAGACGGTTAGGGTTGGGATTGGACCTAGGGTTAGGGTTATGTTGAGGGCTAGGGTTAGAGAGACGGTTAGGGTTGGGATTGGACCTAGGGTTAGGGTTATGTGGAGGGCTAGGGTTAGAGAGACGGTTAGGGTTGGGATGGTACCTAGCGTTAGGGTTATCTTGAGGGCTAGGGTTAGAGAGACGGTTAGGGTTGGGATTGGACCTAGGGGTAGGGTTATGTTGAGGGCATGGGTTAGAGAGACGGTTAGGGTTGGGATTGGACCTAGGGTTAGGGTTATGTTGAGGGCTAGGGTTAGACAGACCGTTAGGGTTGGGATTGGACCTAGGGTTAAGGTTATGGTGAGGGCATGGGTTAAAGAGACGGTTAGGGTTGCTATTGGACCTAGGGTTAGGGTTATGTTGAGGGCTAGGGTTAGAGAGACGGTTAGGGTTGGGATTGGACCTAGGGTTAGGGTTATGTTGAGGGCTAGGGTTAGAGAGACGGTTATTGTTATGGTGGGACCTAGGGTTAGGGTTATGTTGAGGGCTAGGTTTAGAGAGACGGTTAGTGTTGGGATGGACCTAGGGTTAGGGTTATGTTGAGGGCTAGGGTTAGAGAGACTGTTAGGGTTGGGATTGGACCTAGGGTTAGGCTTATGTTGAGGGCTAGGGTTAGAGAGACGGTTAGGGTTGGGATTGGACCTAGGGTTAGGGTTATGTTGAGGGCTAGGGTTAGAGAGACGGTTAGGGTTATGATGGGACCTAGGGTTAGGGTTATGTTGAGGGCTATGGTTAGAGAGACGGTTAGGGTTGGGATGGGAACTAGGGTTAGGGTTATGTTGAGGGCTAGGGTTAGAGAGACGGTTAGGGTTGGGATTGAACCTAGGGTTAGGGTTATGTTGAGGGCTAGGGTTAGAGAGACGGTTAGGGTTGGGATTGGACCTAGGGTTAGGGTTATGTTGAGGGCTAGGGTTAGAGAGACGGTTAGGGTTGGGATTGGACCTAGGGTTATGGTTATGTTGAGGGCTAGGGTTAGAGAAACGGTTAGGGTTGGGATTGGACCTAGGGTTAGGGTTATGTTGAGGGCTAGGGTTAGAGAGACGGTTAGGGTTGGGATGGCACCTAGGGTTAGGGTTATGTTGAGGGCTAGGGTTAGAGAGACGGTTAGGGTTATGATGGGACCTAGGGTTAGGGTTATGTTGAGGGCTAGGGTTAGAGAGACGGTTAGGGTTATGATGGGACCTAGGGTTAGGGTTATGTTGAGGGCTAGGGTTAGAGAGACGGTTAGGGTTGGGATTGGACCTAGGGTTAGGGTTATGTTGAGGGCTAGGGTTAGAGAGACGGTTAGGGTTGGGATTGGACCTAGGGTTAGGGTTATGTTGAGGGCTAGGTTTAGAGAGACGGTTAGGGTTGGGATTGGACCTAGGGTTAGGGTTATGTTGAGGGCTAGGGTTAGAGAGACGGTTAGGGTTGGGATTGGACCTAGGGTTAGGGTTATGTTGAGGGCTAGGGTTAGAGAGACGGTTAGGGTTGGGATTGGACCTAGGGTTAGGGTTATGTTGAGGGCTAGGGTTAGAGAGACGTTTAGGGTTGGGATTGGACCTAGGGTTAGGGTTATGTTGAGGGCTAGGGTTAGAGAGACGGTTAGGGTTGGGATTGGACCTAGGTTTAGGGTTATGTTGAGGGCTAGGCTTAGAGAGACGGTTAGGGTTGGGATTGGACCTAGGGTTAGGGTTATGTTGAGGGCTAGGGTTAGAGAGACGGTTAGGGTTGGGATTGGACCTAGGGTTAGGGTTATGTTGAGGGCTAGGGTTAGAGAGACGGTTAGGGTTGGGATTGGACCTAGGGTTAGGGTTATGTTGAGGGGTAGGGTTAGAGAGACGGTTAGGGTTGGGATTGGACCTAGGGTTAGGGTTATGTTGAGGGCAAGGGTTAGAGAGACGGTTAGGGTTGGGATTGGTCCTAGGGTTAGGGTTATGTTGAGGGCTAGGGTTAGAGAGACGGTTAGGTTTGAGATTGGACCTAGGGTTAGGGTTATGTTGAGGGCTAGGGTTAGAGACACGGTTACGGTTGGGATTGGTCCTAGAGTTAGGGTTATGTTGAGGGCTAGGGTTAGAGAGACGGTTAGGGTTGGGATTGGACCTAGGGTTAGGGTTATGTTGAGGGCTAGGGTTAGAGAGACGGTTAGGGTTGGGATTGGACCTAGGGTTATTGTTATGTGGAGGGCTAGGGTTAGAGAGACGGTTAGAGTTGGGATGGGAGCTAGGGTTAGGGTTATGTTGAGGGCTAGGGTTACAGAGACGGTTAGGGTTGGGATTGGACCTAGGGTTAGGGTTATGTTGAGGGCTAGGGTTAGAGAGACGGTTAGGGTTGGGATTGGACCTAGGGTTAGGGTTATGTTGAGGGCATGGGTTAGAGAGACGGTTAGGGTTGGGATTGGACCTAGGGTTAGGGTTATGTTGAGGGCTAGGGTTAGAGAGACGGTTAGGGTTGGGATTGGACCTAGGGTTAGGGTTATGTTGAGGGCTAGGGTTAGAGAGACGGTTAGGGTTGGGATTGGACCTAGGGTTAGGGTTATGTGGAGGGCTAGGGTTAGAGAGACGGTTAGAGTTGGGATGGGAGCTAGGGTTAGGGTTATGTTGAGGGCTAGGGTTAGAGAGACGGTTAGGGTTGGGATTGGACCTAGGGGTAGGGTTATGTTGAGGGCTAGGGTTAGAGAGACGGTTAGGGTTATGATGGGACCTAGGGTTAGGGTTATGTTGAGGGCTAGGGTTAGAGAGACGGTTAGGGTTATGATGGGACCTAGGGTTAGGGTTATGTTGAGGGCTAGGGTTAGAGAGACGGTTAGGGTTGGGATTGGACCTAGGGTTAGGGTTATGTTGAGGGCTAGGGTTAGAGAGACGGTTAGGGTTGGGATTTGACCTAGGGTTAGGGTTATGTTGAGGGCTAGGGTTAGAGAGACGGTTAGGGTTGGGATTGGACCTAGGGTTAGGGTTATGTTGAGGGCTAGGGTTAGAGAGACGGTTAGGGTTGGGATTGGACCTAGGGTTAGGGTTATGTTGAGGGCTAGGGTTAGAGAGACGGTTAGGGTTGGGATTGGACCTAGGGTTAGGGTTATGTTGAGGGCATGGGTTAGAGAGACGGTTAGGGTTGGGATTGGACCTAGGGTTAGGGTTATGTTGAGGGCTAGGGTTAGAGAGACGGTTAGGGTTGGGATTGGACCTAGGGTTAGGGTTATGTTGAGGGCTAGGGTTAGAGAGACGGTTAGGGTTGGGATTGGACCTAGGGTTAGGGTTATGTGGAGGGCTAGGGTTAGAGAGACGGTTAGAGTTGGGATGGGAGCTAGGGTTAGGGTTATGTTGAGGGCTAGGGTTAGAGAGACGGTTAGGGTTGGGATTGGACCTAGGGGTAGGGTTATGTTGAGGGCATGGGTTAGAGAGACGGTTAGGGTTGGGATTGGACCTAGGGTTAGGGTTATGTTGAGGGCTAGGGTTAGACAGACCGTTAGGGTTGGGATTGTACCTAGCGTTAGGGTTATGTTGAGGGCTAGGGTTAGAGAGACGGTTAGGGTTGGGATTGGACCTAGGGTTAGGGTTATGTTGAGGGCATGGGTTAGAGAGACGGTTAGGGTTGGGATTGGACCTAGGGTTAGGGTTATGTTGAGGGCTAGGGTTAGAGAGACGGTTAGGGTTGGGATTGGACCTAGGGTTAAGGTTATGTTGAGGGCATGGGTTAAAGAGACGGTTAGGGTTGCTATTGGACCTAGGGTTAGGGTTATGTTGAGGGCTAGGGTTAGAGAGACGGTTAGGGTTGGGATTGGACCTAGGGTTAGGGTTATGTTGAGGGCTAGGGTTAGAGAGACGGTTAGGGTTGGGATTGGACCTAGGGTTAGGGTTATGTTGAGGGCTAGGGTTAGAGAGACGGTTAGGGTTGGGATTGGACCTAGGGTTAGGGTTATGTTGAGGGCTAGGGTTAGAGAGACGGTTAGGGTTGGGATTGGACCTAGGGTTAGGGTTATGTTGAGGGCTAGGGTTAGAGAGACGGTTAGGGTTGGGATTGGACCTAGGGTTAGGGTTATGTTGAGGGCATGGGTTAGAGAGACGGTTAGGGTTGGGATTGGACCTAGGGTTAGGGTTATGTTGAGGGTAGGGCTGGAGAGACGGTTAAGGTTGGGATGGACCGAGGGTTAGGGTTATGTTGAGGGCTAGGGTTAGAGAGACGGTTAGGGTTGGGATTGGACCTAGGGTTAGGGTTATGTTGAGGGCTAGGGTTAGAGAGACGGTTAGGGTTGGGATTGGACCTAGGGTTAGGGTTATGTTGAGGGCTAGGGTTAGAGAGACTGTTAGGGTTGGGATTGGACCTAGGGTTAGGGTTATGTTGAGGGCTAGGGTTAGAGACACGGTTAGGGTTGGGATTGGACCTATGGTTAGGATTATGTTGAGGGCTAGGGTTAGAGAGACGGTTAGGGTTGGGATTGGACCTAGGGTTAGGGTTATGTTGAGGGCTAGGGTTAGAGAGACGGTTAGGGTTGGGATTGGACCTAGGGTTAGGGTTATGTGGAGGGCTAGGGTTAGAGAGACGGTTAGAGTTGGGATGGGACCTAGGGTTAGGGTTATGTTGAGGGCTAGGGTTAGAGAGACGGTTAGGGTTGGTATTGGACCTAGGGGTAGGGTTATGTTGAGGGCATGGGTTAGAGAGACGGTTAGGGTTGGGATTGGACCTAGGGTTAGGGTTATGTTGAGGGCTAGGGTTAGACAGACCCTTAGGGTTGGGATTGTACCTAGCGTTAGGGTTATGTTGAGGGCTAGGGTTAGAGAGACGGTTAGGGTTGGGATTGGACCTAGGGTTAGGGTTATGTTGAGGGCATAGGTTAGAGAGACGGTTAGGGTTGGGATTGGACCTAGGGTTAGGGTTATGTTGAGGGCTAGGGTTAGAGAGACCGTTAGGGTTGGGATTGGACCTAGGGTTAGGGTTATGTTGAGGGCATGGGTTAGAAAGACGGTTAGGGTTGGGATTGGACCTAGGGTTAGGGTTATGTTGAGGGCTAGGGTTAGAGAGACGGTTAGGGTTGGGATTGGACCTAGGGTTAAGGTTATGTTGAGGGCATGGGTTAAAGAGCCGGTTAGGGTTGCTATTGGACCTAGGATTAGGGTTATGTTGAGGGCTAGGGTTAGAGAGACGGTTAGGGTTGGGATTGGACCTAGGGTTAGGGTAATGTTGAGGGCTAGGGTTAGAGAGACGGTTAGGGTTGGGATTGGACCTAGGGTTAGGGTTATGTTGAGGGCTAGGGTTAGAGAGACGGTTAGGGTTGGGATGGCACCTAGGCTTAGGGTTATGTTGAGGGCTAGGGTTAGAGAGACGGTTAGGGTTATGATGGGACCTAGGGTTAGGGTTATGTTGAGGGCTAGGGTTAGAGAGACGGTTAGGGTTATGATGGGACCTAGGGTTAGGGTTATGTTGAGGGCTAGGGTTAGAGAGACGGTTAGGGTTGGGATTGGACCTAGGGTTAGGGTTATGTTGAGGGGTAGGGTTAGAGAGACGGTTAGGGTTGGGATTGGACCTAGGGTTAGGGTTATGTTGAGGGCTAGGGTTAGAGAGACGGTTAGGGTTGGGATTGGACCTAGGGTTAGGGTTATGTTGAGGGCTAGGGTTAGAGAGACGGTTAGGGTTGGGATTGGACCTAGGGTTAGGGTTATGTTGAGGGCTAGGGTTAGAGAGACGGTTAGGGTTGGGATTGGACCTAGGGTTAGGGTTATGTTGAGGGCTAGGGTTAGAGAGACGGTTAGGGTTGGGATTGGACCTAGGGTTAGGGTTATGTTGAGGGCTAGGGTTAGAGAGACGGTTAGGGTTGGGATTGGACCTAGGGTTAGGGTTATGTTGAGGGCATGGGTTAGAGAGACGGTTAGGGTTGGGATTGGACCTAGGGTTAGGGTTATGTTGAGGGCTAGGGTTAGAGAGACGGTTAGGGTTGGGATTGGACCTAGGGTTAGGGTTATGTTGAGGGCTAGGGTTAGAGAGACGGTTAGGGTTGGGATTGGACCTAGGGTTAGGGTTATGTGGAGGGCTAGGGTTAGAGAGACGGTTAGAGTTGGGATGGGACCTAGGGTTAGGGTTATGTTGAGGGCTAGGGTTAGAGAGACGGTTAGGGTTGGGATTGGACCTAGGGGTAGGGTTATGTTGAGGGCATGGGTTAGAGAGACGGTTAGGGTTGGGATTGGACCTAGGGTTAGGGTTATGTTGAGGGCTAGGGTTAGACAGACCGTTAGGGTTGGGATTGTACCTAGCGTTAGGGTTATGTTGAGGGCTAGGGTTAGAGAGACGGTTAGGGTTGGGATTGGACCTAGGGTTAGGGTTATGTTGAGGGCATGGGTTAGAGAGACGGTTAGGGTTGGGATTGGACCTAGGGTTAGGGTTATGTTGAGGGCTAGGGTTAGAGAGACGGTTAGGGTTGGGATTGGACCTAGGGTTAAGGTTATGTTGAGGGCATGGGTTAAAGAGACGGTTAGGGTTGCTATTGGACCTAGGGTTAGGGTTATGTTGAGGGCTAGGGTTAGAGAGACGGTTAGGGTTGGGATTGGACCTAGGGTTAGGGTTATGTTGAGGCCTAGGGTTAGAGAGACGGTTAGGGTAGGGATTGGACCTAGGGTTAGGGTTATGTTGAGGGCTAGGGTTAGAGAGACGGTTAGGGTTGGGATGGCACCTAGGGTTAGGGTTATGTTGAGGGCTAGGGTTAGAGAGACGGTTAGGGTTATGATGGGACCTAGGGTTAGGGTTATGTTGAGGGCTAGGCTTAGAGAGACGGTTAGGGTTATGATGGGACCTAGGGTTAGGGTTATGTTGAGGGCTAGGGTTAGAGAGACGGTTAGGGTTATGATGGGACCTAGGGTTAGGGTTATGTTGAGGTCTAGGGTTAGAGAGACGGTTAGGTTTGGGATTGGACCTAGGGTTAGGGTTATGTTGAGGGGTAGGGCTGGAGAGACGGTTAAGGTTGGGATGGACCGAGGGTTAGGGTTATGTTGAGGGCTAGGGTTAGAGAGACGGTTAGGGTTGGGATTGGACCTAGGGTTAGGGTTATGTTGAGGGCTAGGGTTAGAGAGACGGTTAGGGTTGGGATTGGACCTAGGGTTAGGGTTATGTTGAGGGCTAGGGTTAGAGAGACTGTTAGGGTTGGGATTGGACCTAGGGTTAGGGTTATGTTGAGGGCTAGGGTTAGAGACACGGTTAGGGTTGGGATTGGACCTATGGTTAGGATTATGTTGAGGGCTAGGGTTAGAGAGACGGTTAGGGTTGGGATTGGACCTAGGGTTAGGGTTATGTTGAGGGCTAGGGTTAGAGAGACGGTTAGGGTTGGGATTGGACCTAGGGTTAGGGTTATGTGGAGGGCTAGGGTTAGAGAGACGGTTAGAGTTGGGATGGGACCTAGGGTTAGGGTTATGTTGAGGGCTAGGGTTAGAGAGACGGTTAGGGTTGGTATTGGAACTAGGGGTAGGGTTATGTTGAGGGCATGGGTTAGAGAGACGGTTAGGGTTGGGATTGGACCTAGGGTTAGGGTTATGTTGAGGGCTAGGGTTAGACAGACCGTTAGGGTTGGGATTGTACCTAGCGTTAGGGTTATGTTGAGGGCTAGGGTTAGAGAGACGGTTAGGGTTGGGATTGGACCTAGGGTTAGGGTTATGTTGAGGGCATGGGTTAGAGAGACGGTTAGGGTTGGGATTGGACCTAGGGTTAGGGTTATGTTGAGGGCTAGGGTTAGAGAGACGGTTAGGGTTGGGATTGGACCTAGGGTTAAGGTTATGTTGAGGGCATGGGTTAAAGAGACGGTTAGGGTTGCTATTGGACCTAGGGTTAGGGTTATGTTGAGGGCTAGGGTTAGAGAGACGGTTAGGGTTGGGATTGGACCTAGGGTTAGGGTTATGTTGAGGGCTAGGGTTAGAGAGACGGTTAGGGTTGGGATTGGACCTAGGGTTAGGGTTATGTTGAGGGCTAGGGTTAGAGAGACGGTTAGGGTTGGGATTGGACCTAGGGTTAGGGTTATGTTGAGGGCTAGGGTTAGAGAGACGGTTAGGGTTATGATGGGACCTAGGGTTAGGGTTATGTTGAGGGCTAGGGTTAGAGAGACGGTTAGTGTTGGGATTGGACCTAGGGTTAGGGTTATGTTGAGGGCATGGGTTAGAGAGACGGTTAGGGTTGGGATTGGACCTAGGGTTAGGGTTATGTTGAGGGGTAGGGCTGGAGAGACGGTTAAGGTTGGGATGGACCGAGGGTTAGGGTTATGTTGAGGGCTAGGGTTAGAGAGACGGTTAGGGTTGGGATTGGACCTAGGGTTAGGGTTATGTTGAGGGCTAGGGTTAGAGAGACGGTTAGGGTTGGGATTGGACCTAGGGTTAGGGTTATGTTGAGGGCTAGGGTTAGAGAGACTGTTAGGGTTGGGATTGGACCTAGGGTTAGGGTTATGTTGAGGGCTAGGGTTAGAGACACGGTTAGGGTTGGGATTGGACCTATGGTTAGGATTATGTTGAGGGCTAGGGTTAGAGAGACGGTTAGGGTTGGGATTGGACCTAGGGTTAGGGTTATGTTGAGGGCTAGGGTTAGAGAGACGGTTAGGGTTGGGATTGGACCTAGGGTTAGGGTTATGTGGAGGGCTAGGGTTAGAGAGACGGTTAGAGTTGGGATGGGACCTAGGGTTAGGGTTATGTTGAGGGCTAGGGTTAGAGAGACGGTTAGGGTTGGTATTGGACCTAGGGGTAGGGTTATGTTGAGGGCATGGGTTAGAGAGACGGTTAGGGTTGGGATTGGACCTAGGGTTAGGGTTATGTTGAGGGCTAGGGTTAGAGAGACCGTTAGGGTTGGGATTGGACCTAGGGTTAGGGTTATGTTGAGGGCATGGGTTAGAAAGACGGTTAGGGTTGGGATTGGACCTAGGGTTAGGGTTATGTTGAGGGCTAGGGTTAGAGAGACGGTTAGGGTTGGGATTGGACCTAGGGTTAAGGTTATGTTGAGGGCATGGGTTAAAGAGCCGGTTAGGGTTGCTATTGGACCTAGGATTAGGGTTATGTTGAGGGCTAGGGTTAGAGAGACGGTTAGGGTTGGGATTGGACCTAGGGTTAGGGTAATGTTGAGGGCTAGGGTTAGAGAGACGGTTAGGGTTGGGATTGGACCTAGGGTTAGGGTTATGTTGAGGGCTAGGGTAAGAGAGACGGTTAGGGTTGGGATGGCACCTAGGCTTAGGGTTATGTTGAGGGCTAGGGTTAGAGAGACGGTTAGGGTTATGATGGGACCTAGGGTTAGGGTTATGTTGAGGGCTAGGGTTAGAGAGACGGTTAGGGTTATGATGGGACCTAGGGTTAGGGTTATGTTGAGGGCTAGGGTTAGAGAGACGGTTAGGGTTGGGATTGGACCTAGGGTTAGGGTTATGTTGAGGGGTAGGGTTAGAGAGACGGTTAGGGTTGGGATTGGACCTAGGGTTAGGGTTATGTTGAGGGCTAGGGTTAGAGAGACGGTTAGGGTTGGGATTGGACCTAGGGTTAGGGTTATGTTGAGGGCTAGGGTTAGAGAGACGGTTAGGGTTGGGATTGGACCTAGGGTTAGGGTTATGTTGAGGGCTAGGGTTAGAGAGACGGTTAGGGTTGGGATTGGACCTAGGGTTAGGGTTATGTTGAGGGCTAGGGTTAGAGAGACGGTTAGGGTTGGGATTGGACCTAGGGTTAGGGTTATGTTGAGGGCTAGGGTTAGAGAGACGGTTAGGGTTGGGATTGGACCTAGGGTTAGGGTTATGTTGAGGGCATGGGTTAGAGAGACGGTTAGGGTTGGGATTGGACCTAGGGTTAGGGTTATGTTGAGGGCTAGGGTTAGAGAGACGGTTAGGGTTGGGATTGGACCTAGGGTTAGGGTTATGTTGAGGGCTAGGGTTAGAGAGACGGTTAGGGTTATGATGGGACCTAGGGTTAGGGTTATGTTGAGGGCTAGGGTTAGAGAGACGGTTAGGGTTGGGATTGGACCTAGGGTTAGGGTTATGTTGAGGGCATGGGTTAGAGAGACGGTTAGGATTGGGATTGGACCTAGGGTTAGGGTTATGTTGAGGGGTAGGGCTGGAGAGACGGTTAAGGTTGGGATGGACCGAGGGTTAGGGTTATGTTGAGGGCTAGGGTTAGAGAGACGGTTAGGGTTGGGATTGGACCTAGGGTTAGGGTTATGTTGAGGGCTAGGGTTAGAGAGACGGTTAGGGTTGGGATTGGACCTAGGGTTAGGGTTATGTTGAGGGCTAGGGTTAGAGAGACTGTTAGGGTTGGGATTGGACCTAGGGTTAGGGTTATGTTGAGGGCTAGGGTTAGAGACACGGTTAGGGTTGGGATTGGACGTATGGTTAGGATTATGTTGAGGGCTAGGGTTAGAGAGACGGTTAGGGTTGGGATTGGACCTAGGGTTAGGGTTATGTTGAGGGCTAGGGTTAGAGAGACGGTTAGGGTTGGGATTGGACCTAGGGTTAGGGTTATGTGGAGGGCTAGGGTTAGAGAGACGGTTAGAGTTGGGATGGGACCTAGGGTTAGGGTTATGTTGAGGGCTAGGGTTAGAGAGACGGTTAGGGTTGGTATTGGACCTAGGGGTAGGGTTATGTTGAGGGCATGGGTTAGAGAGACGGTTAGGGTTGGGATTGGACCTAGGGTTAGGGTTATGTTGAGGGCTAGGGTTAGAGAGACCGTTAGGGTTGGGATTGGACCTAGGGTTAGGGTTATGTTGAGGGCATGGGTTAGAAAGACGGTTAGGGTTGGGATTGGACCTAGGGTTAGGGTTATGTTGAGGGCTAGGGTTAGAGAGACGGTTAGGGTTGGGATTGGACCTAGGGTTAAGGTTATGTTGAGGGCATGGGTTAAAGAGCCGGTTAGGGTTGCTATTGGACCTAGGATTAGGGTTATGTTGAGGGCTAGGGTTAGAGAGACGGTTAGGGTTGGGATTGGACCTAGGGTTAGGGTAATGTTGAGGGCTAGGGTTAGAGAGACGGTTAGGGTTGGGATTGGACCTAGGGTTAGGGTTATGTTGAGGGCTAGGGTTAGAGAGACGGTTAGGGTTGGGATGGCACCTAGGCTTAGGGTTATGTTGAGGGCTAGGGTTAGAGAGACGGTTAGGGTTATGATGGGACCTAGGGTTAGGGTTATGTTGAGGGCTAGGGTTAGAGAGACGGTTAGGGTTATGATGGGACCTAGGGTTAGGGTTATGTTGAGGGCTAGGGTTAGAGAGACGGTTAGGGTTGGGATTGGACCTAGGGTTAGGGTTATGTTGAGGGGTAGGGTTAGAGAGACGGTTAGGGTTGGGATTGGACCTAGGGTTAGGGTTATGTTGAGGGCTAGGGTTAGAGAGACGGTTAGGGTTGGGATTGGACCTAGGGTTAGGGTTATGTTGAGGGCTAGGGTTAGAGAGACGGTTAGGGTTGGGATTGGACCTAGGGTTAGGGTTATGTTGAGGGCTAGGGTTAGAGAGACGGTTAGGGTTGGGATTGGACCTAGGGTTAGGGTTATGTTGAGGGCTAGGGTTAGAGAGACGGTTAGGGTTGGGATTGGACCTAGGGTTAGGGTTATGTTGAGGGCTAGGGTTAGAGAGACGGTTAGGGTTGGGATTGGACCTAGGGTTAGGGTTATGTTGAGGGCATGGGTTAGAGAGACGGTTAGGGTTGGGATTGGACCTAGGGTTAGGGTTATGTTGAGGGCTAGGGTTAGAGAGACGGTTAGGGTTGGGATTGGACCTAGGGTTAGGGTTATGTTGAGGGCTAGGGTTAGAGAGACGGTTAGGGTTGGGATTGGACCTAGGGTTAGGGTTATGTGGAGGGCTAGGGTTAGAGAGACGGTTAGAGTTGGGATGGGACCTAGGGTTA
This sequence comes from Miniopterus natalensis, assembly GCF_054644295.1. Lineage (NCBI taxonomy): Eukaryota > Metazoa > Chordata > Mammalia > Chiroptera > Miniopteridae > Miniopterus > Miniopterus natalensis. The sequence continues at coordinate 39,013,151 of NC_142094.1, forward strand.
GGGTTATGTTGAGGGCTAGGGTTAGAGAGACGGTTAGGGTTGGGATTGGACCTAGGGGTAGGGTTATGTTGAGGGCATGGGTTAGAGAGACGGTTAGGGTTGGGATTGGACCTAGGGTTAGGGTTATGTTGAGGGCTAGGGTTAGACAGACCGTTAGGGTTGGGATTGTACCTAGCGTTAGGGTTATGTTGAGGGCTAGGGTTAGAGAGACGGTTAGGGTTGGGATTGGACCTAGGGTTAGGGTTATGTTGAGGGCATGGGTTAGAGAGACGGTTAGGGTTGGGATTGGACCTAGGGTTAGGGTTATGTTGAGGGCTAGGGTTAGAGAGACGGTTAGGGTTGGGATTGGACCTAGGGTTAAGGTTATGTTGAGGGCATGGGTTAAAGAGACGGTTAGGGTTGCTATTGGACCTAGGGTTAGGGTTATGTTGAGGGCTAGGGTTAGAGAGACGGTTAGGGTTGGGATTGGACCTAGGGTTAGGGTTATGTTGAGGCCTAGGGTTAGAGAGACGGTTAGGGTAGGGATTGGACCTAGGGTTAGGGTTATGTTGAGGGCTAGGGTTAGAGAGACGGTTAGGGTTGGGATGGCACCTAGGGTTAGGGTTATGTTGAGGGCTAGGGTTAGAGAGACGGTTAGGGTTATGATGGGACCTAGGGTTAGGGTTATGTTGAGGGCTAGGCTTAGAGAGACGGTTAGGGTTATGATGGGACCTAGGGTTAGGGTTATGTTGAGGGCTAGGGTTAGAGAGACGGTTAGGGTTATGATGGGACCTAGGGTTAGGGTTATGTTGAGGGCTAGGGTTAGAGAGACGGTTAGGTTTGGGATTGGACCTAGGGTTAGGGTTATGTTGAGGGGTAGGGCTGGAGAGACGGTTAAGGTTGGGATGGACCGAGGGTTAGGGTTATGTTGAGGGCTAGGGTTAGAGAGACGGTTAGGGTTGGGATTGGACCTAGGGTTAGGGTTATGTTGAGGGCTAGGGTTAGAGAGACGGTTAGGGTTGGGATTGGACCTAGGGTTAGGGTTATGTTGAGGGCTAGGGTTAGAGAGACTGTTAGGGTTGGGATTGGACCTAGGGTTAGGGTTATGTTGAGGGCTAGGGTTAGAGAGACGGTTAGGGTTGGGATTGGACCTATGGTTAGGATTATGTTGAGGGCTAGGGTTAGAGAGACGGTTAGGGTTGGGATTGGACCTAGGGTTAGGGTTATGTTGAGGGCTAGGGTTAGAGAGACGGTTAGGGTTGGGATTGGACCTAGGGTTAGGGTTATGTGGAGGGCTAGGGTTAGAGAGACGGTTAGAGTTGGGATGGGACCTAGGGTTAGGGTTATGTTGAGGGCTAGGGTTAGAGAGACGGTTAGGGTTGGTATTGGAACTAGGGGTAGGGTTATGTTGAGGGCATGGGTTAGAGAGACGGTTAGGGTTGGGATTGGACCTAGGGTTAGGGTTATGTTGAGGGCTAGGGTTAGACAGACCGTTAGGGTTGGGATTGTACCTAGCGTTAGGGTTATGTTGAGGGCTAGGGTTAGAGAGACGGTTAGGGTTGGGATTGGACCTAGGGTTAGGGTTATGTTGAGGGCATAGGTTAGAGAGACGGTTAGGGTTGGGATTGGACCTAGGGTTAGGGTTATGTTGAGGGCTAGGGTTAGAGAGACCGTTAGGGTTGGGATTGGACCTAGGGTTAGGGTTATGTTGAGGGCATGGGTTAGAAAGACGGTTAGGGTTGGGATTGGACCTAGGGTTAGGGTTATGTTGAGGGCTAGGGTTAGAGAGACGGTTAGGGTTTGGATTGGACCTAGGGTTAAGGTTATGTTGAGGGCATGGGTTAAAGAGCCGGTTAGGGTTGCTATTGGACCTAGGATTAGGGTTATGTTGAGGGCTAGGGTTAGAGAGACGGTTAGGGTTGGGATTGGACCTAGGGTTAGGGTTATGTTGAGGGCTAGGGTTAGAGAGACGGTTAGGGTTGGGATTGGACCTAGGGTTAGGGTTATGTTGAGGGCTAGGGTTAGAGAGACGGTTAGGGTTGGGATGGCACCTAGGCTTAGGGTTATGTTGAGGGCTAGGGTTAGAGAGACGGTTAGGGTTATGATGGGACCTAGGGTTAGGGTTATGTTGAGGGCTAGGGTTAGAGAGACGGTTAGGGTTATGATGGGACCTAGGGTTAGGGTTATGTTGAGGGCTAGGGTTAGAGAGACGGTTAGGGTTGGGATTGGACCTAGGGTTAGGGTTATGTTGAGGGGTAGGGTTAGAGAGACGGTTAGGGTTGGGATTGGACCTAGGGTTAGGGTTATGTTGAGGGCTAGGGTTAGAGAGACGGTTAGGGTTGGGATTGGACCTAGGGTTAGGGTTATGTTGAGGGCTAGGGTTAGAGAGACGGTTAGGGTTGGGATTGGACCTAGGGTTAGGGTTATGTTGAGGGCTAGGGTTAGAGAGACGGTTAGGGTTGGGATTGGACCTAGGGTTAGGGTTATGTGGAGGGCTAGGGTTAGAGAGACGGTTAGGGTTGGGATGGTACCTAGGGTTAGGGTTATCTTGAGGGCTAGGGTTAGAGAGACGGTTAGGGTTGGGATTGGACCTAGGGGTAGGGTTATGTTGAGGGCATGGGTTAGAGAGACGGTTAGGGTTGGGATTGGACCTAGGGTTAGGGTTATGTTGAGGGCTAGGGTTAGACAGACCGTTAGGGTTGGGATTGGACCTAGGGTTAAGGTTATGGTGAGGGCATGGGTTAAAGAGACGGTTAGGGTTGCTATTGGACCTAGGGTTAGGGTTATGTTGAGGGCTAGGGTTAGAGAGACGGTTAGGGTTGGGATTGGACCTAGGGTTAGGGTTATGTTGAGGGCTAGGGTTAGAGAGACGGTTATTGTTATGGTGGGACCTAGGGTTAGGGTTATGTTGAGGGCTAGGGTTAGAGAGACGGTTAGTGTTGGGATGGACCTAGGGTTAGGGTTATGTTGAGGGCTAGGGTTAGAGAGACTGTTAGGGTTGGGATTGGACCTAGGGTGAGGCTTATGTTGAGGGCTAGGGTTAGAGAGACGGTTAGGGTTGGGATTGGACCTAGGGTTAGGGTTATGTTGAGGGCTAGGGTTAGAGAGACGGTTAGGGTTATGATGGGACCTAGGGTTAGGGTTATGTTGAGGGCTATGGTTAGAGAGACGGTTAGGGTTGGGATGGGAACTAGGGTTAGGGTTATGTTGAGGGCTAGGGTTAGAGAGACGGTTAGGGTTGGGATTGAACCTAGGGTTAGGGTTATGTTGAGGGCTAGGGTTAGAGAGACGGTTAGGGTTGGGATTGGACCTAGGGTTAGGGTTATGTTGAGGGCTAGGGTTAGAGAGACGGTTAGGGTTGGGATTGGACCTAGGGTTATGGTTATGTTGAGGGCTAGGGTTAGAGAAACGGTTAGGGTTGGGATTGGACCTAGGGTTAGGGTTATGTTGAGGGCTAGGGTTAGAGAGACGGTTAGGGTTGGGATGGCACCTAGGGTTAGGGTTATGTTGAGGGCTAGGGTTAGAGAGACGATTAGGGTTATGATGGGACCTAGGGTTAGGGTTATGTTGAGGGCTAGGGTTAGAGAGACGGTTAGGGTTATGATGGGACCTAGGGTTAGGGTTATGTTGAGGGCTAGGGTTAGAGAGACGGTTAGGGTTGGGATTGGACCTAGGGTTAGGGTTATGTTGAGGGCTAGGGTTAGAGAGACGGTTAGGGTTGGGATTGGACCTAGGGTTAGGGTTATGTTGAGGGCTAGGTTTAGAGAGACGGTTAGGGTTGGGATTGGACCTAGGGTTAGGGTTATGTTGAGGGCTAGGGTTAGAGAATCGGTTAGGGTTGGGATTGGACCTAGGGTTAGGGTTATGTTGAGGGCTAGGGTTAGAGAGACGGTTAGGGTTGGGATTGGACCTAGGGTTAGGGTTATGTTGAGGGCTAGGGTTAGAGAGACGGTTAGGGTTGGGATTGGACCTAGGGTTAGGGTTATGTTGAGGGCTAGGGTTAGAGAGACGGTTAGGGTTGGGATTGGACCTAGGGTTAGGGTTATGTTGAGGGCTAGGCTTAGAGAGACGGTTAGGGTTGGGATTGGACCTAGGGTTAGGGTTATGTTGAGGGCTAGGGTTAGAGAGACGGTTAGGGTTGGGATTGGACCTAGGGTTAGGGTTATGTTGAGGGCTAGGGTTAGAGAGACGGTTAGGGTTGGGATTGGACCTAGGGTTAGGGTTATGTTGAGGGGTAGGGTTAGAGAGACGGTTAGGGTTGGGATTGGACCTAGGGTTAGGGTTATGTTGAGGGCTAGGGTTAGAGAGACGGTTAGGGTTATGATGGGACCTAGGGTTAGGGTTATGTTGAGGGCTAGGGTTAGAGAGACGGTTAGAGTTGGGATTGGACCTAGGGTTAGGGTTATGTTGAGGGCATGGGTTAGAGAGACGGTTAGGGTTGGGATTGGACCTAGGATTAGGGTTATGTTGAGGGCTAGGGTTAGAGAGACGGTTAGGGTTATGATGGGATCTAGGGTTAGGGTTATGTTGAGGGCTAGGGTTAGAGAGACGGTTAGAGTTATGATGGGACCTAGGGTTAGGGTTATGTTGAGGGCTAGGGTTAGAGAGACCGTTAGGGTTGGGATTGGACCTAGGGTTAGGGTTATGTTGAGGGCTAGGGTTAGAGAGACGGTTAGGGTTGGGATTGGACCTAGGATTAGGGTTATGCTGAGGGGTAGGGTTAGAGAGACGGTTAGGGTTGGGATTGGACCTAGGGTTAGGGTTATGTTGAGGGCATGGGTTAGAGAGACGGTTAGGGTTGGGATTGGACCTAGGGTTAGGGTTATGTTGAGGGCTAGTGTTAGAGAGACGGTTAGGTTTGGGATTGGACCTAGGGTTAGTGTTATGTTGAGGGCTAGGGTTAGAGAGACGGTTAGGGTTGGGATTGGACCTAGGGTTAGGGTTATGTTGAGGGCTAGGGTTAGAGAGACGGTTAGGATTATGATGGGACCTAGGGTTAGGGTTATGTTGAGGGCTAGGGTTAGAGAGACAGTTAGGGTTGGGATTGGACCTAGGGTTAGGGTTATGTTGAGGGCTAGGGTTAGAGAGACGGTTAGGGTTGGGATTGGACCTAGGGTTAGGGTTATGTTGAGGGCTAGGGTTAGAGAGACGGTTAGGGTTGGGATTGGACCTAGGGTTAGGGTTATGTTGAGGGCTAGGGTTAGAGAGACGATTAGGGTTATGGTGGGACCTAGGGTTAGGGTTATGTTGAGGGCTAGGGTTAGAGAGACGGTTAGTGTTGGGAAGGACCTAGGGTTAGGGTTATGTTGAGGGCTAGGTTTAGAGAGACGGTTAGGGTTGGGATTGGACCTAGGGTTAGGCTTATGTTGAGGGCTAGGGTTAGAGAGACGGTTAGGGTTGAGATTGGACCTAGGGTTAGGGTTATGTTGAGGGCTAGGGTTAGTGAGACGGTTAGGGTTATGATGGGACCTAGGGTTAGGGTTATGTTGAGGGCTAGGGTTAGAGAGACGGTTAGGGTTATGATGGGACCTAGGGTTAGGGTTATGTTGAGGGCTAGGATTAGAGAGACGGTTAGGTTTGGGATTGGACCTAGTGTTAGGGTTATGTTGAGGGGTAGGGTTAGAGAGACGGTTAGGGTTGGGATTGGACCTAGGGTTAGGGTTATGTTGAGGGCTAGGGTTAGAGAGACGGTTAGGGTTGGGATTGGACCTAGGGTTAGGGTTATGTTGAGGGCTAGGGTTAGAGAGACGGTTAGGGTTGGGATTGGACCTAGGGTTAGTGTAATGTTGAGGGCTAGGGTTATAGAGACGGTTAGGGTTGGGATTGGACCTAGGGTTAGGGTTATGTTGAGGGCTAGGGTTAGAGAGACGGTTAGAGTTGGTATTGGACCTAGGGTTAGGGTTATGTTGAGGGCTAGGGTTAGAGAGACGGTTAGGTGTTGGGATTGGACCTAGGGTTAGGGTTATGTTGAGGGCTAGGGTTAGAGAGACGGTTAGGGTTGGGATTGGACCTAGGGTTAGGGTTATGTTGAGGGCTAGGGTTAGAGAGACGGTTAGGGTTGGGATTGGACCTAGGGTTAGGGTTATGTTGAGGGCTAGGGTTAGAGAGACGGTTAGGGTTGGGATTGGACCTAGGGTTAGTGTAATGTTGAGGGCTAGGGTTATAGAGACGGTTAGGGTTGGGATTGGACCTAGGGTTAGGGTTATGTTGAGGGCTAGGGTTAGAGAGACGGTTAGAGTTGGGATTGGACCTAGGGTTAGGGTTATGTTGAGGGCTAGGGTTAGAGAGACGGTTAGGTGTTGGGATTGGACCTAGGGTTAGGGTTATGTTGAGGGCTAGGGTTAGAGAGACGGTTAGGGTTGGGATTGGACCTAGGGTTAGGGTTATGTTGAGGGCTAGGGTTAGAGAGACGGCTAGAGTTGGGATGGGACCTAGGGTTAGGGTTATGTTGAGGGTTAGGGTTAGAGAGACGGTTAGGGTTGGGATTGGACCTAGGGTTAGGGTAATGTTGAGGGCATGGGTTAGAGAGACGGTTAGGGTTGGGATTGGACCTAGGGTTAGGGTTATGTTGAGGGGTAGGGTTAGAGAGACGGTTAGGGTTGGGATTGGACCTAGGGTTAGGGTTATGTTGAGGGTTAGGGTTAGAGAGACGGTTAGGGTTGGGATTGGACCTAGGGTTAGGGTTATGTTGAGGGCTAGGGTTAGAGAGACGGTTAGGGTTATGATGGGACCTAGGGTTAGGGTTATGTTGACCGCTAGGGTTAGAGAGACGGTTAGGGTTGGGATTGGACCTAGGGTTAGGGTTATGTTGAGGGCTAGGGTTAGAGAGACGGTTAGGGTTGGGATTGGACCTAGGGTTAGGGTTATGTTGAGGGCTAGGGTTAGAGAGACGGTTAGAGTTGGGATTGGACCTAGGGTTAGGGTTATGTTGAGGGCATGGGTTAGAGAGACGGTAAGGGTTGGGATTGGACCTAGGGTTAGGGTTATGTTGACGGCTAGGGTTAGAGAGACGGTTAGGGTTATGATGGGATCTAGGGTTAGGGTTATGTTGAGGGCTAGGGTTAGAGAGACGGTTAGGGTTGGGATTGGACCTAGGGTTAGGGTTATGTTGAGGGCTAGGGTTAGAGAGACGGTTAGGGTTGGGATGGCACCTAGGGTTAGGGTTATGTTGAGGGCTAGGGTTAGAGAGACGGTTAGGGTTGGGATTGGACCTAGGGTTAGGGTTATGTTGAGGGCTAGGGTTAGAGAGACGGTTAGGGTTGGGATTGGACCTAGGGTTAGGGTTATGTTGAGGGCTAGGGTTAGAGAGACGGTTAGGGTTATGGTGGGACCTAGGGTTAGGGTTATGTTGAGGGCTAGGGTTAGAGAGACGGTTAGTGTTGGGAAGGACCTAGGGTTAGGGTTATGTTGAGGGCTAGGGTTAGAGAGACGGTTAGGGTTGGGATTGGACCTAGGGTTACGCTTATGTTGAGGGCTAGGGTTAGAGAGACGGTTAGGGTTGAGATTGGACCTAGGGTTAGGGTTATGTTGAGGGCTAGGGTTAGAGAGACGGTTAGGGTTATGATGGGACCTAGGGTTAGGGTTATGTTGAGGGCTAGGGTTAGAGAGACGGTTAGGGTTGGGATGGGAACTAGGGTTAGGGTTATGTTGAGGGCTAGGGTTAGAGAGACGGTTAGGGTTGGGATTGGACCGAGGGTTAGGGTTATGTTGAGGGCATGGGTTAGAGAGACGGTTAGGGTTGGGATTGGACCTAGGGTTAGGGTTATGTTGAGGGCTAGGGTTATAGAGACGGTTAGGGTTGGGATTGGACCTAGGGTTAGGGTTATGTTGAGGGCTTGGGTTAGAGAGACGGTTAGGGTTGGGATGGCACCTAGGGTTAGGGTTATGTTGAGGGCTAGGGTTAGAGAGACGGTGAGGGTTATGATGGGACCTAGGGTTAGGGTTATGTTGAGGGCTAGGGTTAGAGAGACGGTTAGGGTTATGATGGGACCTAGGGTTAGGGTTATGTTGAGGGCTAGGATTAGAGAGACGGTTAGGTTTGGGATTGGACCTAGTGTTAGGGTTATGTTGAGGGGTAGGGTTAGAGAGACGGTTAGGGTTGGGATTGGACCTAGGGTTAGGGTTATGTTGAGGGCTAGGGTTAGAGAGACGGTTAGGGTTGGGATTGGACCTAGGGTTAGTGTAATGTTGAGGGCTAGGGTTATAGAGACGGTTAGGGTTGGGATTGGACCTAGGGTTAGGGTTATGTTGAGGGCTAGGGTTAGAGAGACGGTTAGAGTTGGGATTGGACCTAGGGTTAGGGTTATGTTGAGGGCTAGGGTTAGAGAGACGGTTAGGTGTTGGGATTGGACCTAGGGTTAGGGTTATGTTGAGGGCTAGGGTTAGAGAGACGGTTAGGGTTTGGATTGGACCTAGGGTTAGGGTTATGTTGAGGGCTAGGGTTAGAGAGACGGCTAGAGTTGGGATGGGACCTAGGGTTAGGGTTATGTTGAGGTTTAGGGTTAGAGAGACGGTTAGGGTTGGGATTGGACCTATGGGTAGGGTTATGTTGAGCGCATGGGTTAGAGAGACGGTTAGGGTTGGGATTGGACCTAGGGTTAGGGTTATGTTGCCGGCTAGGGTTAGAGAGACGGATAGGGTTGGGATTGGACCTACGGTTAGGGTTATGTTGAGGGCTAGGGTTAGAGAGACGGTTAGAGTTGGGATTGGACCTAGGGTTAGGGTAATGTTGAGGGCATGGGTTAGAGAGACGGTTAGGGTTGGGATTGGACCTAGGGTTAGGGTTATGTTGAGGGGTAGGGTTAGAGAGACGGTTAGGGTTGGGATTGGACCTAGGGTTAGGGTTATGTTGAGGGTTAGGGTTAGAGAGACGGTTAGGGTTGGGATTGGACCTAGGGTTAGGGTTATGTTGAGGGCATGGGTTAGAGAGACGGTTAGGGTTGGGATTGGACCTAGGGTTAGGGTTATGTTGAGGGCTAGGGTTAGAGAGACGGTTAGGGTTATGATGGGACCTAGGGTTAGGGTTATGTTGACCGCTAGGGTTAGAGAGACGGTTAGGGTTGGGATTGGACCTAGGGTTAGGGTTATGTTGAGGGCTAGGGTTAGAGAGACGGTTAGGGTTGGGATTGGACCTAGGGTTAGGGTTATGTTGAGGGCTAGGGTTAGAGAGACGGTTAGAGTTGGGATTGGACCTAGGGTTAGGGTTATGTTGAGGGCTAGGGTTAGAGAGACGGTTAGGGTTGGGATGGCACCTAGGGTTAGGGTTATGTTGAGGGCTAGGGTTAGAGAGACGGTTAGGGTTGGGATGGCACCTAGGGTTAGGGTTATGTTGAGGGCTAGGGTTAGAGAGACGGTTAGGGTTGGGATTGGACCTAGGGTTAGGGTTATGTTGAGGGCTAGGGTTAGAGAGACGTTTAGGGTTATGATGGGACCTAGGGTTAGGGTTATGTTGAGGGCTAGGGTTAGAGAGACGGCTAGAGTTGGGATGGGACCTAGGGTTAGGGTTATGTTGAGGGCTAGGGTTAGAGAGACGGTTAGGGTTGGGATTGGACCTAGGGTTAGGGTTATGTTGAGGGCTAGGGTTAGAGAGACGGTTAGGGTTGGGATTGGACCTAGGGTTAGGGTTATGTTGAGGGCTAGGGTTAGAGAGACGGTTAGGGTTGGGATTGGACCTAGGGTTAGGGTTATGTTGAGGGCTAGGGTTAGAGAGACTGTTAGGGTTGGGATTAGACCGAGGGTTAGGGTTATGTTGGGGGCTAGGTTTAGAGAGACGGTTAGGGTTATGATGGGACCTAGGGTTAGGGTTTTGTTGAGGGCTAGGGTTAGAGAGACGGTTAGGGTTGCGATTGGACCTAGGGTTAGGGTTATGTTGAGGGCTAGGGTTAGAGAGACGGTTAGGGTTGGGATTGGGCCTAGGGTTAGGATTATGTTGAGGGCTAGGGTTAGAGAGACGGTTAGGGTTGGGATTGGACCTAGGGTTAGGGTTATGTTGAGGGCTAGGGTTAGAGAGACGGTTAGGGCTGGTATTGGACCTAGGGTTAGGGTTATGTTGAGGGGTAGGTTTAGAGAGACGGTTAGGGTTGGGATTGGACCTAGGGTTAGGGTTATGTTGAGGGCTAGGTTTAGAGAGACGGTTAGGGTTATGGTGGGACCTAGGGTTAAGGTTATGTTGAGGGCTAGGGTTAGAGAGACGGTTAGTGTTGGGATGGACCTAGGGTTAGGGTTATGTTGAGGGCTAGGTTTAGAGAGACGGTTAGGGTTGGGATTGGACCTAGGGTTAGGGTTATGTTGAGGGCTAGGGTTAGAGAGACGGTTAGGGTTGGGATTGGACCTAGGGTTAGGGTTTTGTTGAGGGCTACGGTTAGAGAGACGGTTAGGGTTATGATGGGACCTAGGGTTAGGGTTATGTTGAGGGCTAGGGTTAGAGAGATGGTTAGGGTTGTGATGGAAACTAGGGTTAGGGTTATGTTGAGGGCTAGGGTTAGAGAGACGGTTAGGGTTGGGATTGGACCTAGGGTTAGGGTTATGTTGAGGGCTAGGGTTAGAGAGACGGTTAGGGTTGGGATGGCACCTAGGGTTAGGGTTATGTTGAGGGCTAGGGTTAGAGAGACGGTGAGGGTTATGATGGGACCTAGGGTTAGGGTTATGTTGAGGGCTAGGGTTAGAGAGACGGTTAGGGTTGGGATTGGACCTAGGGTTAGGGTTATGTTGAGGGCTAGGGTTAGAGAGACGGTTAGGGTTGGGATGGAACCTAGGGTTAGGGTTATTTTGAGGGCTAGGGTTAGAGAGACGGTTAGGGTTATGATGGGACCTAGGGTTAGGGTTATGTTGAGGGCTAGGCTTAGAGAGACGGTTAGGGTTGGGATTGGACCTAGGGTTAGGGTTATGTTGAGGACTAGGGTTAGAGAGACGGTTAGGGTTATGATGGGACCTAGGGTTAGGGTTATGTTGAGGGCTATGGTTAGAGAGACGGTTAGGTTTGGGATTGGACCTAGTGTTAGGGTTATGTTGAGGGGTAGGGTTAGAGAGACGGTTAGGGTTGGGAGTGGACCTAGGGTTAGGGTTATGTTGAGGGCTAGGGTTAGAGAGACGGTTAGGGTTGGGATTGGACCTAGGGTTAGGGTTATGTTGAGGGCTAGGGTTAGAGAGACGGTTAGGGTTGGGATTGGACCTAGGGTTAGTGTAATGTTGAGGGCTAGGGTTAGAGAGACGGTTAGGGTTGGGATTGGACCTAGGGTTAGGGTTATGTTGAGGGCTAGGGTTAGAGAGACGGTTAGAGTTGGGATTGGACCTAGGGTTAGGGTTATGTTGAGGGCTAGGGTTAGAGAGACGGTTAGGTGTTGGGATTGGACCTAGGGTTAGGGTTATGTTGAGGGCTAGGGTTAGAGAGACGGTTAGGGTTGGGATTGGACCTAGGGTTAGGGTTATGTTGAGGGCTAGGGTTAGAGAGACGGCTAGAGTTGGGATGGGACCTAGGGTTAGGGTTATGTTGAGGGCTAGGGTTAGAGAGACGGTTAGGGTTGGGATTGGACCTAGGGTTAGGGTTATGTTGAGGGTTAGGGTTAGAGAGACGGTTAGGGTTGGGATTGGACCTAGGGTTAGGGTTATGTTGAGGGCATGGGTTAGAGAGACGGTTAGGGTTGGGATTGGACCTAGGGTTAGGGTTATGTTGAGGGCTAGGGTTAGAGAGACGGTTAGGGTTATGATGGGACCTAGCGTTAGGGTTATGTTGACCGCTAGGGTTAGAGAGACGGTTAGGGTTGGGATTGGACCTAGGGTTAGGGTTATGTTGAGGGCTAGGGTTAGAGAGATGGTTAGGGTTGGGATTGGACCTAGGGTTAGGGTTATGTTCAGGGCTAGTGTTAGAGAGACGGTTAGAGTTGGGATTGGACCTAGGGTTAGGGTTATGTTGAGGGCATGGGTTAGAGAGACGGTAAGGGTTGGGATTGGACCTAGGGTTAGGGTTATGTTGACGGCTAGGGTTAGAGAGACGGTTAGGGTTATGATGGGATCTAGGGTTAGGGTTATGTTGAGGGCTAGGGTTAGAGAGACGGTTAGGGTTGGGATTGGACCTAGGGTTAGGGTTATGTTGAGGGCTAGGGTTAGAGAGACGGTTAGGGTTGGGATGGCACCTAGGGTTAGGATTATGTTGAGGCCTAGGGTTAGAGAGACGGTTAGGGTTGGGATTGGACCTAGGGTTAGGGTTATGTTGAGGGCTAGGGTTAGAGAGACGTTTAGGGTTATGATGGGACCTAGGGTTAGGGTTATGTTGAGGGCTATGGTTAGAGAGACGGCTAGAGTTGGGATAGGACCTAGGGTTAGGGTTATGTTGAGGGCTAGGGTTAGAGAGACGGTTAGGGTTGGGATTGGACCTAGGGTTAGGGTTATGTTGAGGGCTAGGGTTAGAGAGACAGTTAGGGTTGGGATTGGACCTAGGGTTAGGGTTATGTTGAGGGCTAGGGTTAGAGAGACGGTTAGGGTTGGGATTGGACCTAGGGTTAGGGTTATGTTGAGGGCTAGGGTTAGAGAGACTGTTAGGGTTGGGATTGGACCGAGGGTTAGGGTTATGTTGGGGGCTAGGTTTAGAGAGACGGTTAGGCTTATGATGGGACCTAGGGTTAGGGTTTTGTTGAGGGCTAGGGTTAGAGAGACGGTTAGGGTTGCGATTGGACCTAGGGTTAGGGTTATGTTGAGGGCTAGGGTTAGAGAGACGGTTAGGGTTGGGATTGGGCCTAGGGTTAGGATTATGTTGAGGGCTAGGGTTAGAGAGACGGTTAGGGTTGGGATTGGACCTAGGGTTAGGGTTATGTTGAGGGCTAGGGTTAGAGAGACAGTTAGGGTTGGGATTGGACCTAGGGTTAGGGTTATGTTGAGGGCTAGGGTTAGAGAGACGGTTAGGGTTGGGATTGGACCTAGGGTTAGGGTTATGTTGAGGGCTAGGTTTAGAGAGACGGTTAGGGTTATGGTGGGACCTAGGGTTAAGGTTATGTTGAGGGCTAGGGTTAGAGAGACGGTTAGTGTTGGGATGGACCTAGGGTTAGGGTTATGTTGAGGGCTAATTTTAGAGAGACGGTTAGGGTTGGGATTGGACCTAGGGTTAGGGTTATGTTGAGGGCTAGGGTTAGAGAGACGGTTAGGTTTGGGATTGGACCTAGGGTTAGGGTTATGTTGAGGGCTACGGTTAGAGAGACGGTTAGGGTTATGATGGGACCTAGGGTTAGGGTTATGTTGAGGGCTAGGGTTAGAGAGATGGTTAGGGTTGGGATGGAAACTAGGGTTAGGGTTATGTTGAGGGCTAGGGTTAGAGAGACGGTTAGGGTTGGGATTGGACCTAGTGTTAGGGTTATGTTGAGGGGTAGGGTTAGAGAGACGGTTAGGGTTGGGATTGGACCTAGGGTTAGGGTTATGTTTAGGGCTAGGGTTAGAGAGACGGTTAGGGTTGGGATTGGACCTAGGGTTAGGGTTATGTTGAGGGCTAGGGTTAGAGAGACGGTTAGGGTTGGGATTGGACCTAGGGTTAGTGTAATGTTGAGGGCTAGGGTTAGAGAGACGGTTAGGGTTGGGATTGGACCTAGGGTTAGGGTTATGTTGAGGGCTAGGGTTAGAGAGACGGTTAGAGTTGGGATTGGACCTAGGGTTAGGGTTATGTTGAGGGCTAGGGTTAGAGAGACGGTTAGGGTTGGGATTGGACCTAGGGTTAGGGTTATGTTGAGGGCTAGGGTTAGAGAGACGGTTAGGGTTGGGATTGGACCTAGGGTTAGGGTTATGTTGAGGGCTAGGGTTAGAGAGACGGCTAGAGTTGGGATGGGACCTAGGGTTAGGGTTATGTTGAGGGCTAGGGTTAGAGAGACGGTTAGGGTTGGGATTGGACCTATGGTTATGGTTATGTTGAGGGCATGGGTTAGAGAGACGGTTAGGGTTGGGATTGGACCTAGGGTTAGGGTTATGTTGAGGGCTAGGGTTAGAGAGACGGATAGGGTTGGGATTGGACCTAGGGTTAGGGTTATGTTGAGGGCTAGGGTTAGAGAGACGGTTAGAGTTGGGATTGGACCTAGGGTTAGGGTAATGTTGAGGGCATGGGTTAGAGAGACGGTTAGGGTTGGGATTGGACCTAGGGTTAGGGTTATGTTGAGGGGTAGGGTTAGAGAGACGGTTAGGGTTGGGATTGGACCTAGGGTTAGGGTTATGTTGAGGGTTAGGGTTAGAGAGACGGTTAGGGTTGGGATTGGACCTAGGGTTAGGGTTATGTTGAGGGCATGGGTTAGAGAGACGGTTAGGGTTGGGATTGGACCTAGGGTTAGGGTTATGTTGAGGGCTAGGGTTAGAGAGACGGTTAGGGTTATGATGGGACCTAGGGTTAGGGTTATGTTGACCGCTAGGGTTAGAGAGACGGTTAGGGTTGGGATTGGACCTAGGGTTAGGGTTATGTTGAGGGCTAGGGTTAGAGAGACGGTTAGGGTTGGGATTGGACCTAGGGTTAGTGTAATGTTGAGGGCTAGGGTTATAGAGACGGTTAGGGTTGGGATTGGACCTAGGGTTAGGGTTATGTTGAGGGCTAGGGTTAGAGAGACGGTTAGAGTTGGGATTGGACCTAGGGTTAGGGTTATGTTGAGGGCTAGGGTTAGAGAGACGGTTAGGTGTTGGGATTGGACCTAGGGTTAGGGTTATGTTGAGGGCTAGGGTTAGAGAGACGGTTAGGGTTTGGATTGGACCTAGGGTTAGGGTTATGTTGAGGGCTAGGGTTAGAGAGACGGCTAGAGTTGGGATGGGACCTAGGGTTAGGGTTATGTTGAGGGTTAGGGTTAGAGAGACGGTTAGGGTTGGGATTGGACCTATGGTTAGGGTTATGTTGAGCGCATGGGTTAGAGAGACGGTTAGGGTTGGGATTGGACCTAGGGTTAGGGTTATGTTGCCGGCTAGGGTTAGAGAGACGGATAGGGTTGGGATTGGACCTACGGTTAGGGTTATGTTGAGGGCTAGGGTTAGAGAGACGGTTAGAGTTGGGATTGGACCTAGGGTTAGGGTAATGTTGAGGGCATGGGTTAGAGAGACGGTTAGGGTTGGGATTGGACCTAGGGTTAGGGTTATGTTGAGGGGTAGGGTTAGAGAGATGGTTAGGGTTGGGATTGGACCTAGGGTTAGGGTTATGTTGAGGGTTAGGGTTAGAGAGACGGTTAGGGTTGGGATTGGACCTAGGGTTAGGGTTATGTTGAGGGCATGGGTTAGAGAGACGGTTAGGGTTGGGATTGGACCTAGGGTTAGGGTTATGTTGAGGGCTAGGGTTAGAGAGACGGTTAGGGTTATGATGGGACCTAGGGTTAGGGTTATGTTGACCGCTAGGGTTAGAGAGACGGTTAGGGTTGGGATTGGACCTAGGGTTAGGGTTATGTTGAGGGCTAGGGTTAGAGAGACGGTTAGGGTTGGGATTGGACCTAGGGTTAGGGTTATGTTGAGGGCTAGGGTTAGAGAGACGGTTAGAGTTGGGATTGGACCTAGGGTTAGGGTTATGTTGAGGGCTAGGGTTAGAGAGACGGTTAGGGTTGGGATGGCACCTAGGGTTAGGGTTATGTTGAGGGCTAGGGTTAGAGAGACGGTTAGGGTTGGGATGGCACCTAGGGTTAGGGTTATGTTGAGGGCTAGGGTTAGAGAGACGGTTAGGGTTGGGATTGGACCTAGGGTTAGGGTTATGTTGAGGGCTAGGGTTAGAGAGACGTTTAGGGTTATGATGGGACCTAGGGTTAGGGTTATGTTGAGGGCTAGGGTTAGAGAGACGGCTAGAGTTGGGATGGGACCTAGGGTTAGGGTTATGTTGAGGGCTAGGGTTAGAGAGACGGTTAGGGTTGGGATTGGACCTAGGGTTAGGGTTATGTTGAGGGCTAGGGTTAGAGAGACGGTTAGGGTTGGGATTGGACCTAGGGTTAGGGTTATGTTGAGGGCTAGGGTTAGAGAGACGGTTAGGGTTGGGATTGGACCTAGGGTTAGGGTTATGTTGAGGGCTAGGGTTAGAGAGACTGTTAGGGTTGGGATTAGACCGAGGGTTAGGGTTATGTTGGGGGCTAGGTTTAGAGAGACGGTTAGGGTTATGATGGGACCTAGGGTTAGGGTTTTGTTGAGGGCTAGGGTTAGAGAGACGGTTAGGGTTGCGATTGGACCTAGGGTTAGGGTTATGTTGAGGGCTAGGGTTAGAGAGACGGTTAGGGTTGGGATTGGGCCTAGGGTTAGGATTATGTTGAGGGCTAGGGTTAGAGAGACGGTTAGGGTTGGGATTGGACCTAGGGTTAGGGTTATGTTGAGGGCTAGGGTTAGAGAGACGGTTAGGGCTGGTATTGGACCTAGGGTTAGGGTTATGTTGAGGGGTAGGTTTAGAGAGACGGTTAGGGTTGGGATTGGACCTAGGGTTAGGGTTATGTTGAGGGCTAGGTTTAGAGAGACGGTTAGGGTTATGGTGGGACCTAGGGTTAAGGTTATGTTGAGGGCTAGGGTTAGAGAGACGGTTAGTGTTGGGATGGACCTAGGGTTAGGGTTATGTTGAGGGCTAGGTTTAGAGAGACGGTTAGGGTTGGGATTGGACCTAGGGTTAGGGTTATGTTGAGGGCTAGGGTTAGAGAGACGGTTAGGGTTGGGATTGGACCTAGGGTTAGGGTTTTGTTGAGGGCTACGGTTAGAGAGACGGTTAGGGTTATGATGGGACCTAGGGTTAGGGTTATGTTGAGGGCTAGGGTTAGAGAGATGGTTAGGGTTGTGATGGAAACTAGGGTTAGGGTTATGTTGAGGGCTAGGGTTAGAGAGACGGTTAGGGTTGGGATTGGACCTAGGGTTAGGGTTATGTTGAGGGCTAGGGTTAGAGAGACGGTTAGGGTTGGGATGGCACCTAGGGTTAGGGTTATGTTGAGGGCTAGGGTTAGAGAGACGGTGAGGGTTATGATGGGACCTAGGGTTAGGGTTATGTTGAGGGCTAGGGTTAGAGAGACGGTTAGGGTTGGGATTGGACCTAGGGTTAGGGTTATGTTGAGGGCTAGGGTTAGAGAGACGGTTAGGGTTGGGATGGAACCTAGGGTTAGGGTTATTTTGAGGGCTAGGGTTAGAGAGACGGTTAGGGTTATGATGGGACCTAGGGTTAGGGTTATGTTGAGGGCTAGGCTTAGAGAGACGGTTAGGGTTGGGATTGGACCTAGGGTTAGGGTTATGTTGAGGACTAGGGTTAGAGAGACGGTTAGGGTTATGATGGGACCTAGGGTTAGGGTTATGTTGAGGGCTATGGTTAGAGAGACGGTTAGGTTTGGGATTGGACCTAGTGTTAGGGTTATGTTGAGGGGTAGGGTTAGAGAGACGGTTAGGGTTGGGAGTGGACCTAGGGTTAGGGTTATGTTGAGGGCTAGGGTTAGAGAGACGGTTAGGGTTGGGATTGGACCTAGGGTTAGGGTTATGTTGAGGGCTAGGGTTAGAGAGACGGTTAGGGTTGGGATTGGACCTAGGGTTAGTGTAATGTTGAGGGCTAGGGTTAGAGAGACGGTTAGGGTTGGGATTGGACCTAGGGTTAGGGTTATGTTGAGGGCTAGGGTTAGAGAGACGGTTAGAGTTGGGATTGGACCTAGGGTTAGGGTTATGTTGAGGGCTAGGGTTAGAGAGACGGTTAGGTGTTGGGATTGGACCTAGGGTTAGGGTTATGTTGAGGGCTAGGGTTAGAGAGACGGTTAGGGTTGGGATTGGACCTAGGGTTAGGGTTATGTTGAGGGCTAGGGTTAGAGAGACGGCTAGAGTTGGGATGGGACCTAGGGTTAGGGTTATGTTGAGGGCTAGGGTTAGAGAGACGGTTAGGGTTGGGATTGGACCTAGGGTTAGGGTTATGTTGAGGGTTAGGGTTAGAGAGACGGTTAGGGTTGGGATTGGACCTAGGGTTAGGGTTATGTTGAGGGCATGGGTTAGAGAGACGGTTAGGGTTGGGATTGGACCTAGGGTTAGGGTTATGTTGAGGGCTAGGGTTAGAGAGACGGTTAGGGTTATGATGGGACCTAGCGTTAGGGTTATGTTGACCGCTAGGGTTAGAGAGACGGTTAGGGTTATGATGGGATCTAGGGTTAGGGTTATGTTGAGGGCTAGGGTTACAGAGACGGTTAGGGTTGGGATTGGACCTAGGGTTAGGGTTATGTTGAGGGCTAGGGTTAGAGAGACGGTTAGGGTTGGGATGGCACCTAGGGTTAGGATTATGTTGAGGCCTAGGGTTAGAGAGACGGTTAGGGTTGGGATTGGACCTAGGGTTAGGGTTATGTTGAGGGCTAGGGTTAGAGAGACGTTTAGGGTTATGATGGGACCTAGGGTTAGGGTTATGTTGAGGGCTATGGTTAGAGAGACGGCTAGAGTTGGGATAGGACCTAGGGTTAGGGTTATGTTGAGGGCTAGGGTTAGAGAGACGGTTAGGGTTGGGATTGGACCTAGGGTTAGGGTTATGTTGAGGGCTAGGGTTAGAGAGACAGTTAGGGTTGGGATTGGACCTAGGGTTAGGGTTATGTTGAGGGCTAGGGTTAGAGAGACGGTTAGGGTTGGGATTGGACCTAGGGTTAGGGTTATGTTGAGGGCTAGGGTTAGAGAGACTGTTAGGGTTGGGATTGGACCGAGGGTTAGGGTTATGTTGGGGGCTAGGTTTAGAGAGACGGTTAGGCTTATGATGGGACCTAGGGTTAGGGTTTTGTTGAGGGCTAGGGTTAGAGAGACGGTTAGGGTTGCGATTGGACCTAGGGTTAGGGTTATGTTGAGGGCTAGGGTTAGAGAGGCGGTTAGGGTTGGGATTGGGCCTAGGGTTAGGATTATGTTGAGGGCTAGGGTTAGAGAGACGGTTAGGGTTGGGATTGGACCTAGGGTTAGGGTTATGTTGAGGGCTAGGGTTAGAGAGACAGTTAGGGTTGGGATTGGACCTAGGGTTAGGGTTATGTTGAGGGCTAGGGTTAGAGAGACGGTTAGGGTTGGGATTGGACCTAGGGTTAGGGTTATGTTGAGGGCTAGGTTTAGAGAGACGGTTAGGGTTATGGTGGGACCTAGGGTTAAGGTTATGTTGAGGGCTAGGGTTAGAGAGACGGTTAGTGTTGGGATGGACCTAGGGTTAGGGTTATGTTGAGGGCTAATTTTAGAGAGACGGTTAGGGTTGGGATTGGACCTAGGGTTAGGGTTATGTTGAGGGCTAGGGTTAGAGAGACGGTTAGGTTTGGGATTGGACCTAGGGTTAGGGTTATGTTGAGGGCTACGGTTAGAGAGACGGTTAGGGTTATGATGGGACCTAGGGTTAGGGTTATGTTGAGGGCTAGGGTTAGAGAGATGGTTAGGGTTGGGATGGAAACTAGGGTTAGGGTTATGTTGAGGGCTAGGGTTAGAGAGACGGTTAGGGTTGGGATTGGACCTAGTGTTAGGGTTATGTTGAGGGGTAGGGTTAGAGAGACGGTTAGGGTTGGGATTGGACCTAGGGTTAGGGTTATGTTTAGGGCTAGGGTTAGAGAGACGGTTAGGGTTGGGATTGGACCTAGGGTTAGGGTTATGTTGAGGGCTAGGGTTAGAGAGACGGTTAGGGTTGGGATTGGACCTAGGGTTAGTGTAATGTTGAGGGCTAGGGTTAGAGAGACGGTTAGGGTTGGGATTGGACCTAGGGTTAGGGTTATGTTGAGGGCTAGGGTTAGAGAGACGGTTAGAGTTGGGATTGGACCTAGGGTTAGGGTTATGTTGAGGGCTAGGGTTAGAGAGACGGTTAGGGTTGGGATTGGACCTAGGGTTAGGGTTATGTTGAGGGCTAGGGTTAGAGAGACGGTTAGGGTTGGGATTGGACCTAGGGTTAGGGTTATGTTGAGGGCTAGGGTTAGAGAGACGGCTAGAGTTGGGATGGGACCTAGGGTTAGGGTTATGTTGAGGGCTAGGGTTAGAGAGACGGTTAGGGTTGGGATTGGACCTATGGTTATGGTTATGTTGAGGGCATGGGTTAGAGAGACGGTTAGGGTTGGGATTGGACCTAGGGTTAGGGTTATGTTGAGGGCTAGGGTTAGAGAGACGGATAGGGTTGGGATTGGACCTAGGGTTAGGGTTATGTTGAGGGCTAGGGTTAGAGAGACGGTTAGAGTTGGGATTGGACCTAGGGTTAGGGTAATGTTGAGGGCATGGGTTAGAGAGACGGTTAGGGTTGGGATTGGACCTAGGGTTAGGGTTATGTTGAGGGGTAGGGTTAGAGAGACGGTTAGGGTTGGGATTGGACCTAGGGTTAGGGTTATGTTGAGGGTTAGGGTTAGAGAGACGGTTAGGGTTGGGATTGGACCTAGGGTTAGGGTTATGTTGAGGGCATGGGTTAGAGAGACGGTTAGGGTTGGGATTGGACCTAGGGTTAGGGTTATGTTGAGGGCTAGGGTTAGAGAGACGGTTAGGGTTATGATGGGACCTAGGGTTAGGGTTATGTTGACCGCTAGGGTTAGAGAGACGGTTAGGGTTGGGATTGGACCTAGCGTTAGGGTTATGTTGAGGGCTAGGGTTAGAGAGACGGTTAGGGTTGGGATTGGACCTAGGGTTAGGGTTATGTTGAGGGCTAGGGTTAGAGAGACGGTTAGAGTTGGGATTGGACCTAGGGTTAGGGTTATGTTGAGGGCATGGGTTAGAGAGACGGTAAGGGTTGGGATTGGACCTAGGGTTAGGGTTATGTTGACGGCTAGGGTTAGAGAGACGGTTAGGGTTATGATGGGATCTAGGGTTAGGGTTATGTTGAGGGCTAGGGTTAGAGAGACGGTTAGGGTTGGGATTGGACCTAGGGTTAGGGTTATGTTGAGGGCTAGGTTTAGAGAGACGGTTAGGGTTGGGATGGCACCTAGGGTTAGGGTTATGTTGAGGGCTAGGGTTAGAGAGACGGTTAGGGTTGGGATTGGACCTAGGGTTATGGTTATGTTGAGGGCTAGGGTTAGAGAGACGTTTAGGGTTATGATGGGACCTAGGGTTAGGGTTATGTTGAGGGCTAGGGTTAGAGAGACGGTTAGGGTTGGGATTGGACCTAGGGTTAGGGTTATGTTGAGGGCTAGGGTTAGAGAGACGGTTAGGGTTGGGATTGGAACTAGGGTTAGGGTTATGTTGAGGGCTAGGGTTAGAGAGACAGTTAGGGTTGGGATTGGACCTAGGGTTAGGGTTATGTTGAGGGCTAGGGTTAGAGAGACGGTTAGGGTTGGGATTGGACCTAGGGTTAGGGTTATGTTGAGGGCTAGGGTTAGAGAGACTGTTAGGGTTGGGATTGGACCGAGTGTTAGGGTTATGTTGGGGGCTAGGTTTAGAGAGACGGTTAGCGTTATGATTGGACCTAGGGTTAGGGTTTTGTTGAGGGCTAGGGTTAGAGAGACGGTTAGGGTTGGGATTGGACCTAGGGTTAGGGTTATGTTGAGGGCTAGGGTTAGAGAGACGGTTAGGGTTGGGATTGGGCCTAGGGTTAGGATTATGTTGAGGGCTAGGGTTAGAGAGACGGTTAGGGTTGGGATTGGACCTAGGGTTAGGGTTATGTTGAGGGCTAGGGTTAGAGAGACGGTTAGAGTTGGAATTGGACCTAGGGTTAGGGTTATGTTGAGGGCTAGGTTTAGAGAGACGGTTAGGGTTGGGATTGGACCTAGGGTTAGGGTTATGTTGAGTGCTAGGGTTAGAGAGACGGTTAGGGTTTGGATTGGACCTAGGGTTAGGGTTATGTTGAGGGCTAGGGTTAGAGAGACGGTTAGGGTTATGATGGGACCTAGGGTTAGGGTTATGTTGAGGGCTAGGGTTAGAGAGACGGTTAGGGTTGGGATTGGACTTAGGGTTAGGGTTATGTTAAGGGCTAGGGTTAGAGAGACGGATAGGGTTATGATGGGACCTAGGGTTAGGGTTATGTTGAGGGCTAGGGTTAGAGAGACGGTTAGGGTTGGGATTGGACCTAGGTTTAGGGTTATGTTGAGGGCTAGGGTTAGAGAGACGGTAAGGGTTGGGATTGGACCTAGGGTTAGGGTTATGTTGAGGGCTAGGGTTAGAGAGACGGTTATGGTTGGGATTGGACCTAGGGTTAGGGTTACGTTGAGGGCATGGGTTAGAGAGACCGTTAGGGTTGGGATGGGACCTAGGGTTAGTGTTATGTTGATGGCTAGGGTTAGAGAGACGGTTAGGGTTGGGATTGGACCTAGTGTTAGGGTTATGTTGAGGGCTTGGGTTAGAGAGACGGTTAGGGTTGGGATTGGACCTAGGGTTAGGGTTTTGTTGAGGGCTAGGGTTAGAGAGACGGTTAGGGTTGGGATTGGACCTAGGGTTTGGGTTATGTTGAGGGTAGGGTTAGAGAGACGGTTAGGGTTGGGATTGGACCTAGGGTTAGGGTTATGTTGAGGGCTAGGGTTAGAGAGACGGTTAGGGTTATGGTGGGACCTAGGGTTAGGGTTATGTTGAGGGCTAGGGTTAGAGAGACGGTGAGGGTTGGGATGGACCTAGGGTTAGGGTTATGTTGAGGGCTAGGGTTAGAGAGACGGTTAGGGTTGGGATTGGACCTAGGGTTAGGCTTATGTTGAGGGCTAGGGTTAGAGAGACGGTTAGGTTTGGGATTGGACCTAGGGTTAGGGTTATGTTGAGGGCTAGGGTTAGAGAGACGGTTAGGGTTATGATGGGACCTAGGGTTAGGGTTATGTTGAGGGCTAGGGTTAGAGAGACGATTAGGGCTGGGATGGGACCTAGGGTTAGGGTTATGTTGAGGGCTAGGGTTAGAGAGACGGTTAGGGTTGGGATTGGACCTAGGGTTAGGGTTATGTTGAGGGCATGCGTTAGAGAGACGGTTAGGGTTGGGATTGGACCTAGGGTTAGGGTTATGTTGAGGGCTAGGGTTAGAGAGACGGTTAGGGTTTGGATTGGACCTAGGGTTAGGGTTATGTTGAGGGCTAGGGTTAGAGAGATGGTTAGGGTTGGGATTGGAACTAGGGTTAGGGTTATGTTGAGGGCTAGGGTTAGAGAGACGGTTAGGGTTGGGATGGCACCTAGGGTTAGGGTTATGTTGAGGGCTAGGGTTAGAGAGGCGGTTAGTGTTGCGATTGGACCTAGGGTTAGGGTTATTTTGAGGGCTAGGGTTAGAGAGACGGTTAGGGTTATGATGGGACCTAGGGTTAGGGTTATGTTGAGGGCTAGGGTTAGAGAGACGGTTAGGGTTGGGATTGGACCTAGGGTTAGGGTTATGTTGAGGGCTAGGGTTAGCGAGACGGTTAGGGTTGGGATTAGACCTAGGGTTAGGGTTATGTTGAGGGCTACGGTTAGAGAAACGGTTAGGGTTGGGATTGGACCTAGGGTTAGGGTTATGTTGAGGGCTAGGGTTAGAGAGACGGTTAGGGTTGGGATTGGACCTAGGGTTAGGGTTATGTTGACGGCTAGGGTTAGAGACACGGTTAGGGTTGAGATTGGACCTAGGGTTAGGGCTATGTAGAGGGCTAGGGTTAGAGAGACGGTTAGGGCTGAGATTGGACCTAGGGTTAGGGTTATGTTGAGAGCTAGGTTTAGAGAGACGGTTAGGGTTGGGATTGGACCTAGGGTGAGGGTTATATTGAGGGCATGGGTTAGAGAGACGGTTAGGGTTGGGATTGGACCTAGGGTTAGGGTTATGTTGAGGGCTAGGGTTAGAGAGACTGTTAGGGTTGGGATTAGACCGAGGGTTAGGGTTATGTTGGGGGCTAGGTTTAGAGAGACGGTTAGGGTTATGATGGGACCTAGGGTTAGGGTTTTGTTGAGGGCTAGGGTTAGAGAGACGGTTAGGGTTGCGATTGGACCTAGGGTTAGGGTTATGTTGAGGGCTAGGGTTAGAGAGACGGTTAGGGTTGGGATTGGGCCTAGGGTTAGGATTATGTTGAGGGCTAGGGTTAGAGAGACGGTTAGGGTTGGGATTGGACCTAGGGTTAGGGTTATGTTGAGGGCTAGGGTTAGAGAGACGGTTAGGGCTGGTATTGGACCTAGGGTTAGGGTTATGTTGAGGGGTAGGTTTAGAGAGACGGTTAGGGTTGGGATTGGACCTAGGGTTAGGGTTATGTTGAGGGCTAGGTTTAGAGAGACGGTTAGGGTTATGGTGGGACCTAGGGTTAAGGTTATGTTGAGGGCTAGGGTTAGAGAGACGGTTAGTGTTGGGATGGACCTAGGGTTAGGGTTATGTTGAGGGCTAGGTTTAGAGAGACGGTTAGGGTTGGGATTGGACCTAGGGTTAGGGTTATGTTGAGGGCTAGGGTTAGAGAGACGGTTAGGGTTGGGATTGGACCTAGGGTTAGGGTTTTGTTGAGGGCTACGGTTAGAGAGACGGTTAGGGTTATGATGGGACCTAGGGTTAGGGTTATGTTGAGGGCTAGGGTTAGAGAGATGGTTAGGGTTGTGATGGAAACTAGGGTTAGGGTTATGTTGAGGGCTAGGGTTAGAGAGACGGTTAGGGTTGGGATTGGACCTAGGGTTAGGGTTATGTTGAGGGCTAGGGTTAGAGAGACGGTTAGGGTTGGGATGGCACCTAGGGTTAGGGTTATGTTGAGGGCTAGGGTTAGAGAGACGGTGAGGGTTATGATGGGACCTAGGGTTAGGGTTATGTTGAGGGCTAGGGTTAGAGAGACGGTTAGGGTTGGGATTGGACCTAGGGTTAGGGTTATGTTGAGGGCTAGGGTTAGAGAGACGGTTAGGGTTGGGATGGAACCTAGGGTTAGGGTTATTTTGAGGGCTAGGGTTAGAGAGACGGTTAGGGTTATGATGGGACCTAGGGTTAGGGTTATGTTGAGGGCTAGGCTTAGAGAGACGGTTAGGGTTGGGATTGGACCTAGGGTTAGGGTTATGTTGAGGACTAGGGTTAGAGAGACGGTTAGGGTTATGATGGGACCTAGGGTTAGGGTTATGTTGAGGGCTATGGTTAGAGAGACGGTTAGGTTTGGGATTGGACCTAGTGTTAGGGTTATGTTGAGGGGTAGGGTTAGAGAGACGGTTAGGGTTGGGAGTGGACCTAGGGTTAGGGTTATGTTGAGGGCTAGGGTTAGAGAGACGGTTAGGGTTGGGATTGGACCTAGGGTTAGGGTTATGTTGAGGGCTAGGGTTAGAGAGACGGTTAGGGTTGGGATTGGACCTAGGGTTAGTGTAATGTTGAGGGCTAGGGTTAGAGAGACGGTTAGGGTTGGGATTGGACCTAGGGTTAGGGTTATGTTGAGGGCTAGGGTTAGAGAGACGGTTAGAGTTGGGATTGGACCTAGGGTTAGGGTTATGTTGAGGGCTAGGGTTAGAGAGACGGTTAGGTGTTGGGATTGGACCTAGGGTTAGGGTTATGTTGAGGGCTAGGGTTAGAGAGACGGTTAGGGTTGGGATTGGACCTAGGGTTAGGGTTATGTTGAGGGCTAGGGTTAGAGAGACGGCTAGAGTTGGGATGGGACCTAGGGTTAGGGTTATGTTGAGGGCTAGGGTTAGAGAGACGGTTAGGGTTGGGATTGGACCTAGGGTTAGGGTTATGTTGAGGGTTAGGGTTAGAGAGACGGTTAGGGTTGGGATTGGACCTAGGGTTAGGGTTATGTTGAGGGCATGGGTTAGAGAGACGGTTAGGGTTGGGATTGGACCTAGGGTTAGGGTTATGTTGAGGGCTAGGGTTAGAGAGACGGTTAGGGTTATGATGGGACCTAGCGTTAGGGTTATGTTGACCGCTAGGGTTAGAGAGACGGTTAGGGTTATGATGGGATCTAGGGTTAGGGTTATGTTGAGGGCTAGGGTTACAGAGACGGTTAGGGTTGGGATTGGACCTAGGGTTAGGGTTATGTTGAGGGCTAGGGTTAGAGAGACGGTTAGGGTTGGGATGGCACCTAGGGTTAGGATTATGTTGAGGCCTAGGGTTAGAGAGACGGTTAGGGTTGGGATTGGACCTAGGGTTAGGGTTATGTTGAGGGCTAGGGTTAGAGAGACGTTTAGGGTTATGATGGGACCTAGGGTTAGGGTTATGTTGAGGGCTATGGTTAGAGAGACGGCTAGAGTTGGGATAGGACCTAGGGTTAGGGTTATGTTGAGGGCTAGGGTTAGAGAGACGGTTAGGGTTGGGATTGGACCTAGGGTTAGGGTTATGTTGAGGGCTAGGGTTAGAGAGACAGTTAGGGTTGGGATTGGACCTAGGGTTAGGGTTATGTTGAGGGCTAGGGTTAGAGAGACGGTTAGGGTTGGGATTGGACCTAGGGTTAGGGTTATGTTGAGGGCTAGGGTTAGAGAGACTGTTAGGGTTGGGATTGGACCGAGGGTTAGGGTTATGTTGGGGGCTAGGTTTAGAGAGACGGTTAGGCTTATGATGGGACCTAGGGTTAGGGTTTTGTTGAGGGCTAGGGTTAGAGAGACGGTTAGGGTTGCGATTGGACCTAGGGTTAGGGTTATGTTGAGGGCTAGGGTTAGAGAGACGGTTAGGGTTGGGATTGGGCCTAGGGTTAGGATTATGTTGAGGGCTAGGGTTAGAGAGACGGTTAGGGTTGGGATTGGACCTAGGGTTAGGGTTATGTTGAGGGCTAGGGTTAGAGAGACAGTTAGGGTTGGGATTGGACCTAGGGTTAGGGTTATGTTGAGGGCTAGGGTTAGAGAGACGGTTAGGGTTGGGATTGGACCTAGGGTTAGGGTTATGTTGAGGGCTAGGTTTAGAGAGACGGTTAGGGTTATGGTGGGACCTAGGGTTAAGGTTATGTTGAGGGCTAGGGTTAGAGAGACGGTTAGTGTTGGGATGGACCTAGGGTTAGGGTTATGTTGAGGGCTAATTTTAGAGAGACGGTTAGGGTTGGGATTGGACCTAGGGTTAGGGTTATGTTGAGGGCTAGGGTTAGAGAGACGGTTAGGTTTGGGATTGGACCTAGGGTTAGGGTTATGTTGAGGGCTACGGTTAGAGAGACGGTTAGGGTTATGATGGGACCTAGGGTTAGGGTTATGTTGAGGGCTAGGGTTAGAGAGATGGTTAGGGTTGGGATGGAAACTAGGGTTAGGGTTATGTTGAGGGCTAGGGTTAGAGAGACGGTTAGGGTTGGGATTGGACCTAGTGTTAGGGTTATGTTGAGGGGTAGGGTTAGAGAGACGGTTAGGGTTGGGATTGGACCTAGGGTTAGGGTTATGTTTAGGGCTAGGGTTAGAGAGACGGTTAGGGTTGGGATTGGACCTAGGGTTAGGGTTATGTTGAGGGCTAGGGTTAGAGAGACGGTTAGGGTTGGGATTGGACCTAGGGTTAGTGTAATGTTGAGGGCTAGGGTTAGAGAGACGGTTAGGGTTGGGATTGGACCTAGGGTTAGGGTTATGTTGAGGGCTAGGGTTAGAGAGACGGTTAGAGTTGGGATTGGACCTAGGGTTAGGGTTATGTTGAGGGCTAGGGTTAGAGAGACGGTTAGGGTTGGGATTGGACCTAGGGTTAGGGTTATGTTGAGGGCTAGGGTTAGAGAGACGGTTAGGGTTGGGATTGGACCTAGGGTTAGGGTTATGTTGAGGGCTAGGGTTAGAGAGACGGCTAGAGTTGGGATGGGACCTAGGGTTAGGGTTATGTTGAGGGCTAGGGTTAGAGAGACGGTTAGGGTTGGGATTGGACCTATGGTTATGGTTATGTTGAGGGCATGGGTTAGAGAGACGGTTAGGGTTGGGATTGGACCTAGGGTTAGGGTTATGTTGAGGGCTAGGGTTAGAGAGACGGATAGGGTTGGGATTGGACCTAGGGTTAGGGTTATGTTGAGGGCTAGGGTTAGAGAGACGGTTAGAGTTGGGATTGGACCTAGGGTTAGGGTAATGTTGAGGGCATGGGTTAGAGAGACGGTTAGGGTTGGGATTGGACCTAGGGTTAGGGTTATGTTGAGGGGTAGGGTTAGAGAGACGGTTAGGGTTGGGATTGGACCTAGGGTTAGGGTTATGTTGAGGGTTAGGGTTAGAGAGACGGTTAGGGTTGGGATTGGACCTAGGGTTAGGGTTATGTTGAGGGCATGGGTTAGAGAGACGGTTAGGGTTGGGATTGGACCTAGGGTTAGGGTTATGTTGAGGGCTAGGGTTAGAGAGACGGTTAGGGTTATGATGGGACCTAGGGTTAGGGTTATGTTGACCGCTAGGGTTAGAGAGACGGTTAGGGTTGGGATTGGACCTAGCGTTAGGGTTATGTTGAGGGCTAGGGTTAGAGAGACGGTTAGGGTTGGGATTGGACCTAGGGTTAGGGTTATGTTGAGGGCTAGGGTTAGAGAGACGGTTAGAGTTGGGATTGGACCTAGGGTTAGGGTTATGTTGAGGGCATGGGTTAGAGAGACGGTAAGGGTTGGGATTGGACCTAGGGTTAGGGTTATGTTGACGGCTAGGGTTAGAGAGACGGTTAGGGTTATGATGGGATCTAGGGTTAGGGTTATGTTGAGGGCTAGGGTTAGAGAGACGGTTAGGGTTGGGATTGGACCTAGGGTTAGGGTTATGTTGAGGGCTAGGTTTAGAGAGACGGTTAGGGTTGGGATGGCACCTAGGGTTAGGGTTATGTTGAGGGCTAGGGTTAGAGAGACGGTTAGGGTTGGGATTGGACCTAGGGTTAGGGTTATGTTGAGGGCTAGGGTTAGAGAGACGTTTAGGGTTATGATGGGACCTAGGGTTAGGGTTATGTTGAGGGCTAGGGTTAGAGAGACGGTTAGGGTTGGGATTGGACCTAGGGTTAGGGTTATGTTGAGGGCTAGGGTTAGAGAGACGGTTAGGGTTGGGATTGGAACTAGGGTTAGGGTTATGTTGAGGGCTAGGGTTAGAGAGACAGTTAGGGTTGGGATTGGACCTAGGGTTAGGGTTATGTTGAGGGCTAGGGTTAGAGAGACGGTTAGGGTTGGGATTGGACCTAGGGTTAGGGTTATGTTGAGGGCTAGGGTTAGAGAGACTGTTAGGGTTGGGATTGGACCGAGTGTTAGGGTTATGTTGGGGGCTAGGTTTAGAGAGACGGTTAGCGTTATGATTGGACCTAGGGTTAGGGTTTTGTTGAGGGCTAGGGTTAGAGAGACGGTTAGGGTTGGGATTGGACCTAGGGTTAGGGTTATGTTGAGGGCTAGGGTTAGAGAGACGGTTAGGGTTGGGATTGGGCCTAGGGTTAGGATTATGTTGAGGGCTAGGGTTAGAGAGACGGTTAGGGTTGGGATTGGACCTAGGGTTAGGGTTATGTTGAGGGCTAGGGTTAGAGAGACGGTTAGAGTTGGAATTGGACCTAGGGTTAGGGTTATGTTGAGGGCTAGGTTTAGAGAGACGGTTAGGGTTGGGATTGGACCTAGGGTTAGGGTTATGTTGAGTGCTAGGGTTAGAGAGACGGTTAGGGTTTGGATTGGACCTAGGGTTAGGGTTATGTTGAGGGCTAGGGTTAGAGAGACGGTTAGGGTTATGATGGGACCTAGGGTTAGGGTTATGTTGAGGGCTAGGGTTAGAGAGACGGTTAGGGTTGGGATTGGACTTAGGGTTAGGGTTATGTTAAGGGCTAGGGTTAGAGAGACGGATAGGGTTATGATGGGACCTAGGGTTAGGGTTATGTTGAGGGCTAGGGTTAGAGAGACGGTTAGGGTTGGGATTGGACCTAGGTTTAGGGTTATGTTGAGGGCTAGGGTTAGAGAGACGGTAAGGGTTGGGATTGGACCTAGGGTTAGGGTTATGTTGAGGGCTAGGGTTAGAGAGACGGTTATGGTTGGGATTGGACCTAGGGTTAGGGTTACGTTGAGGGCATGGGTTAGAGAGACCGTTAGGGTTGGGATGGGACCTAGGGTTAGTGTTATGTTGATGGCTAGGGTTAGAGAGACGGTTAGGGTTGGGATTGGACCTAGTGTTAGGGTTATGTTGAGGGCTTGGGTTAGAGAGACGGTTAGGGTTGGGATTGGACCTAGGGTTAGGGTTTTGTTGAGGGCTAGGGTTAGAGAGACGGTTAGGGTTGGGATTGGACCTAGGGTTTGGGTTATGTTGAGGGTAGGGTTAGAGAGACGGTTAGGGTTGGGATTGGACCTAGGGTTAGGGTTATGTTGAGGGCTAGGGTTAGAGAGACGGTTAGGGTTATGGTGGGACCTAGGGTTAGGGTTATGTTGAGGGCTAGGGTTAGAGAGACGGTGAGGGTTGGGATGGACCTAGGGTTAGGGTTATGTTGAGGGCTAGGGTTAGAGAGACGGTTAGGGTTGGGATTGGACCTAGGGTTAGGCTTATGTTGAGGGCTAGGGTTAGAGAGACGGTTAGGTTTGGGATTGGACCTAGGGTTAGGGTTATGTTGAGGGCTAGGGTTAGAGAGACGGTTAGGGTTATGATGGGACCTAGGGTTAGGGTTATGTTGAGGGCTAGGGTTAGAGAGACGATTAGGGCTGGGATGGGACCTAGGGTTAGGGTTATGTTGAGGGCTAGGGTTAGAGAGACGGTTAGGGTTGGGATTGGACCTAGGGTTAGGGTTATGTTGAGGGCATGCGTTAGAGAGACGGTTAGGGTTGGGATTGGACCTAGGGTTAGGGTTATGT
This sequence comes from Miniopterus natalensis, assembly GCF_054644295.1. Lineage (NCBI taxonomy): Eukaryota > Metazoa > Chordata > Mammalia > Chiroptera > Miniopteridae > Miniopterus > Miniopterus natalensis. The sequence goes on from NC_142094.1 coordinate 39,043,573, forward strand.
TGAGGGCTAGGGTTAGAGAGACGGTTAGGGTTTGGATTGGACCTAGGGTTAGGGTTATGTTGAGGGCTAGGGTTAGAGAGATGGTTAGGGTTGGGATTGGAACTAGGGTTAGGGTTATGTTGAGGGCTAGGGTTAGAGAGACGGTTAGGGTTGGGATGGCACCTAGGGTTAGGGTTATGTTGAGGGCTAGGGTTAGAGAGGCGGTTAGTGTTGCGATTGGACCTAGGGTTAGGGTTATTTTGAGGGCTAGGGTTAGAGAGACGGTTAGGGTTATGATGGGACCTAGGGTTAGGGTTATGTTGAGGGCTAGGGTTAGAGAGACGGTTAGGGTTGGGATTGGACCTAGGGTTAGGGTTATGTTGAGGGCTAGGGTTAGCGAGACGGTTAGGGTTGGGATTAGACCTAGGGTTAGGGTTATGTTGAGGGCTACGGTTAGAGAAACGGTTAGGGTTGGGATTGGACCTAGGGTTAGGGTTATGTTGAGGGCTAGGGTTAGAGAGACGGTTAGGGTTGGGATTGGACCTAGGGTTAGGGTTATGTTGACGGCTAGGGTTAGAGACACGGTTAGGGTTGAGATTGGACCTAGGGTTAGGGCTATGTAGAGGGCTAGGGTTAGAGAGACGGTTAGGGCTGAGATTGGACCTAGGGTTAGGGTTATGTTGAGAGCTAGGTTTAGAGAGACGGTTAGGGTTGGGATTGGACCTAGGGTGAGGGTTATATTGAGGGCATGGGTTAGAGAGACGGTTAGGGTTGGGATTGGACCTAGGGTTTGGGTTATGTTGAGGGCTAGGGTTAGAGAGACGGTTAGGGTTGGGATTGGACCTAGGGTTAGGCTTATGTTGAGGGCTAGGGTTAGAGAGACGGTTAGGGTTGGGATGCCACCTAGGGTTAGGGTTATGTTGAGGGCTAGGGTTAGAGAGACGGTTAGGGTTGGGATTGGACCTAGGGTTAGGGTTATGTTGAGGGCTAGGGTTAGAGAGACGGTTAGAGTTGGGATGGGACCTAGGGTTAGGGTTATGTTGAGGGCTAGGGTTAGAGAGATGGTTAGGGTTGGGATTGGACCTAGGGTTAGGGTTATGTTGAGGGCTAGGGTTAGAGAGACGGTTAGGGTTGGGATTGGACCTAGGGTGAGGGTTATGTTGAGGGCTAGGGTTAGAGAGACGGTTAGGGTTGGGATTGTAGCTAAGGTTAGGGTTATGTTGAGGGCTAGGGTTAGAGATACGGTTAGGGTTGGGATTGGAGCTAGGGTTAGGGTTATGTTGAGGGCTAAGGTTAGAGAGACGGTTAGGGTTGGGATTGGACCGAGGGTTAGGGTTATGTTGAGGGCTAGGGTTAGAGAGACGGTTAGGGTTGGGATTGGACCTATGGTTAGGGTTATGTTGAGGGCTAGGGTTAGAGAGACGGTTAGGGTTGGGATTGGACCTAGGCTTAGGGTTATGTTGAGGGCTAGGGTTAGACAGACGGTTAGGGTTGCTATTGGACCTAGGGTTAGGGTTATGTTGAGGGCTAGGGTTAGAGAGACTGTTAGAGTTGGGATTGGACCTAGGGTTAGGGTTATGTTGAGGGCATGGGTTAGAGAGACGGTTAGGGTTGGGATTGGACCTATGGTTAGGGTTATGTTGAGGGCTAGGGTTAGAGAGACGGTTACGGTTGGGATGGCACCTCGGGTTTGGGTATGTTGAGGGCTAGGGTTAGAGAGACGGTTAGGGTTGGGATTGGACCTATGGTTACGGTTATGTTGAGGGCTAGGGTTTGAGAGACGGTTAGGGTTATGATGGGACCTAGGGTTAGGCTTATGTTGAGGGCTAGGGTTAGAGAGACGGTTAGGGTTGGGATTGGACCTAGGGTTAGGGTTATGTTGAAGGCTAGGGTTAGAGAGACGGTTAGGGTTGGGATTGGACCTAGGATTAGGGTTATGTTGAGGGCTAGGGTTAGAGAGACGGTTTGGGTTGGGATTGGGTCTAGGGTTAGGGTTATGTTGAGGGCTAGGGTTAGAGAGACGGTTAGGGTTGTGATTGGACCTAGGGTTAGGGTTATGTTGAGGGCTAGGGTTAGAGAGACGGTTAGGGTTGGGATTGGACCTAGGGTTACGGTTATGTTGAGGGCTAGGGTTAGAGAGACGGTTAGGGTTGGGATTGGACCTAGGGTTAGGGTTATGTTGAGGGCTAGGGTTAGAGAGACGGTTAGGGTTGGGATTGGACCTAGGGTTAGGGTTATGTTGAGGGCTAGGGTTAGAGGGACGGTTAGGGTTGGGATTGGACCTAGGGTTAGGGTTATGTTGAGGGCTAGGGTTAGAGAGAAGGTTAGGGTTGGGATTCGTCCTAGGGTTAGGGTTATGTTGAGGGCTAGGGTTAGAGAGTCGGTTAGGGTTGGGATTGGACCTAGGGTTAGGGTTATGTTGAGGGCTACGGTTAGAGAGACGGTTAGGGTTAGGATTGGACCTAGGGTTAGGGTTATGTTGAGGGCTAGGGTTAGAGAGACGGTTAGGGTTGGGATTGGACCTAGGGTTAGGGTTATGTTGAGGGTAGGGTTAGAGAGACGGTTAGGGTTATGATGGGACCTAGGGTTAGGGTTATGTTGAGGGCTAGGGTTAGAGAGACGGTTAGGGTTGGGATTGGACCTAGGGTTAGGGTTATGTTCAGGGCTAGAGTTAGAGAGACGGTTAGGGTTGGTATTGGACCTAGGGTTAGGGTTATGTTGAGGGTTAGGGTTAGAGAGACGGTTAGGGTTGGGATGGGACCTAGGGTTAGGGATATGTTGAGGGCTAGGGTTAGAGAGACGGTTAGGGTTGGGAGTGAACCTAGGGTTAGGGTTATGTTGAGGGCTAGGGTTAGAGAGACGGTTAGGGTTGGGATTGGACCTAGGGTTAGGGTTATGTTGAGGGCTAGGGTTAGAGAGACGGTTAGGGTTGGGATTGGACCTAGGGTTAGGTTTATGTTGAGGGCTAGGGTTAGAGAGACGGTTAGGGTTGGGATTGGACCTAGGGTTAGGGTTATGTTGAGGGCTAGGGTTAGAGAGACGGTTAGATTTGGGATTGGACCTAGGGTTAGGGTTATGTTGAGGGCTAGGGTTAGAGAGACGGTTAGGGTTATGATGGGACCTAGGGTTAGGGTTATGTTGAGGGCTAGGGTTAGAGAGACAGTTAGGGTTGGGATTGGACCTAGGGTTAGGGTTATGTTGAGGGCGAGGGTTAGAGAGACGGTTAGGGTTGGGATTGGACCTAGGGTTAGGGTTATGTTGAGGGCTAGGGTTAGAGAGACGGTTAGGGTTGGGATTGGACCTAGGGTTAGGGTTATGTTGAGGGCTAGGGTTAGAGAGACGGTTAGGGTTGGGATTGGACCTAGGGTTAGGGTAATGTTGAGGGCTAGGGTTAGAGAGACGGTTAGGGTTGGGATTGGACCTAGGGTTAGGGTTATGTTGAGGGCTAGGGTTAGAGAGACGGTTAGGGTTGGGATTGGACCTAAGGTTAGGATTATGTTGAGGGCTAGGGTTAGAGAGACGGTTAGGGATGGGATTGGACCGAGGGTTAGGGTTATGTTGAGGGCTAGGGTTAGAGAGACGGTTAGGGTTGGGATTGGACCTAGGGTTAGGGTTATGTGGAGGGCTAGGGTTAGAGAGACGGTTAGGGTTGGGATTGGACCTAGGGTTAGGGTTATGTTGAGGGCTAGGGTTAGAGAGACGTTTAGGGTTGGGATTGGACCTAGGGTTAGTGTTATGTTGAGGGCTAGGGTTAGAGAGACGGTTAGGGTTGGGATTGGACCTAGGGTTAGGGTTATGTTGAGGGCTAGTGTTAGAGAGATGGTTAGAATTGGGATTGAACCTAGGGTTAGGGTTATGTTGAGGGCTAGGGTTAGAGAGACGGTTAGGGTTGGGATTGGACCTAGGGTTAGGGTTATGTTGAGGGCTAGGGTTAGAGAGACGGTTAGGGTTGGGATTGGACCTAGGGTTAGGGTTATGCTGAGGGCTAGGGTTAGAGAGACGGTTAGGGTTGGGATTGGTCCTAGGGTTAGGGTTATGTTGAGGGCTAGGGTTAGAGAGACGGTTAGGGTTATGATGAGACCTAAGGTTAGGGTTATGTTGAGGGCTAGGGTTAGAGAGACAGTTAGGGTTGGGATTGGACCTAGGGTTAGGGTTATGTTGAGGACTAGGGTTAGAGAGTCGGTTAGGGTTGGGATTGGACCTAGGGTTAGGGTTATGTTGAGGGCTAGGGTTAGAGAGACGGTTAGGGTTGGGATTGGACCTAGGATTCGGGTTATGTTGAGGGCTAGGGTTAGAGAGACGGTTAGGGTTATGGTGGGACCTAGGGTTAGGGTTATGTTGAGGGCTAGGGTTAGAGAGACGGTTAGGGTTGGGATGGACCTAGGGTTAGGGTTATGTTGAGGGCTAGGGTTAGAGAGACGGTTAGGGTTGGGATGGGACCTAGGGTTAGGCTTATGTTGAGGGCTAGGGTTAGAGAGACGGTTAGGGTTGGGATTGGACCTAGGGTTAGGGTTATGTTGAGGGCTAGGGTTAGAGAGACTGTTAGGGTTATGATGGGACCTAGGGTTAGGGTTATGTTGAGGGCTAGGGTTAGAGAGACGGTTAGGGTTGGGATGGGAACTAGGGTTAGGGTCATGTTGACGGCTAGGTTTAGAGACACGGTTAGGGTTGGGATTGGACCTAGGGTTAGGGTTATGTTGAGGGCATGGGTTAGAGAGACGGTTAGGGTTGGGATTGGACCTAGGGTTAGGGTTATGTTGAGGGCTAGGGTTAGAGAGACGGTTAGGGTTGGGATTAGACCTAGGGTTAGGGTTATATTAAGGGCTAGGGTTAGAGAAACGGTTAGGGTTGGGATTGGACCTAGAGTTAGGGTTATGTTGAGGGCTAGGGTTAGAAAAACGGTTAGGGTTGGGATGGCACCTAGGGTTAGGGTTATGTTGAGGGCTAGGGTTAGAGAGACGGTTAGGGTTATGATGGGACCTAGGGTTAGGGTTATGTTGAGGGCTAGGGTTAGAGAGACAGTTAGGGTTGGGATTGGACCTAGGGTTAGGGTTATGTTGAGGGCTAGGGTTAGAGAGTCGGTTAGGGTTGGGATTGGACCTAGGGTTAGGGTTATGTTGAGGGCTAGGGTTAGAGAGACGGTTAGGGTTGGGATTGGACCTAGGGTTTGGGTTATGTTGAGGGCTAGGGTTAGAGAGACGGTTAGGGTTATGGTGGGACCTAGGGTTAGGGTTATGTTGAGGGCTAGGGTTAGAGAGACGGTTAGGGTTGGGATGGACCTAGGGTTAGGGTTATGTTGAGGGCTAGGGTTAGAGAGACAGTTAGGGTTGGGATTGGACCTAGGGTTAGTGTTATGTTGAGGGCTAGGGTTAGAGAGACGGTTAGGGTTGGGATTGGTCCTAGGGTTAGGGTTATGTTGAGGGCTAGGGTTAGAGAGACGGTTAGGGTTATGATGAGACCTAAGGTTAGGGTTATGTTGAGGGCTAGGGTTAGAGAGACAGTTAGGGTTGGGATTGGACCTAGGGTTAGGGTTATGTTGAGGGCTAGGGTTAGAGAGTCGGTTAGGGTTGGGATTGGACCTAGGGTTAGGGTTATGTTGAGGGCTAGGGTTAGAGAGACGGTTAGGGTTGGGATTGGACCTAGGGTTCGGGTTATGTTGAGGGCTAGGGTTAGAGAGACGGTTAGGGTTATGGTGGGACCTAGGGTTAGGGTTATGTTGAGGGCTAGGGTTAGAGAGACGGTTAGGGTTGGGATGGACCTAGGGTTAGGGTTATGTTGAGGGCTAGGGTTAGAGAGACGGTTAGGGTTGGGATGGGACCTAGGGTTAGGCTTATGTTGAGGGCTAGGGTTAGAGAGACGGTTAGGGTTGGGATTGGACCTAGGGTTAGGGTTATGTTGAGGGCTAGGGTTAGAGAGACTGTTAGGGTTATGATGGGACCTAGGGTTAGGGTTATGTTGAGGGCTAGGGTTAGAGAGACGGTTAGGGTTGGGATGGGAACTAGGGTTAGGGTCATGTTGAGGGCTAGGTTTAGAGACACGGTTAGGGCTGGGATTGGACCTAGGGTTAGGGTTATGTTGAGGGCATGGGTTAGAGAGACGGTTAGGGTTGGGATTGGACCTAGGGTTAGGGTTATGTTGAGGGCTAGGGTTAGAGAGACGGTTAGGGTTGGGATTGGACCTAGGGTTAGGGTTATATTGAGGGCTAGGGTTAGAGAAACGGTTAGGGTTGGGATTGGACCTAGAGTTAGGGTTATGTTGAGGGCTAGGGTTAGAAAAACGGTTAGGGTTGGGATGGCACCTAGGGTTAGGGTTATGTTGAGGGCTAGGGTTAGAGAGACGGTTAGGGTTATGATGGGACCTAGGGTTAGGGTTATGTTGAGGGCTAGGGTTAGAGAGACGGTTAGAGTTGGGATGGGACCTAGGGTTAGGGTTATGTTGAGGGCTAGGGTTAGAGAGACGGTTAGGGTTGGGATTGGACCTAGGGTTAGGGTTATGTTGAGGGCATGGGTTAGAGAGACGGTTAGGGTTGGGATTGGATCTAGGGTTAGGGTTATGTTGAGGGCTAGGGTTAGAGAGACCGTTAGGGTTGGGATTGTACCTAGCGTTAGGGTTATGTTGAGGGCTAGGGTTAGAGAGACGGTTAGGGTTGGGATTGGACCTAGGGTTAGGGTTATGTTGAGGGCATAGGTTAGAGAGACGGTTAGGGTTGGGATTGGACCTAGGGTTAGGGTTATGTTGAGGACTAGGGTTAGAGAGACGGTTAGAGTTGGGATTGGACCTAGGGTTAGGGTTATGTTGAGGGCATGGGTTAGAGAGACGGTTAGGGTTGGGATTGGACCTAGGGTTAGGGTTATGTTGAGGGTTAGGGTTAGAGAGACGGTTAGGGTTGGGATTGGACCTAGGGTTAGGGTTATGTTGAGGGCTAGGGTTAGAGAGACGGTTAGGGTTGGGATGGGACCTAGGGTTAGGCTTATGTTGAGGGCTAGGGTTAGAGAGACGGTTAGGGTTGGGATTGGACCTAGGGTTAGGGTTATGTTGAGGGCTAGGGTTAGAGAGACGGTTAGGGTTATGATGGGACCTAGGGTTAGGGTTATGTTGAGGGCTAGGGTTAGAGAGACGGTTAGGGTTGGGATGGGAACTAGGGTTAGGTTTATGTTGAGGGCTAGGGTTAGAGACACGGTTAGGGTTGGGATTGGACCTAGGGTTAGGGTTATGTTGAGGGCATGGGTTAGAGAGACGGTTAGGGTTGGGATTGGACCTAGGGTTAGGGTTATATTGAGGGCTAGGGTTAGAGAGACGGTTAGGGTTGGGATTTGACCTAGGGTTAGGGTTATGTTGAGGGCTAGGGTTAGAGAAACGGTAAGGGTTGGGATGGCACCTAGGGTTAGGGTTATGTTGAGGGCTAGTGTTAGAGAGACGGTTAGGGTTGGGATTGGACCTAGGGTTAGGGTTATGTTGAGGGCTAGGGTTAGAGAGACGGTTAGGGTTATGATGGGACCTAGGGTTAGGGTTATGTTGAGGGCTAGGGTTAGAGAGACGGTTAGGATTGGGATTGGACCTAGGGTTAGTGTTATGTTGAGGGGTAGGGTTAGAGAGACGGTTAGGGTTGGGATTGGACCTAGGGTTAGGGTTATGTTGAGGGCTAGGGTTAGAGAGACGGTTAGGATTGGGATTGGACCTAGGGTTAGGGTTATGTTGAGGGCTAGGGTTAGAGAGACGGTTAGGGTTGGGATTGGACCTAGGGTTAGGGTTATGTTGAGGGCTAGGGTTAGAGAGACGGTTAGGGTTTGGATTGGACCTAGGGTTAGGGTTATGTTGAGGGCTAGGTTTAGAGAGACGGTTAGGGTTGGGATTGGACCTAGGGTTAGGGTTATGTTGAGGGCTAGGGTTAGAGAGACGGTTAGGGTTGGGATTGGACCTAGGGTTAGGGTTATGTTGAGGGCTAGGGTTAGAGAGACGGTTAGGGTTGGGATTGAACCTAGGGTTAGAGTTATCTTGAGGGCTAGGGTTAGAGAGACGGTTAGAGTTGGGATGGGACCTAGGGTTAGGGTTATGTTGAGGGCTAGGGTTAGAGAGACGGTTAGGGTTGGGATTGGACCTAGGGTTAGGGTTATGTTGAGGGCTAGGGTTAGAGAGATGGTTAGGGTTGGGATTGGAACTAGGGTTAGGGTTATGTTGAGGGCTAGGGTTAGAGAGACGGTTAGGGTTGGGATGGCACCTAGGGTTAGGGTTATGTTGAGGGCTAGGGTTAGAGAGGCGGTTAGTGTTGGGATTGGACCTAGGGTTAGGGTTATGTTGAGGGCTAGGGTTAGAGAGACGGTTGGGGTTATAATGGGACCTAGGGTTAGGGTTATGTTGAGGGCTAGGGTTAGAGAGACGGTTAGGGTTGGGATTGGACCTAGGGTTAGGGTTATGTTGAGGGCTACGGTTAGAGAGACGGTTAGGGTTGGGATTAGACCTAGGGTTAGGGTTATGTTGAGGGCTACGGTTAGAGAAACGGTTAGGGTTGGGATTGGACCTAGGGTTAGGGTTATGTTGAGGGCTAGAGTTAGAGAGACGGTTAGGGTTGGGATTGGACCTAGGGTTAGGGTTATGTTGAGGGCTAGGGTTAGGGAAACGGTTAGGGTTGAGATTGGACCTAGGGTTAGGGCTATGTAGAGGGCTAGGGTTAGAGAGACGGTTAGGGCTGGGATTGGACCTAGGGTTAGGGTTATGTTGAGAGCTAGGGTTAGAGAGACGGTTAGGGTTGGGATTGGACCTAGGGTTAGGGTTATATTGAGGGCATGGGTTAGAGAGACGGTTAGGGTTGGGATTGGACCTAGGGTTTGGGTTATGTTGAGGGCTAGGGTTAGAGAGACGGTTAGGGTTGAGATTGGACCTAGGGTTAGGGTTATGTTGAGGGCTAGGGTTAGAGAGACGGTTAGGGTTGGGATGGCACCTAGGGTTAGGGTTATGTTGAGGGCTAGGGTTAGAGAGACGGTTAGGGTTGGGATTGGACCTAGGGTTAGGGTTATGTTGAGGGCTAGGGTTAGAGAGACGGTTAGGGTTGGGATTGGACCTAGGGTTAGGGTTATGTTGAGGGCTAGGGTTAGAGAGACGGTTAGGGTTGGGATTGGACCGAGGGTTAGGGTTATGTTGAGGGCTAGGGTTAGAGAGACGGTTAGGGTTGGGATTGGACCTATGGTTAGGCTTATGTTGAGGGCTAGGGTTAGAGAGACGGTTAGGGTTGGGATTGGACCTAGGCTTAGGGTTATGTTGATGGCTAGGGTTAGACAGACGGTTAGGGTTGGTATTGGACCTAGGGTTAGGGTTATGTTGAGGGCTAGGGTTAGAGAGACTGTTAGAGTTGGGATTGGACCTAGGGTTAGGGTTATGTTGAGGGCATGGGTTAGAGAGACGGTTAGGGTTGGGATTGGAACTAGGGTTAGGGTTATGTTGAGGGCTAGGGTTAGAGAGACGGTTAGGGTTGGGATTGGACCTAGGGTTAGGGTTATGTTGAGGGCTAGGGTTAGAGAGACGGTTACGGTTGGGATGGCACCTAGGGTTTGGGTTATGTTGAGGGCTAGGGTTAGAGAGACGGTTAGGGTTGGGATTGGACCTATGGTTACGGTTATGTTGAGGGCTAGGGTTAGAGAGACGGTTAGGGTTATGATGGGACCTAGGGTTAGGGTTATGTTGAGGGATAGGGTTAGAGAGATGGTTAGGTTTGGGATTGGACCTAGGGTTAGGGTTATGTTGAGGGCTAGGGTTAGAGAGACGGTTAGGGTTGGGATTGGACCTAGGGTTAGGGTTATGTTGAGGGCTAGGGTTAGAGAGACGGTTTGGGTTGGAATTGGGCCTAGGTTTAGGGTTATGTTGAGGGCTAGGGTTAGAGAGACGGTTAGGGTTGGGATTGGACCTAGGGTTAGGGTTATGTTGAGGGCTAGGTTTAGAGAGACGGTTAGGGTTGGGATTGGACCTAGGGTTAGGGTTATGTTGAGGGCTAGGGTTAGAGAGACGGTTAGGGTTGGGATTGGACCTAGGGTTAGGGTTATGTTGAGGGCTAGGGTTAGAGAGACGGTTAGGGTAGGGATTGGACCTAGGGTTAGGGTTATGTTGAGGGCTAGGGTTAGAGAGACGGTTAGGGTTGGGATTGGACCTAGGGTAAGGGTTATGTTGAGGGCTAGGGTTAGAGAGACGGTTAGGGTTGGGATTGGACCTAGGGTTAGGGTTATTTTGAGGGCTAGGGTTAGAGAGACGGTTAGGGTTGGGATTGGACCTAGGGTTAGGGTTATGTTGAGGGCTAGGGTTAGAGAGACGGTTAGGGTTGGGATTGGACCTAAGGTTAGGTTTATGTTGAGGGCTAGGGTTAGAGAGACGGTTAGGGTTAGGATTGGACCTAGGGTTATGTTTATGTTGAGGGCTAGGTTTAGAGAGACATTTAGGTTATGATGGGACCTAGGGTTAGGGTTATGTTGAGGGCTAGGGTTAGAGAGACGGTTACGGTTGGGATGGCACCTAGGGTTTGGGTTATGTTGAGGGCTAGGGTTAGAGAGACGGTTAGGATTGGGATTGGACCTATGGTTACGGTTATGTTGAGGGCTAGGGTTAGAGAGACGGTTAGGGTTATGATGGGACCTAGGGTTAGGGTTATGTTGTGGGCTAGGGTTAGAGAGACGCTTAGGGTTGGGATTGGACCTAGGGTTAGGGTTATGTTGAGGGCATAGGTTAGAGAGACGGTTAGGGTTGGGATTGGACCTAGGGTTAGGGTTATGTTGAGGACTAGGGTTAGAGAGACGGTTAGAGTTGGGATTGGACCTAGGGTTAGGGTTATGTTGAGGGCATGGGTTAGAGAGACGGTTAGGGTTGGGATTGGACCTAGGGTTAGGGTTATGTTGAGGGTTAGGGTTAGAGAGACGGTTAGGGTTGGGATTGGACCTAGGGTTAGGGTTATGTTGAGGGCTAGGGTTAGAGAGACGGTTAGGGTTGGGATTGGACCTAGGGTTAGTGTTATGTTGAGGGCTAGGGTTAGAGAGACGGTTAGGGTTGGGATTGGTCCTAGGGCTAGGGTTATGTTGAGGGCTAGGGTTAGAGAGACGGTTAGGGTTATGATGGGACCTAGGGTTAGGGTTATGTTGAGGGCTAGGGTTAGAGAGACAGTTAGGGTTGGGATTGGACCTAGGGTTAGGGTTATGTTGAGGGCTAGGGTTAGAGAGACGGTTAGGGTTGGGATTGGACCTAGGGTTAGGGTTATGTTGAGGGCTAGGGTTAGAGAGACGGTTAGGGTTTGGATTGGACCTAGGGTTAGGGTTATGTTGAGGGCTAGGGTTAGAGAGACGGTTAGGGTTATGGTGGGACCTAGGGTTAGGGTTATGTTGAGGGCTAGGGTTAGAGAGACGGTTAGGGTTGGGATGGACCTAGGGTTAGGGTTATGTTGAGGGCTAGGGTTAGAGAGACGGTTAGGGTTGGGATGGGACCTAGGGTTAGGCTTATGTTGAGGGCTAGGGTTAGAGAGACGGTTAGGGTTGGGATTGGACCTAGGGTTAGGGTTATGTTGAGGGCTAGGGTTAGAGAGACGGTTAGGGTTATGATGGGACCTAGGGTTAGGGTTATGTTGAGGGCTAGGGTTAGAGAGACGGTTAGGGTTGGGATGGGAACTAGGGTTAGGTTTATGTTGAGGGCTAGGGTTAGAGACACGGTTAGGGTTGGGATTGGACCTAGGGTTAGGGTTATGTTGAGGGCATGGGTTAGAGAGACGGTTAGGGTTGGGATTGGACCTAGGGTTAGGGTTATATTGAGGGCTAGGGTTAGAGAGACGGTTAGGGTTGGGATTTGACCTAGGGTTAGGGTTATGTTGAGGGCTAGGGTTAGAGAAACGGTAAGGGTTGGGATGGCACCTAGGGTTAGGGTTATGTTGAGGGCTAGTGTTAGAGAGACGGTTAGGGTTGGGATTGGACCTAGGGTTAGGGTTATGTTGAGGGCTAGGGTTAGAGAGACGGTTAGGGTTATGATGGGACCTAGGGTTAGGGTTATGTTGAGGGCTAGGGTTAGAGAGACGGTTAGGATTGGGATTGGACCTAGGGTTAGTGTTATGTTGAGGGGTAGGGTTAGAGAGACGGTTAGGGTTGGGATTGGACCTAGGGTTAGGGTTATGTTGAGGGCTAGGGTTAGAGAGACGGTTAGGATTGGGATTGGACCTAGGGTTAGGGTTATGTTGAGGGCTAGGGTTAGAGAGACGGTTAGGGTTGGGATTGGACCTAGGGTTAGGGTTATGTTGAGGGCTAGGGTTAGAGAGACGGTTAGGGTTTGGATTGGACCTAGGGTTAGGGTTATGTTGAGGGCTAGGTTTAGAGAGACGGTTAGGGTTGGGATTGGACCTAGGGTTAGGGTTATGTTGAGGGCTAGGGTTAGAGAGACGGTTAGGGTTGGGATTGGACCTAGGGTTAGGGTTATGTTGAGGGCTAGGGTTAGAGAGACGGTTAGGGTTGGGATTGAACCTAGGGTTAGCGTTATGTTGAGGGCTAGGGTTAGAGAGACGGTTAGAGTTGGGATGGGACCTAGGGTTAGGGTTATGTTGAGGGCTAGGGTTAGAGAGACGGTTAGGGTTGGGATTGGACCTAGGGTTAGGGTTATGTTGAGGGCTAGGGTTAGAGAGATGGTTAGGGTTGGGATTGGAACTAGGGTTAGGGTTATGTTGAGGGCTAGGGTTAGAGAGACGGTTAGGGTTGGGATGGCACCTAGGGTTAGGGTTATGTTGAGGGCTAGGGTTAGAGAGGCGGTTAGTGTTGGGATTGGACCTAGGGTTAGGGTTATGTTGAGGGCTAGGGTTAGAGAGACGGTTGGGGTTATAATGGGACCTAGGGTTAGGGTTATGTTGAGGGCTAGGGTTAGAGAGACGGTTAGGGTTGGGATTGGACCTAGGGTTAGGGTTATGTTGAGGGCTACGGTTAGAGAGACGGTTAGGGTTGGGATTAGACCTAGGGTTAGGGTTATGTTGAGGGCTACGGTTAGAGAAACGGTTAGGGTTGGGATTGGACCTAGGGTTAGGGTTATGTTGAGGGCTAGAGTTAGAGAGACGGTTAGGGTTGGGATTGGACCTAGGGTTAGGGTTATGTTGAGGGCTAGGGTTAGGGACACGGTTAGGGTTGAGATTGGACCTAGGGTTAGGGCTATGTAGAGGGCTAGGGTTAGAGAGACGGTTAGGGCTGGGATTGGACCTAGGGTTAGGGTTATGTTGAGAGCTAGGGTTAGAGAGACGGTTAGGGTTGGGATTGGACCTAGGGTTAGGGTTATATTGAGGGCATGGGTTAGAGAGACGGTTAGGGTTGGGATTGGACCTAGGGTTTGGGTTATGTTGAGGGCTAGGGTTAGAGAGACGGTTAGGGTTGAGATTGGACCTAGGGTTAGGGTTATGTTGAGGGCTAGGGTTAGAGAGACGGTTAGGGTTGGGATGGCACCTAGGGTTAGGGTTATGTTGAGGGCTAGGGTTAGAGAGACGGTTAGGGTTGGGATTGGACCTAGGGTTAGGGTTATGTTGAGGGCTAGGGTTAGAGAGACGGTTAGGGTTGGGATTGGACCTAGGGTTAGGGTTATGTTGAGGGCTAGGGTTAGAGAGACGGTTAGGGTTGGGATTGGACCGAGGGTTAGGGTTATGTTGAGGGCTAGGGTTAGAGAGACGGTTAGGGTTGGGATTGGACCTATGGTTAGGCTTATGTTGAGGGCTAGGGTTAGAGAGACGGTTAGGGTTGGGATTGGACCTAGGCTTAGGGTTATGTTGAGGGCTAGGGTTAGACAGACGGTTAGGGTTGGTATTGGACCTAGGGTTAGGGTTATGTTGAGGGCTAGGGTTAGAGAGACTGTTAGAGTTGGGATTGGACCTAGGGTTAGGGTTATGTTGAGGGCATGGGTTAGAGAGACGGTTAGGGTTGGGATTGGAACTAGGGTTAGGGTTATGTTGAGGGCTAGGGTTAGAGAGACGATTAGGGTTGGGATTGGACCTAGGGTTAGGGTTATGTTGAGGGCTAGGGTTAGAGAGACGGTTACGGTTGGGATGGCACCTAGGGTTTGGGTTATGTTGAGGGCTAGGGTTAGAGAGACGGTTAGGGTTGGGATTGGACCTATGGTTACGGTTATGTTGAGGGCTAGGGTTAGAGAGACGGTTAGGGTTATGATGGGACCTAGGGTTAGGGTTATGTTGAGGGATAGGGTTAGAGAGATGGTTAGGGTTGGGATTGGACCTAGGGTTAGGGTTATGTTGAGGGCTAGGGTTAGAGAGACGGTTAGGGTTGGGATTGGACCTAGGGTTAGGGTTATGTTGAGGGCTAGGGTTAGAGAGACGGTTTGGGTTGGAATTGGGCCTAGGTTTAGGGTTATGTTGAGGGCTAGGGTTAGAGAGACGGTTAGGGTTGGGATTGGACCTAGGGTTATGTTTATGTTGAGGGCTAGGTTTAGAGAGACATTTAGGTTATGATGGGACCTAGGGTTAGGGTTATGTTGAGGGCTAGGGTTAGAGAGACGGTTACGGTTGGGATGGCACCTAGGGTTTGGGTTATGTTGAGGGCTAGGGTTAGAGAGACGGTTAGGATTGGGATTGGACCTATGGTTACGGTTATGTTGAGGGCTAGGGTTAGAGAGACGGTTAGGGTTATGATGGGACCTAGGGTTAGGGTTATGTTGTGGGCTAGGGTTAGAGAGACGCTTAGGGTTGGGATTGGACCTAGGGTTAGGGTTATGTTGAGGGCTAGGGTTAGAGAGACGGTTAGGGTTGGTATTGGACCTAGGGTTAGGGTTATGTTGAGGGCTAGGGTTAGAGAGACGGTTTGGGTTGGGATTGGGCCTAGGGTTAGGGTTATGTTGAGGGCTAGGGTTAGAGAGACGGTTAGGGTTGTGATTGGACCTAGGGTTAGGGTTATATTGAGGGCTAGGGTTAGAGAGACGGTTAGGGTTGGGATTGGACCTAGGGTTACGGTTATGTTGAGGGCTAGGGTTAGAGAGACGGTTAGGGTTGGGATTGGACCTAGGTTTAGGGTTATGTTGAGGGCTAGGGTTAGAGAGACGGTTAGGGTTGGGATTGGACCTAGGGTTAGGGTTATGTTGAGGGCTAGGGTTAGAGGGACGGTTAGGGTTGGGATTGGACCTAGGGTTAGGGTTATGTTGAGGGCTAGGGTTAGAGAGACGGTTAGGGTTGGGATTGGACCTAGGGTTAGGGTTATGTTGAGGGCTAGGGTTAGAGAGACGGTTAGGGTTATGATGGGACCTAGGGTTACGTTTATGTTGAGGGCTAGGGTTAGAGAGACGGTTAGGGTTGGGATTGGACCTAGGGTTACGGTTATGTTGAGGGCTAGGGTTAGAGAGACGGTTAGGGTTGGGATTGGACCTAGGTTTAGGGTTATGTTGAGGGCTAGGGTTAGAGAGACGGTTAGGGTTGGGATTGGACCTAGGGTTAGGGTTATGTTGAGGGCTAGGGTTAGAGGGACGGTTAGGGTTGGGATTGGACCTAGGGTTAGGGTTATGTTGAGGGCTAGGGTTAGAGAGACGGTTAGGGTTATGATGGGACCTAGGGTTAGGGTTATGTTGAGGGCTAGGGTTAGAGAGACAGTTAGGGTTGGGATTGGACCTAGGGTTAGGGTTATGTTGAGGGCTAGGGTTAGAGAGACTGTTAGGGTTGGGATTGGACCTAGGGTTAGGGTTATGTTGAGGGCTAGGGTTAGAGAGACGGTTAGGGTTGGGATTGGACCTAAGGTTAGGTTTATGTTGAGGGCTAGAGTTAGAGAGACGGTTAGGGTTAGGATTGGACCTAGCGTTATGGTTATGTTGAGGGCTAGGGTTAGAGAGACATTTGGGTTATGATGGGACCTAGGGTTAGGGTTATGTTGAGGGCTAGGGTTAGAGAGACGGTTACGGTTGGGATGGCACCTAGGGTTTGGGTTATGTTGAGGGCTAGGGTTAGAGAGACGGTTAGGGTTGGGATTGGACCTATGGTTACGGTTATGTTGAGGGCTAGGGTTAGAGAGACGGTTAGGGTTATGATGGGACCTAGGGTTAGGGTTATGTGGAGGGCTAGGGTTAGAGAGACGGTTAGGGTTGGGATTGGACCTAGGGTTAGGGTTATGTTGAGGGCTAGGTTTAGAGAGACGGTTAGGGTTGGGATTGGACCTAGGGTTAGGGTTATGTTGAGGGCTAGGGTTAGAGAGACGGTTTGGGTTGGGATTGGGCCTAGGGTTAGGGTTATGTTGAGGGCTAGGGTTAGAGAGACGGTTAGGGTTGTGATTGGACCTAGGGTTAGGGTTATGTTGAGGGCTAGGGTTAGAGAGACGGTTAGGGTTGGGATTGGACCTAGGGTTACGGTTATGTTGAGGTCTAGAGTTAGAGAGACGGTTAGGGTTGGGATTGGACCTAGGTTTAAGGTTATGTTGAGGGCTAGGGTTAGAGAGACGGTAAGGGTTGGGATTGGACCTAGGGTTAGGGTTATGTTGAGGGCTAGGGTTAGAGGGACGGTTAGGGTTGGGATTGGACCTAGGGTTAGGGTTTTGTTGAGGGCTAGGGTTAGAGAGACGGTTAGGGTTGGGATTGGTCCTAGGGTTAGGGTTATGTTGAGGGCTAGGGTTAGAGAGTCGGTTAGGGTTGGGATTGGACCTAGGGTTAGGGTTTTGTTGAGGGCTACGGTTAGAGAGACGGTTAGGGTTGGGATTGGACCTAGGGTTAGGGTTATGTTGAGGGCTAGGGTTAGAGAGACGGTTAGGGTTGGGATTGGACCTAGGGTTAGGGTTATGTTGAGGGCTAGGGTTAGAGAGACGGTTAAGGTTATGATGGGACCTAGGGTTAGGGTTATGTTGAGGGCTAGGGTTAGAGAGACGGTTAGGGTTATGATGGGACCTAGGGTTAGGGTTATGTTGAGGGCTAGGGTTAGAGAGACAGTTAGGGTTGGGATTGGACCTAGGGTGAGGGTTATGTTGAGGGCTAGGGTTAGAGAGACGGTTAGGGTTGGGATTGGACCTAGGGTTAGGGTTATGTTGAGGGCTAGGGTTAGAGAGACGGTTAGGGTTGGGATTGGACCTAGGGTTAGGGTTTTGTTGAGGTCTAGTGTTAGAGAGACGGTTAGGGTTGGGATTGGACCTAGGGTTACGGTTATGTTGAGGGCTAGGGTTAGAGAGACGGTTAGGGCTGGGATTGGACCTAGGGTTAGGGTTATTTTGAGGGCTAGGGTTAGAGTGACGGTTAGGGTTGGGATTGGACCTAGGGTTAGGGTTATGTTGAGGGCTAGGGTTAGAGAGACGGTTAGGGTTGGGATTGGACCTAGGGTTAGGGTTATGTTGAGGGCTAGGGTTAGAGAGACGGTTAGGGTTGGGATTGGACCTAGGGTTAGGGTTATGTTGAGGGCTAGGGTTAGAGAGACGGTTAGGGTAGGGATTGGACCTAGGGTTAGGGTTATGTTGAGGGCTAGGGTTAGAGAGACGGTTAGGGTTGGGATTGGACCTACGGTTAGGGTTATGTTGAGGGCTAGGGTTAGAGAGACGGTTAGGGTTGGGATTGGACCTAGGGTTAGGGTTATGTTGAGGGCTAGGGTTAGAGAGACGGTTAGGGTTGGGATTGGACCTAGGGTTACGGTTATGTTGAGGGCTAGGGTTAGAGAGACGGTTAGGGTTGGGATTGGACCTAGGGTTAGGGTTATGTTGAGGGCTAGGGTTAGAGAGACGGTTAGGGTTGGGATTGGACCTAGGGTTAGGGTTATGTTGAGGGCTAGGGTTAGAGAGACGGTTAGGGTTGGGATTGGACCTAGGGTTAGGTTTATGTTGAGGGCTAGGGTTAGAGAGACGGTTAGGGTTGGGATTGGACCTAGGGTTAGGGTTATGTTGAGGGCTAGGGTTAGAGAGACGGTTAGGGTTGGGATTGGACCTAGGGTTAGGGTTATGTTGAGGGCTAGGGTTAGAGAGACGGTTAGGGTAGGGATTGGACCTAGGGTTAGGGTTATGTTGAGGGCTAGGGTTAGAGAGACGGTTAGGGTTGGGATTGGACCTAGGGTTAGGGTTATGTTGAGGGCTAGGGTTAGAGAGACGGTTAGGGTTGGGATTGGACCTAGGGTTAGGGTTATGTTGAGGGCTAGGGTTAGAGAGACGGTTAGGGTTGGGATTGGACCTAGGGTTAGGGTTATGTTGAGGGCTAGGGTTAGAGAGACGGTTAGGGTTGGGATGGCACCTAGGGTTAGGGTTATGTTGAGGGCTAGGGTTAGAGAGACGGTTAGGGTTGTGATTGGACCTAGGGTTAGGGTTATGTTGAGGGCTAGGGTTAGAGAGACGGTTAGGGTTGGGATTGGACCTAGGGTTAGGGTTATGTTGAGGGCTAGGGTTAGAGAGACGGTTAGGGTTGGGATTGGACCGAGGGTTAGGGTTATGTTGAGGGCTAGGGTTAGAGAGACGGTTAGGGTTGGGATTGGACCTATGGTTAGGCTTATGTTGAGGGCTAGGGTTAGAGAGACGGTTAGGGTTGGGATTGGACCTAGGCTTAGGGTTATGTTGAGGGCTAGGGTTAGACAGACGGTTAGGGTTGGTATTGGACCTAGGGTTAGGGTTATGTTGAGGGCTAGGGTTAGAGAGACTGTTAGAGTTGGGATTGGACCTAGGGTTAGGGTTATGTTGAGGGCATGGGTTAGAGAGACGGTTAGGGTTGGGATTGGAACTAGGGTTAGGGTTATGTTGAGGGCTAGGGTTAGAGAGACGGTTAGGGTTGGGATTGGACCTAGGGTTAGGGTTATGTTGAGGGCTAGGGTTAGAGAGACGGTTACGGTTGGGATGGCACCTAGGGTTTGGGTTATGTTGAGGGCTAGGGTTAGAGAGACGGTTAGGGTTGGGATTGGACCTATGGTTACGGTTATGTTGAGGGCTAGGGTTAGAGAGACTGTTAGGGTTATGATGGGACCTAGGGTTAGGGTTATGTTGAGGGCTAGGGTTAGAGAGATGGTTAGGGTTGGGATTGGACCTAGGGTTAGGGTTATGTTGAGGGCTAGGGTTAGAGAGACGGTTAGGGTTGGGATTGGACCTAGGGTTAGGGTTATGTTGAGGGCTAGGGTTAGAGAGACGGTTTGGGTTGGAATTGGGCCTAGGGTTAGGGTTATGTTGAGGGCTAGGGTTAGAGAGACGGTTAGGGTTGGGATTGGACCTAGGGTTAGGGTTATGTTGAGGGCTAGGGTTAGAGAGACGGTTAGGGTAGGGATTGGACCTAGGGTTAGGGTTATGTTGAGGGCTAGGGTTAGAGAGACGGTTAGGGTTGGGATTGGACCTAGGGTAAGGGTTATGTTGAGGGCTAGGGTTAGAGAGACGGTTAGGGTTGGGATTGGACCTAGGGTTAGGCTTATTTTGAGGGCTAGGGTTAGAGAGACGGTTAGGGTTGGGATTGGACCTAGGGTTAGGGTTATGTTGAGGGCTAGGGTTAGAGAGACGGTTAGGGTTGGGATTGGACCTAAGGTTAGGTTTATGTTGAGGGCTAGGGTTAGAGAGACGGTTAGGGTTAGGATTGGACCTAGGGTTATGTTTATGTTGAGGGCTAGGTTTAGAGAGACATTTAGGTTATGATGGGACCTAGGGTTAGGGTTATGTTGAGGGCTAGGGTTAGAGAGACGGTTACGGTTGGGATGGCACCTAGGGTTTCGGTTATGTTGAGGGCTAGGGTTAGAGAGACGGTTAGGATTGGGATTGGACCTATGGTTACGGTTATGTTGAGGGCTAGGGTTAGAGAGACGGTTAGGGTTATGATGGGACCTAGGGTTAGGGTTATGTTGTGGGCTAGGGTTAGAGAGACGCTTAGGGTTGGGATTGGACCTAGGGTTAGGGTTATGTTGAGGGCTAGGGTTAGAGAGACGGTTAGGGTTGGTATTGGACCTAGGGTTAGGGTTATGTTGAGGGCTAGGGTTAGAGAGACGGTTTGGGTTGGGATTGGGCCTAGGGTTAGGGTTATGTTGAGGGCTAGGGTTAGAGAGACGGTTAGGGTTGTGATTGGACCTAGGGTTAGGGTTATGTTGAGGGCTAGGGTTAGAGAGACGGTTAGGGTTGGGATTGGACCTAGGGTTACGGTTATGTTGAGGGCTAGGGTTAGAGAGACGGTTAGGGTTGGGATTGGACCTAGGTTTAGGGTTATGTTGAGGGCTAGGGTTAGAGAGACGGTTAGGGTTGGGATTGGACCTAGGGTTAGGGTTATGTTGAGGGCTAGGGTTAGAGGGACGGTTAGGGTTGGGATTGGACCTAGGGTTAGGGTTATGTTGAGGGCTAGGGTTAGAGAGACGGTTAGGGTTATGATGGGACCTAGGGTTACGGTTATGTTGAGGGCTAGGGTTAGAGAGACGGTTAGGGTTGGGATTGGACCTAGGGTTACGGTTATGTTGAGGGCTAGGGTTAGAGAGACGGTTAGGGTTGGGATTGGACCTAGGTTTAGGGTTATGTTGAGGGCTAGGGTTAGAGAGACGGTTAGGGTTGGGATTGGACCTAGGGTTAGGGTTATGTTGAGGGCTAGGGTTAGAGGGACGGTTAGGGTTGGGATTGGACCTAGGGTTAGGGTTATGTTGAGGGCTAGGGTTAGAGAGACGGTTAGGGTTATGATGGGACCTAGGGTTAGGGTTATGTTGAGGGCTAGGGTTAGAGAGACAGTTAGGGTTGGGATTGGACCTAGGGTTAGGGTTATGTTGAGGGCTAGGGTTAGAGAGACTGTTAGGGTTGGGATTGGACCTAGGGTTAGGGTTATGTTGAGGGCTAGGGTTAGAGAGACGGTTAGGGTTGGGATTGGACCTAAGGTTAGGTTTATGTTGAGGGCTAGAGTTAGAGAGACGGTTAGGGTTAGGATTGGACCTAGGGTTATGGTTATGTTGAGGGCTAGGGTTAGAGAGACATTTGGGTTATGATGGGACCTAGGGTTAGGGTTATGTTGAGGGCTAGGGTTAGAGAGACGGTTACGGTTGGGATGGCACCTAGGGTTTGGGTTATGTTGAGGGCTAGGGTTAGAGAGACGGTTAGGGTTGGGATTGGACCTATGGTTACGGTTATGTTGAGGGCTAGGGTTAGAGAGACGGTTAGGGTTATGATGGGACCTAGGGTTAGGGTTATGTTGAGGGCTAGGGTTAGAGAGACGGTTAGGGTTGGGATTGGACCTAGGGTTAGGGTTATGTTGAGGGCTAGGTTTAGAGAGACGGTTAGGGTTGGGATTGGACCTAGGGTTAGGGTTATGTTGAGGGCTAGGGTTAGAGAGACGGTTTGGGTTGGGATTGGGCCTAGGGTAACGGTTATGTTGAGGGCTAGGGTTAGAGAGACGGTTAGGGTTGTGATTGGACCTAGGGTTAGGGTTATGTTGAGGGCTAGGGTAAGAGAGACGGTTAGGGTTGGGATTGGACCTAGGGTTACGGTTATGTTGAGGGCTAGAGTTAGAGAGACGGTTAGGGTTGGGATTGGACCTAGGTTTAGGGTTATGTTGAGGGCTAGGGTTAGAGAGACGGTTAGGGTTGGGATTGGACCTAGGGTTAGGGTTATGTTGAGGGCTAGGGTTAGAGGGACGGTTAGGGTTGGGATTGGACCTAGGGTTAGGGTTTTGTTGAGGGCTAGGGTTAGAGAGACGGTTAGGGTTGGGATTGGTCCTAGGGTTAGGGTTATGTTGAGGGCTAGGGTTAGAGAGTCGGTTAGGGTTGGGATTGGACCCAGGGTTAGGGTTATGTTGAGGGCTACGGTTAGAGAGACGGTTAGGGTTGGGATTGGACCTAGGGTTAGGGTTATGTTGAGGGCTAGGGTTAGAGAGACGGTTAGGGTTGGGATCGGACCTAGGGTTAGGGTTATGTTGAGGGCTAGGGTTAGAGAGACGGTTAAGGTTATGATGGGACCTAGGGTTAGGGTTATGTTGAGGGCTAGGGTTAGAGAGACGGTTAGGGTTATGATGGGACCTAGGGTTAGGGCTATGTTGCGGGCTAGGGTTAGAGAGACAGTTAGGGTTGGGATTGGACCTAGGGTGAGGGTTATGTTGAGGGCTAGGGTTAGAGAGACGGTTAGGGTTGGGATTGGACCTAGGGTTAGGGTTATGTTGAGGGCTAGGGTTAGAGAGACGGTTAGGGTTGGGATTGGACCTAGGGTTAGGGTTTTGTTGAGGTCTAGTGTTAGAGAGACGGTTAGGGTTGGGATTGGACCTAGGGTTACGGTTATGTTGAGGGCTAGGGTTAGAGAGACGGTTAGGGCTGGGATTGGACCTAGGGTTAGGGTTATTTTGAGGGCTAGGGTTAGAGTGACGGTTAGGGTTGGGATTGGACCTAGGGTGAGGGTTATGTTGAGGGCTAGGGTTAGAGAGACGGTTAGGGTTGGGATTGGACCTAGGGTTAGGGTTATGTTGAGGGCTAGGGTTAGAGAGACGGTTAGGGTTGGGATTGGACCTAGGGTTAGGGTTATGTTGAGGGCTAGGGTTAGAGAGACGGTTAGGGTAGGGATTGGACCTAGGGTTAGGGTTATTTTGAGGGCTAGGGTTAGAGAGACGGTTAGGGTTGGGATTGGACCTACGGTTAGGGTTATGTTGAGGGCTAGGGTTAGAGAGACGGTTAGGGTTGGGATTGGACCTAGGGTTAGGGTTATGTTGAGGGCTAGGGTTAGAGAGACGGTTAGGGTTGGGATTGGACCTAGGGTTACGGTTATGTTGAGGGCTAGGGTTAGAGAGACGGTTAGGGTTGGGATTGGACCTAGGGTTAGGGTTATGTTGAGGGCTAGGGTTAGAGAGACGGTTAGGGTTGGGATTGGACCTAGGGTTAGGGTTATGTTGAGGGCTAGGGTTAGAGAGACGGTTAGGGTTGGGATTGGACCTAGGGTTAGGTTTATGTTGAGGGCTAGGGTTAGAGAGACGGTTAGGGTTGGGATTGGACCTAGAGTTAGGGTTATGTTGAGGGCTAGGGTTAGAGAGACGGTTAGGGTTGGGATTGGACCTAGGGTTAGGGTTATGTTGAGGGCTAGGGTTAGAGAGACGGTTAGGGTAGGGATTGGACCTAGGGTTAGGGTTATGTTGAGGGCTAGGGTTAGAGAGACGGTTAGGGTTGGGATTGGACCTAGGGTTAGGGTTATGTTGAGGGCTAGGGTTAGAGAGACGGTTAGGGTTGGGATTAGACCTAGGGTTAGGGTTATGTTGAGGGCTAGGGTTAGAGAGACGGTTAGGGTTGGGATTGGACCTAGGGTTAGGGTTATGTTGAGGGGTAGGGTTAAAGAGACGGTTAGGGTTGGGATTGGACCTAAGGTTAGGTTTATGTTGAGGGCTAGGTTTAGAGAGACGGTTTGGGTTGGGATTGGACCTAGGGTTATGGTTATGTTGAGGGCTAGGGTTAGAGAGACGGTTAGGGTTATGATGGGACCTAGGGTTAGGGTTATGTTGAGGGCTAGGGTTAGACAGACGGTTAGGGTTGGGATTGGACCTAGGGTTAGGGTTATGTTGAGGGCTAGGGTTAGAGAGACGGTTAGGGTTGGGATTGGACCTAGGGTTAGGGTTATGTTGAGGGCTAGGGTTAGAGAGATGGTTAGGGATGGGATTGGACCGAGGGTTAGGGTTATTTTGAGGGCTAGGGTTAGAGAGACGGTTAGGGTTGGGATTGGACCTAGGGTTAGGGTTATGTGGAGGGCTAGGGTTAGAGAGACGGTTAGGGTTGGGATTGGACCTAGGGTTAGGGTTATGTTGAGGGCTAGGGTTAGAGAGATGGTTAGGGTTTGGATTGGACCTAGGGTTAGGGTTATGTTGAGGGCTAGGGTTAGAGAGACGGTTAGGGTTGGGATTGAACATAGGGTTAGGGTTATGTTGAGGGCTAGGGTTAGAGAGACGGTTAGCATTGGGATTGAACCTAGGGTTAGGGTTATGTTGAGGACTAGGGTTAGAGAGACGGTTAGGGTTGGGATTGGACCTATGGTTACGGTTATGTTGAGGGCTAGGGTTAGAGAGACGGTTAGGGTTATGATGGGACCTAGGGTTAGGGTTATGTTGAGGGCTAGGGTTAGAGAGATGGTTAGGTTTGGGATTGGACCTAGGGTTAGGGTTATGTTGAGGGCTAGGGTTAGAGAGTCGGTTAGGGTTGGGATTGGACCTAAGGTTAGGTTTATGTTGAGGGCTAGGGTTAGAGACACGGTTAGGGTTGGGATTGGACCTAGGGTTAGGGTTATGTTGAGGGCTAGGGTTAGAGAGACGGTTAGGGTTGGGATTGGTCCTAGGGTTAGGGTTATGTTGAGGGCTAGGGTTAGAGAGTCGGTTAGGGTTGGGATTGGACCTAGGGTTAGGGTTATGTTGAGGGCTAGGGTTAGAGAGACGGTTAGGGTTGGGATTGGACCTAAGGTTAGGTTTATGTTGAGGGCTAGGGTTAGAGAGACGGTTAGGGTTAGGATTGGACCTAGGGTTATGTTTATGTTGAGGGCTAGGTTTAGAGAGACATTTGGGTTATGATGGGACCTAGGGTTAGGGTTATGTTGAGGGCTAGGGTTAGAGAGACGGTTACGGTTGGGATTGGACCTAGGGTTAGGGTTATGTTGAGGGCTAGGGTTAGAGAGACGGTTAGGGTTGGGATTGGACCTACGGTTAGGGTTATGTTGAGGGCTAGGGTTAGAGAGACGGTTAGGGTTGGGATTGGACCTAGGGTTAGGGTTATGTTGAGGGCTAGGGTTAGAGAGACGGTTAGGGTTGGGATTGGACCTAGGGTTAGGGTTATGTTGAGGGCTAGGGTTAGAGAGACGGTTAGGGTTGGGATTGGACCTAGGGTTAGGGTTATGTTGAGGGCTAGGGTTAGAGAGACGGTTAGGGTTGGGATTGGACCTAGGGTTAGGGTTATGTTGAGGGCTAGGGTTAGAGAGACGGTTAGGGTTGGGATTGGACCTAGGGTTAGGTTTATGTTGAGGGCTAGGGTTAGAGAGACGGTTAGGGTTGGGATTGGACCTAGGGTTAGGGTTATGTTGAGGGCTAGGGTTAGAGAGACGGTTAGGGTTGGGATTGGACCTAGGGTTAGGGTTATGTTGAGGGCTAGGGTTAGAGAGACGGTTAGGGTAGGGATTGGACCTAGGGTTAGGGTTATGTTGAGGGCTAGGGTTAGAGAGACGGTTAGGGTTGGGATTGGACCTAGGGTTAGGGTTATGTTGAGGGCTAGGGTTAGAGAGACGGTTAGGGTTGGGATTGGACCTAGGGTTAGGGTTATGTTGAGGGCTAGGGTTAGAGAGACGGTTAGGGTTGGGATTGGACCTAGGGTTAGGGTTATGTTGAGGGCTAGGGTTAGAGAGACGGTTAGGGTTGGGATTGGACCTAAGGTTAGGTTTATGTTGAGGGCTAGGGTTAGAGAGACGGTTTGGGTGGGGATTGGACCTAGGGTTATGGTTATGTTGAGGGCTAGGGTTAGAGAGACGGTTAGGGTTATGATGGGACCTAGGGTTAGGGTTATGTTGAGGGCTAGGGTTAGACAGACGGTTAGGGTTGGGATTGGACCTAGGGTTAGGGTTATGTTGAGGGCTAGGGTTAGAGAGACGGTTAGGGTTGGGATTGGACCTATGGTTACGGTTATGTTGAGGGCTAGGGTTAGAGAGACGGTTAGGGTTATGATGGGACCTAGGGTTAGGGTTATGTTGAGGGCTAGGGTTAGAGAGATGGTTAGGGTTGGGATTGGACCTAGGGTTAGGGTTATGATAAGGGCTAGGGTTAGAGAGTCGGTTAGGGTTGGGATTGGACCTAAGGTTAGGTTTATGTTGAGGGCTAGGGTTAGAGAGTCGGTTAGGGTTGGGATTGGACCTAGGGTTAGGGTTATGTTGAGGGCTAGGGTTAGAGAGACGGTTAGGGTTGGGATTGGTCCTAGGGTTAGGGTTATGTTGAGGGCTAGGGTTAGAGAGTCGGTTAGGGTTGGGATTGGACCTAGGGTTAGGGTTATGTTGAGGGCTAGGGTTAGAGAGACGGTTAGGGTTGGGATTGGACCTAAGGTTAGGTTTATGTTGAGGGCTAGGGTTAGAGAGACGGTTAGGGTTAGGATTGGACCTAGGGTTATGTTTATGTTGAGGGCTAGGTTTAGAGAGACATTTGGGTTATGATGGGACCTAGGGTTAGGGTTATGTTGAGGGCTAGGGTTAGAGAGACGGTTACGGTTGGGATTGGACCTAGGGTTAGGGTTATGTTGAGGGCTAGGGTTAGAGAGACGGTTAGGGTTGGGATTGGACCTACGGTTAGGGTTATGTTGAGGGCTAGGGTTAGAGAGACGGTTAGGGTTGGGATTGGACCTAGGGTTAGGGTTATGTTGAGGGCTAGGGTTAGAGAGACGGTTAGGGTTGGGATTGGACCTAGGGTTAGGGTTATGTTGAGGGCTAGGGTTAGAGAGACGGTTAGGGTTGGGATTGGACCTAGGGTTAGGGTTATGTTGAGGGCTAGGGTTAGAGAGACGGTTAGGGTTGGGATTGGACCTAGGGTTAGGGTTATGTTGAGGGCTAGGGTTAGAGAGACGGTTAGGGTTGGGATTGGACCTAGGGTTAGGTTTATGTTGAGGGCTAGGGTTAGAGAGACGGTTAGGGTTGGGATTGGACCTAGGGTTAGGGTTATGTTGAGGGCTAGGGTTAGAGAGACGGTTAGGGTTGGGATTGGACCTAGGGTTAGGGTTATGTTGAGGGCTAGGGTTAGAGAGACGGTTAGGGTAGGGATTGGACCTAGGGTTAGGGTTATGTTGAGGGCTAGGGTTAGAGAGACGGTTAGGGTTGGGATTGGACCTAGGGTTAGGGTTATGTTGAGGGCTAGGGTTAGAGAGACGGTTAGGGTTGGGATTGGACCTAGGGTTAGGGTTATGTTGAGGGCTAGGGTTAGAGAGACGGTTAGGGTTGGGATTGGACCTAGGGTTAGGGTTATGTTGAGGGCTAGGGTTAGAGAGACGGTTAGGGTTGGGATTGGACCTAAGGTTAGGTTTATGTTGAGGGCTAGGGTTAGAGAGACGGTTTGGGTGGGGATTGGACCTAGGGTTATGGTTATGTTGAGGGCTAGGGTTAGAGAGACGGTTAGGGTTATGATGGGACCTAGGGTTAGGGTTATGTTGAGGGCTAGGGTTAGACAGACGGTTAGGGTTGGGATTGGACCTAGGGTTAGGGTTATGTTGAGGGCTAGGGTTAGAGAGACGGTTAGGGTTGGGATTGGACCTATGGTTACGGTTATGTTGAGGGCTAGGGTTAGAGAGACGGTTAGGGTTATGATGGGACCTAGGGTTAGGGTTATGTTGAGGGCTAGGGTTAGAGAGATGGTTAGGGTTGGGATTGGACCTAGGGTTAGGGTTATGATAAGGGCTAGGGTTAGAGAGTCGGTTAGGGTTGGGATTGGACCTAAGGTTAGGTTTATGTTGAGGGCTAGGGTTAGAGAGTCGGTTAGGGTTGGGATTGGACCTAGGGTTAGGGTTATGTTGAGGGCTAGGGTTAGAGAGACGGTTAGGGTTGGGATTGGTCCTAGGGTTAGGGTTATGTTGAGGGCTAGGGTTAGAGAGTCGGTTAGGGTTGGGATTGGACCTAGGGTTAGGGTTATGTTGAGGGCTAGGGTTAGAGAGACGGTTAGGGTTGGGATTGGACCTAAGGTTAGGTTTATGTTGAGGGCTAGGGTTAGAGAGACGGTTAGGGTTAGGATTGGACCTAGGGTTATGTTTATGTTGAGGGCTAGGTTTAGAGAGACATTTGGGTTATGATGGGACCTAGGGTTAGGGTTATGTTGAGGGCTAGGGTTAGAGAGACGGTTACGGTTGGGATTGGACCTAGGGTTAGGGTTATGTTGAGGGCTAGGGTTAGAGAGACGGTTAGGGTTGGGATTGGACCTACGGTTAGGGTTATGTTGAGGGCTAGGGTTAGAGAGACGGTTAGGGTTGGGATTGGACCTAGGGTTAGGGTTATGTTGAGGGCTAGGGTTAGAGAGACGGTTAGGGTTGGGATTGGACCTAGGGTTAGGGTTATGTTGAGGGCTAGGGTTAGAGAGACGGTTAGGGTTGGGATTGGACCTAGGGTTAGGGTTATGTTGAGGGCTAGGGTTAGAGAGACGGTTAGGGTAGGGATTGGACCTAGGGTTAGGGTTATGTTGAGGGCTAGGGTTAGAGAGACGGTTAGGGTTGGGATTGGACCTAGGGTTAGGTTTATGTTGAGGGCTAGGGTTAGAGAGACGGTTAGGGTTGGGATTGGACCTAGGGTTAGGGTTATGTTGAGGGCTAGGGTTAGAGAGACGGTTAGGGTTGGGATTGGACCTAGGGTTAGGGTTATGTTGAGGGCTAGGGTTAGAGAGACGGTTAGGGTTGGGATTGGACCTAAGGTTAGGTTTATGTTGAGGGCTAGGGTTAGAGAGACGGTTTGGGTTGAGATTGGACCTAGGGTTATGGTTATGTTGAGGGCTAGGGTTAGAGAGACGGTTAGGGTTATGATGGGACCTAGGGTTAGGGTTATGTTGAGGGCTAGGGTTAGAGAGACATTTGGGTTATGATGGGACCTAGGGTTAGGGTTATGTTGAGGGCTAGGGTTAGAGAGACGGTTACGGTTCGGATGGCACCTAGGGTTTGGGTTATGTTGAGGGCTAGGGTTAGAGAGACGGTTAGGATTGGGATTGGACCTATGGTTACGGTTATGTTGAGGGCTAGGGTTAGAGAGACGGTTAGGGTTATGATGGGACCTAGGGTTAGGGTTATGTTGAGGGCTAGGGTTAGAGAGACGGTTAGGGTTGGGATTGGACCTAGGGTTAGGGTTATGTTGAGGGCTAGGGTTAGAGAGACGGTTAGGGTTGGTATTGGACCTAGGGTTAGGGTTATGTTGAGGGCTAGGGTTAGAGAGACGGTTTGGGTTGGGATTGGGCCTAGGGTTAGGGTTATGTTGAGGGCTAGGGTTAGAGAGACTGTTAGGGTTGGGATTGGACCTAGGGTTACGGTTATGTTGAGGGCTAGGGTTAGAGAGACGGTTAGGGTTGGGATTGGACCTAGGTTTAGGGTTATGTTGAGGGCTAGGGTTAGATAGACGGTTAGGGTTGGGATTGGACCTAGGGTTAGGGTTATGTTGAGGGCTAGGGTTAGAGGGACGGTTAGGGTTGGGATTGGACCTAGGGTAAGGGTTATGTTGAGGGCTAGGGTTAGAGAGACGGTTAGGGTTATGATGGGACCTAGGGTTACGGTTATGTTGAGGGCTAGGGTTAGAGAGACGGTTAGGGTTGGGATTGGACCTAGGGTTAGGGTTATGTTGAGGGCTAGGGTTAGAGAGACGGTTAGGGTTGGGATTGGACCTAGGTTTAGGGTTATGTTGAGGGCTAGGGTTAGAGAGACGGTTAGGGTTGGGATTGGACCTAGGGTTAGGGTTATGTTGAGGGCTAGGGTTAGAGGGACGGTTAGGGTTGGGATTGGACCTAGGGTTAGGGTTATGTTGAGGGCTAGGGTTAGAGAGACGGTTAGGGTTATGATGGGACCTAGGGTTAGGGTTATGTTGAGGGCTAGGGTTAGAGAGACAGTTAGGGTTGGGATTGGACCTAGGGTTAGGGTTATGTTGAGGGCTAGGGTTAGAGAGACGGTTAGGGTTGGGATTGGACCTAGGGTTAGGGTTATGTTGAGGGCTAGGGTTAGAGAGACGGTTAGGGTAGGGATTGGACCTAGGGTTAGGGTTATGTTGAGGGCTAGGGTTAGAGAGACGGTTAGGGTTGGGATTGGACCTAGGGTTAGGGTTATGTTGAGGGCTAGGGTTAGAGAGACGGTTAGGGTTGGGATTGGACCTAGGGTTAGGGTTATGTTGAGGGCTAGGGTTAGAGAGACGGTTAGGGTTGGGATTGGACCTAGGGTTAGGGTTATGTTGAGGGCTAGGGTTAGAGAGACGGTTAGGGTTGGGATTGGACCTAAGGTTAGGTTTATGTTGAGGGCTAGGGTTAGAGAGACGGTTTGGGTTGAGATTGGACCTAGGGTTATGGTTATGTTGAGGGCTAGGGTTAGAGAGACGGTTAGGGTTATGATGGGACCTAGGGTTAGGGTTATGTTGAGGGCTAGGGTTAGACAGACGGTTAGGGTTGGGATTGGACCTAGGGTTAGGGTTATGTTGAGGGCTAGGGTTAGAGAGACGGTTAGGGTTGGGATTGGACCTAGGGTTAGGGTTATGTTGAGGGCTAGGGTTAGAGAGATGGTTAGGGATGGGATTGGACCGAGGGTTAGGGTTATTTTGAGGGCTAGGGTTAGAGAGACGGTTAGGGTTGGGATTGGACCTAGGGTTAGGGTTATGTGGAGGGCTAGGGTTAGAGAGACGGTTAGGGTTGGGATTGGACCTAGGGTTAGGGTTATGTTGAGGGCTAGGGTTAGAGAGATGGTTAGGGTTGGGATTGGACCTAGGGTTAGGGTTATGTTGAGGGCTAGGGTTAGAGAGACGGTTAGGGTTGGGATTGGACCTAGGGTTAGGGTTATGTTGAGGGCTAGGGTTAGAGAGACGGTTAGCATTGGGATTGAACCTAGGGTTAGGGTTATGTTGAGGGCTAGGGTTAGAGAGACGGTTAGGGTTGGGATTGGACCTATGGTTACGGTTATGTTGAGGGCTAGGGTTAGAGAGACGGTTAGGGTTATGATTGGACCTAGGGTTAGGGTTATGTTGAGGGCTAGGGTTAGAGAGATGGTTAGGGTTGGGATTGGACCTAGGGTTAGGGTTATGTTGAGGGCTAGGGTTAGAGAGTCGGTTAGGGTTGGGATTGGACCTAAGGTTAGGTTTATGTTGAGGGCTAGGGTTAGAGAGTCGGTTAGGGTTGGGATTGGACCTAGGGTTAGGGTTATGTTGAGGGCTAGGGTTAGAGAGACGGTTAGGGTTGGGATTGGTCCTAGGGTTAGGGTTATGTTGAGGGCTAGGGTTACAGAGTCGGTTAGGGTTGGGATTGGACCGAGGGTTAGGGTTATGTTGAGGGCTAGGGTTAGAGAGACGGTTAGGGTTGGGATTGGACCTAAGGTTAGGTTTATGTTGAGGGCTAGGGTTAGAGAGACGGTTAGGGTTAGGATTGGACCTAGGGTTATGTTTATGTTGAGGGCTAGGTTTAGAGAGACATTTGGGTTATGATGGGACCTAGGGTTAGGGTTATGTTGAGGGCTAGGGTTAGAGAGACGGTTACGGTTCGGATGGCACCTAGGGTTTGGGTTATGTTGAGGGCTAGGGTTAGAGAGACGGTTAGGATTGGGATTGGACCTATGGTTACGGTTATGTTGAGGGCTAGGGTTAGAGAGACGGTTAGGGTTATGATGGGACCTAGGGTTAGGGTTATGTTGAGGGCTAGGGTTAGAGAGACGGTTAGGGTTGGGATTGGACCTAGGGTTAGGGTTATGTTGAGGGCTAGGGTTAGAGAGACGGTTAGGGTTGGTATTGGACCTAGGGTTAGGGTTATGTTGAGGGCTAGGGTTAGAGAGACGGTTTGGGTTGGGATTGGGCCTAGGGTTAGGGTTATGTTGAGGGCTAGGGTTAGAGAGACGGTTAGGGTTGGGATTGGACCTAGGGTTACGGTTATGTTGAGGGCTAGGGTTAGAGAGACGGTTAGGGTTGGGATTGGACCTAGGTTTAGGGTTATGTTGAGGGCTAGGGTTAGATAGACGGTTAGGGTTGGGATTGGACCTAGGGTTAGGGTTATGTTGAGGGCTAGGGTTAGAGGGACGGTTAGGGTTGGGATTGGACCTAGGGTAAGGGTTATGTTGAGGGCTAGGGTTAGAGAGACGGTTAGGGTTATGATGGGACCTAGGGTTACGGTTATGTTGAGGGCTAGGGTTAGAGAGACGGTTAGGGTTGGGATTGGACCTAGGGTTAGGGTTATGTTGAGGGCTAGGGTTAGAGAGACGGTTAGGGTTGGGATTGGACCTAGGTTTAGGGTTATGTTGAGGGCTAGGGTTAGAGAGACGGTTAGGGTTGGGATTGGACCTAGGGTTAGGGTTATGTTGAGGGCTAGGGTTAGAG
The DNA here is from genome assembly GCF_054644295.1 of Miniopterus natalensis. Taxonomy (NCBI): domain Eukaryota; kingdom Metazoa; phylum Chordata; class Mammalia; order Chiroptera; family Miniopteridae; genus Miniopterus; species Miniopterus natalensis. The sequence goes on from NC_142094.1 coordinate 39,075,435, forward strand.
GGACGGTTAGGGTTGGGATTGGACCTAGGGTTAGGGTTATGTTGAGGGCTAGGGTTAGAGAGACGGTTAGGGTTATGATGGGACCTAGGGTTAGGGTTATGTTGAGGGCTAGGGTTAGAGAGACAGTTAGGGTTGGGATTGGACCTAGGGTTAGGGTTATGTTGAGGGCTAGGGTTAGAGAGACGGTTAGGGTTGGGATTGGACCTAGGGTTAGGGTTATGTTGATGGCTAGGGTTAGAGAGACGGTTACGGTTGGGATGGCACCTAGGGTTTGGGTTATGTTGAGGGCTAGGGTTAGAGAGACGGTTAGGGTTGGGATTGGACCTAGGGTTAGGGTTATGTTGACGGCTAGGGTTAGAGACACGGTTAGGGTTGGGATTGGACCTAGGGTTAGGGTTATGTTGGGGGCTAGGGTTAGAGAGACGGTTAGGGTTGGGATTGGACCTAGGGTTAGGGTTATGTTGAGGGCTAGGGTTAGAGAGACGGTTAGGGTTGGGATTGGACCTAGGGTTAGGGTTATGTTGACGGCTAGGGTTAGAGACACGGTTAGGGTTGGGATTGGACCTAGGGTTAGGGTTATGTTGGGGGCTAGGGTTAGAGAGACGGTTAGGGTTGGGATTGGACCTAGGGTTAGGGTTATGTTGAGGGCTAGGGTTAGAGAGACGGTTAGGGTTGGGATTGGACCTAGGGTTAGGGTTATGTTGAGGGCTAGGTTTAGAGAGATGGTTAGGGTTGGGATTGGAACTAGGGTTAGGGTTATGTTGAGGGCTAGGGTTAGAGAGACGGTTAGGGTTGGGATGGCACCGAGGGTTAGGGTTATGTTGAGGGCTAGGGTTAGAGAGGCGGTTAGTGTTGGGATTGGACCTAGGGTTAGGGTTATGTTGAGGGCTAGGGTTAGAGAGACGGTTAGGGTTGGGATTGGACCTAGGGTTAGGGTTATGTTGACGGCTAGGGTTAGAGACACGGTTAGGGTTGGGATTGGACCTAGGGTTAGGGTTATGTTGGGGGCTAGGGTTAGAGAGACGGTTAGGGTTGGGATTGGACCTAGGGTTAGGGTTATGTTGAGGGCTAGGGTTAGAGAGACGGTTAGGGTTGGGATTGGACCTAGGGTTAGGGTTATGTTGAGGGCTAGGGTTAGAGAGATGGTTAGGGTTTGGATTGGAACTAGGGTTAGGGTTATGTTGAGGGCTAGGGTTAGAGAGACGGTTAGGGTTGGGATGGCACCTAGGGTTAGGGTTATGTTGAGGGCTAGGGTTAGAGAGGCGGTTAGTGTTGGGATTGGACCTAGGGTTAGGGTTATGTGGAGGGCTAGGGTTAGAGAGACGGTTAGGGTTATAATGGGACCTAGGGTTAGGGTTATGTTGAGGGCTAGGGTTAGAGAGACGGTAGGGGTTGGGATTGGACCTAGGGTTAGGGTTATGTTGAGGGCTAGGGTTAGAGAGACGGTTAGAGTTGGGATTGGACCTAGGGTTAGGGTTATGTTGAGGGCTAGGGTTAGAGACACGGTTAGGGTTGAGATTGGACCTAGGGTTAGGGCTATGTAGAGGGCCAGGGTTAGAGAGACGGTTAGGGCTGGGATTGGACCTAGGGTTAGGGTTATGTTGAGATCTAGGGATAGATAGACGGTTAGGGTTGGGATTGGACCTAGGGTTAGGGTTATATTGAGGGCATGGGTTAGAGAGACGGTTAGGGTTGGGATTGGACCTAGGGTTTGGGTTATGTTGAGGGCTAGGGTTAGAGAGACGGTTAGGGTTGGGATGGCACCTAGGGTTAGGGTTATGTTGAGGGCTAGGGTTAGAGAGACGGTTAGGGTTGGGATTGGACCTAGGGTTAGGGTTATGTTGAGGGCTAGGGTTAGAGAGACGGTTAGAGTTGGGATGGGACCTAGGGTTAGGGTTATGTTGAGGGCTAGGGTTAGAGAGATGGTTAGGGTTGGGATTGGACCTAGGGTTAGGGTTATGTTGAGGGCATGGGTTAGAGAGACGGTTAGGGTTGGGATTGTACCTAAGGTTAGGGTTATGTTGAGGGCTAGGGTTAGAGATACGGTTAGGGTTGGGATTGGACCTAGGGTTTGGGTTATGTTGAGGGCTAGGGTTAGAGAGACGGTTAGGGTTGGGATTGGACCGAGGGTTAGGGTTATGTTGATGGCTAGGGTTAGAGAGACGGTTAGGTTTGGGATTAGACCTATGGTTAGGGTTATGTTGAGGGCTAGGGTTAGAGAGACGGTTAGGGTTGGGATTGGACCTAGGCTTAGGGTTATGTTGAGGGCTAGGGTTAGACAGACGGTTAGGGTTGGTATTGGACCTAGGGTTAGGGTTATGTTGAGGGCTAGGGTTAGAGAGACTGTTAGAGTTGGGATTGGACCTAGGGTTAGTGTTATGTTGAGGGCATGGGTTAGAGAGACGGTTAGGGTTGGGATTGGACCTAGGGTTAGGGTTATGTTGAGGGCTAGGGTTAGAGAGACGGTTAGGGTTGGGATTGGACCTAGGGTTAGGGTTATGTTGAGGGCTAGGGTTAGAGAGACGGTTACGGTTGGGATGGCACCTAGGGTTTGGGTTATGTTGAGGGCTAGGGTTAGAGAGACGGTTAGGGTTGGGATTGGACCTAGGGTTAGGGTTATGTTGAGGGCTAGGGTTAGAGAGACGGTTAGGGTTATGATGGGACCTAGGGTTAGGGTTATGTTGAGGGCTAGGGTTAGAGAGACGGTTAGGGTTGGGATTGGACCTAGGGTTAGGGTTATGTTGAGGGCTAGGGTTAGGGACACGGTTAGGGTTGGGATTGGACCTAGGGTTCGGGTTATGTTGAGGGCTAGGGTTAGAGAGACGGTTTGGGTTGGGATTGGGCCTAGGGTTAGGGTTATGTTGAGGGCTAGGGTTAGAGAGACGGTTAGGGTTGGGATTGGACCTAGGGTTAGGGTTATGTTGAGGGCTAGGGTTAGAGAGACGGTTAGGGTTGGGATTGGACCTAGGGTTAGGGTTATGTTGAGGGCTAGGGTTAGAGGGACGGTTAGGGTTGGGATTGGACCTATGGTTAGGGTTATGTTGAGGGCTAGGGTTAGAGAGACGGTTAGGGTTGGGATTGGTCCTAGGGTTAGGGTTATGTTGAGGGCTAGGGTTAGAGAGTCGGTTAGGGTTGGGATTGGACCTAGGGTTAGGGTTATGTTGAGGGCTAGGGTTAGAGAGACGGTTAGGGTTGGGATTGGACCTAGTGTTAGGGTTATGTTGAGGGCTAGGGTTAGAGAGACGGTTAGGGTTGGGATTGGACCTAGGGTTAGGGTTATGTTGAGGGCTAGGGTTAGAGAGACGGTTAGGGTTATGATGGGACCTAGGGTTAGGGTTATGTTGAGGGCTAGGGTTAGAGAGACGGTTAGGGTTGGGATTGGACCTAGGGTTAGGGTTATGTTCAGGGCTAGAGTTCGAGAGACGGTTAGGGTTGGTATTGGATCTAGGGTAAGGGTTATGTTGAGGGCATGGGTTAGAGACACGGTTAGGGTTGGGATTGGACCTAGGGTTAGGGTCATGTTGAGGGCTAGGGTTAGAGAGACGGTTAGGGTTGGGATTGGACCTAGGGTTAGGGTTATGTTGAGGGCTAGGGTTAGAGAGACGGTTAGGGTTGGGATTGGACCTAGGGTTAGGGTTATGTTGAGGGCTAGGGTTAGAGAGACGGTTAGGGTTGGGATTGGACCTAGGGTTAGGGTTATGTTGAGGGCATGGGTTAAAGAGACGATTAGGGTTGGGATTGGATCTAGGGTTAGGGTAATGTTGAGGGCAGGGTTAGAGAGACCATTAGGGTTGGGATTGTACCTAGCGTTAGGGTTATGTTGAGGGCTAGGGTTAGAGAGACGGTTAGGGTTGGGATTGGACCTAGGGTTAGGGTTATGTTGAGGGCATAGGTTAGAGAGACCGTTAGGGTTGGGATTGGACCTAGGGTTAGGGTTATGTTGAGGGCTAGGGTTAGAGAGACGGTTAGAGTTGGGATTGGACCTAGGGTTAGGGTTATGTTGAGGGCATGGGTTAGAGAGACGGTTAGGGTTGGGATTGGACCTAGGGTTAGGGTTATGTTGAGGGCTAGGGTTAGAGAGACGGTTAGAGTTGGGATGGGACCTAGGGTTAGGGTTATGTTGAGGGCTAGGGTTAGAGAGACGGTTAGGGTTGGGATTGGACCTAGGGTTAGGGTTATGTTGAGGGCTTGGGTTAGAGAGACGATTAGGGTTGGGATTGGATCTAGGGTTAGGGTTATGTTGAGGGCAGGGTTAGAGAGACCATTAGGGTTGGGATTGTACCTAGCGTTAGGGTTATGTTGAGGGCTAGGGTTAGAGAGACGGTTAGGGTTGGGATTGGACCTAGGGTTAGGGTTATGTTGAAGGCTAGGGTTAGAGAGACGGTTAGGGTTATGATGGGACCTAGGGTTAGGGTTATGTTGAGGGCTAGGGTTAGAGAGACGGTTAGGGTTGGGATTGGACCTAGGGTTAGGGTTATGTTGAGGGCTAGGGTTAGAGAGACGGTTAGGGTTGGGATTGGACCTAGGGTTAGGGTTATGTTGAGGGCTAGGGTTAGAGAGACGGTTAGGGATGGGATTGGACCGAGGGTTAGGGTTATGTTGAGGGCTAGGGTTAGAGAGACGGTTAGGGTTGGGATTGGACCTAGGGTTAGGGTTATGTGGAGGGCTAGGGTTAGAGAGACGGTTAGGGTTGGGATTGGACCTAGGGTTAGGGTTATGATGAGGGCTAGGGTTAGAGAGACGGTTAGGGTTGGGATTGGACCTAGGGTTAGGGTTATGTTGAGGGCTAGGGTTAGAGAGACGGTTAGGGTTGGGATTGGACCTAGGGTTAGGGTTATGTTGAGGGCTAGGGTTAGAGAGACGGTTAGAGTTGGGATTGAACCTAGGGTTAGGGTTATGTTGAGGGCTAGGGTTAGAGAGACGGTTAGGGTTGGGATTGGACCTAGGGTTAGCGTTATGTTGAGGGTTAGGGTTAGAGAGACGGTTAGGGTTGGGATTGGACCTAGGGTTAGGGTTATGTTGAGGGCTAGTGTTAGAGAGACGGTTAGGGTTATGATGGGACCTAGGGTTAGGGTTATGTTGAGGGCTAGGGTTAGAGAGACGGTTAGGGTTGGGATTGGACTTAGGGTTAGGCTTAGGTTGAGGGCTACGGTTAGAGAGACGGTTAGGGTTATTATGGGACCTAGGGTTAGGATTACGTTGAGGGCTAGGGTTAGAGAGACGGTTAGGGTTGGGATTGGACCTAGGGTTAGGGTATTGTTGAGGGCTAGGGTTAGAGAGACGGTTAGGGTTGGGATTGGACCTAGGGTTAGGGTTATGCTGAGGGCTAGGTTTAGAGGGACGGTTAGGGTTGGGATTGGACCTAGGGTTAGGGTTATGTTGAGGGCATGGGTTAGAGAGACGGTTAGGGTTGGGATTGGACCTAGGGTTAGGGTTATGTTGAGGGCTAGGGTTAGAGAGACGGTTAGGGTTGGGATTGGACCTAGGGTTAGTGTTATGTTGAGGGCTAGGGTTAGAGAGACGGTTAGGGTTGGGATTGGTCCTAGGGTTAGGGTTATGTTGAGGGCTAGGGTTAGAGAGACGGTTAGGGTTATGATGGGACCTAGGGTTAGGGTTATGTTGAGGGTTAGGGTTAGAGAGACAGTTAGGGTTGGGATTGGACCTAGGGTTAGGGTTATGTTGAGGGCTAGGGTTAGAGAGACGGTTAGGGTTGGGATTGGACCTAGGGTTAGGGTTATGTTGAGGACTAGGTTTAGAGAGACGGTTAGGGTTATGGTGGGACCTAGGGTTAGGGTTATGTTGAGGGCTAGGGTTAGAGAGACGGTTAGGGTTGGGATGGACCTAGGGTTAGGTTTATGTTGAGGGCTAGGGTTAGAGAGACGGTTAGGGTTGGGATGGGACCTAGGGTTAGGCTTATGTTGAGGGCTAGGGTTAGAGAGACGGTTAGGGTTGGGATTGGACCTAGGGTTAGGGTTATGTTGAGGGCTAGGGTTAGAGAGACGGTTAGGGTTATGATGGGACCTAGGGTTAGGGTTATGTTGAGGGCTAGGGTTAGAGAGACGGTTAGGGTAGGGTTGGGAACTAGGGTTAGGGTTATGTTGAGGGCTAGGGTTAGAGACACGGTTAGGGTTGGGATTGGACCTAGGGTTAGGGTTATGTTGAGGGCATGGGTTAGAGAGACGGTTAGGGTTGGGATTGGACCTAGGGTTAGGGTTATGTTGAGGGCTAGGGTTAGAGAGACGGTTAGAGTTGGGATTGGACCTAGGGTTAGGGTTATATTGAGGGCTAGGGTTAGAGAGACGGTTAGGGTTGAGATTTGACCTAGGGTTAGGGTTATGTTGAGGGCTAGGGTTAGAGAGACGGTTAGGATTGGGATGGCACCTAGGGTTAGGGTTATGTTGAGGGCTAGGGTTAGAGAGACGGTTAGGGTTGGGATTGGACCTAGGGTTAGGGTTATGTTGAGGGCTAGGTTTAGAGAGACGGTTAGGGTTATGATGGGACCTAGGGTTAGGGTTATGTTGAGGGCTAGGGTTAGAGAGACGGTTAGGGTTGGGATTGGACCTAGGGTTAGGGTTATGTTGAGGGCTAGGGTTAGAGAGACTGTTAGGGTTGGGATCGGACCTAGGGTTAGGGTTATGTTTAGGGCTAGGGTTAGAGAGACGGTTAGGGTTGGGATTGGACCTAGGGTTAGGGTTATGTTGAGGGCTAGGGTTAGAGACACAGTTAGGGTTGGTATTGGACCTAGGGTTAGGGTTATGTTGAGGGCTAGGGTTAGAGAGACGGTTAGGGTTGGGATGGGACCTAGGGTTAGGGTTATGTTGAGGGCTAGGGTTAGAGAGACGGTTAGGGTTGGGATTGGACCTAGGGTTAGGGTTATGTTGAGGGCTAGGGTTAGAGAGACGGTTAGGGTTGGGATTGGACCTAGGGTTAGGGTTATGTTGAGGGCTAGGTTTAGAGAGACGGCTAGGGTTATGATGGGACCTAGGGTTCGGGTTTTGTTGAGTGCTAGGGTTAGAGAGACGGTTAGGGTTGGGATTGGACCTAGGTTTAGGGTTATGTTGAGGGCTAGCGTTAGAGAGACGATTAGAGTTGGGATGGGACCTAGGGTTAGGGTTATGTTGAGGGCTAGGGTTAGAGACACGGTTAGGGTTGGGATTGGACCTAGGGTAAGGGTTATGTTGAGGGGTAGGGTTAGAGAGACGGTTAGGGTTGGGATTGGACCTAGGGTTAGGGTTATGTTGAGGACATAGGTTAGAGAGACGGTTAGGGTTGGGATTGGACCTAGGGTTAGGGTTATGTTGAGGGCTAGGGTTAGAGAGACTGTTAGGGTTGGGATTGGACCTAGGGTTAGGGTTATGTTGAGGGCTAGGGTTAGAGAGACGGTTAGGGTTGGGATTGGACCTAGGGTTAGGGTTATGTTGAGGGCTAGGGTTAGAGAGACGGTTAGGGTTGGGATTGGACCTAGGGTTAGGGTTATGTTGAGGGCTAGGGTTAGAGAGACGGTTAGGGTTGGGATTAGACCTAGGGTTAGGGTTATGTTGAGGGCTAGGGTTAGAGAGACGTTTAGGGTTATGATGGGACCTAGGGTTAGGGTTATGTAGAGGGCTAGGGTTAGAGAGACGGTTAGGGTTGGGATTGGACCTAGGGTTAGGGTTATGTTGAGGGCTAGGGTTAGAGAGACGGTTAGGGTTGGTATTGGACCTAGGGTTAGGGTTATATTGAGGGCTAGGGTTAGAGAGACGATTAGGGTTGGGATTGGACCTAGGGTTAGGGTTATGTTGAGGGCTAGGGTTAGAGAGACAGTTAGGGTTGGGATTGGACCTAGGGTTAGGGTTATGTTGAGGGCTAGGGTTAGAGAGACGGTTAGGGTTGGGACTGGACCTAGGGTTAGGGTTATGTTGAGGGCTAGGGTTAGAGAGACAGTTAGAGTTGGGATTGGACCGAGGGTTAGGGTTATGTTGAGGGCTAGGTTTAGAGAGACGGTTAGGGTTATGATCGGACCTAGGGTTAGGGTTTTGTTGAGGGCTAGGGTTAGAGAGACGGTTAGGGTTGGTATTGGACCTAGGGTTAGGGTTATATTGAGGGCTAGGGTTAGAGAGACGATTAGGGTTGGGATTGGACCTAGGGTTAGGGTTATGTTGAGGGCATGGGTTAGAGAGACGGTTAGGGTTGGGATTGGACCTAGGGTTAGGGTTATGTTGAGGGCTAGGGTTAGAGAGACGGTTAGAGTTGGGATGGGACCTAGGGTTAGGGTTATGTTGAGGGCTAGGGTTAGAGAGACGGTTAGGGTTGGGATTGGACCTAGGGTTAGGGTTATGTTGAGGGCATGGGTTAGAGAGACGGTTAGGGTTGGGATTGGACCTAGGGTTAGGGTTATGTTGAGGGCTAGGGTTAGAGAGACCGTTAGGGTTGGGATTGTACCTAGCGTTAGGGTTATGTTGAGGGCTAGGGTTAGAGAGACGGTTAGAGTTGGAATTGGACCTAGGGTTAGGGTTATGTTGAGGGCATGGGTTAGAGACGGTTAGGGTTGGGATTGGACCTAGGGTTAGGGTTATGTTGAGGGCTAGGGTTAGAGAGACGGGTAGGGTTGGGATTGGACCTAGGGTTAGGGTTATGTTGAGGGCTTGGGTTAGAGAGACGGTTAGGGTTGGGATTGGACCTAGGGTTAGGGTTCTGTTGAGGGCATGGGTTAGAGAGACGGTTAGGGTTGGGACTGGACCTAGGGTTAGAGTTATGTTGAGGGCTAGGGTTAGAGAGACGATTAGGGTTGGGATTCGACCTAGGGTTAGGGTTATGTTGAGGGCTAGGGTTAGAGAGACGGTTAGGTTTGGGATTGGACCGAGGGTTAGGGTTATGTTGAGGGCTAGGTTTAGAGAGACGGTTAGGGTTATGATGGGACCTAGGGTTAGGGTTATGTTGAGCGCTAGGGTTAGAGAGACGGTTAGGGTTGGGATTGGACCTAGGGTTAGGGTTATGTTGAGGGCTAGGGTTAGAGAGACTGTTAGGGTTGGGATCGGACCTAGGGTTAGGGTTATGTTTAGGGCTAGGGTTAGAGAGACGGTTAGGGTTGGGATTGGACCTAGGGTTAGGGTTATGTTGAGGGCTAGGGTTAGAGACACGGTTAGGGTTGGGATTGGACCTAGGGTTAGGGTTATGTTGAGGGCTAGGGTTAGAGAGACGGTTAGGGTTGGGATGGCACCTAGGGTTAGGGTTATGTTGAGGGCTAGGGTTAGAGAGACGGTTACGGTTGGGATGGCACCTAGGGTTTGGGTTATGTTGAGGGCTAGGGTTAGAGAGACCGTTAGGGTTGGGATTGGACCTATGGTTACGGTTATGTTGAGGGCTAGGGATAGAGAGACGGTTAGGGTTATGATGGGACCTAGGGTTAGGGTTATGTTGAGGACTAGGGTTAGAGAGACGGTTAGGGTTGGGATTGGACCTAGGGTTAGGGTTATGTTGAGGGCTAGGGTTAGAGAGACGGTTAGGGTTGGGATTGGACCTAGGGTTAGGGTTATGTTGACGGCTAGGGTTAGAGACACGGTTAGGGTTGGGATTGGACCTAGGGTTAGGGTTATGTTGGGGGCTAGGGTTAGAGAGACGGTTAGGGTTGGGATTGGACCTAGGGTTAGGGTTATGTTGAGGGCTAGGGTTAGAGAGACGGTTAGGGTTGGGATTGGACCTAGGGTTAGGGTTATGTTGAGGGCTAGGGTTAGAGAGATGGTTAGGGTTGGGATTGGAACTAGGGTTAGGGTTATGTTGAGGGCTAGGGTTAGAGAGACGGTTAGGGTTGGGATGGCACCGAGGGTTAGGGTTATGTTGAGGGCTAGGGTTAGAGAGGCGGTTAGTGTTGGGATTGGACCTAGGGTTAGGGTTATGTTGAGGGCTAGGGTTAGAGAGACGGTTAGGGTTGGGATTGGACCTAGGGTTAGGGTTATGTTGACGGCTAGGGTTAGAGACACGGTTAGGGTTGGGATTGGACCTAGGGTTAGGGTTATGTTGGGGGCTAGGGTTAGAGAGACGGTTAGGGTTGGGATTGGACCTAGGGTTAGGGTTATGTTGAGGGCTAGGGTTAGAGAGACGGTTAGGGTTGGGATTGGACCTAGGGTTAGGGTTATGTTGAGGGCTAGGGTTAGAGAGATGGTTAGGGTTTGGATTGGAACTAGGGTTACGGTTATGTTGAGGGCTAGGGTTAGAGAGACGGTTAGGGTTGGGATTGGACCTAGGGTTAGGGTTATGTTGAGGGCTAGGGTTAGAGACACGGTTAGGGTTGGGATTGGACCTAGGGTTAGGGTTATGTTGAGGGCTAGGGTTAGAGAGACGGTTAGGGTTGGGATGGCACCTAGGGTTAGGGTTATGTTGAGGGCTAGGGTTAGAGAGACGGTTACGGTTGGGATGGCACCTAGGGTTTGGGTTATGTTGAGGGCTAGGGTTAGAGAGACCGTTAGGGTTGGGATTGGACCTATGGTTACGGTTATGTTGAGGGCTAGGGATAGAGAGACGGTTAGGGTTATGATGGGACCTAGGGTTAGGGTTATGTTGAGGACTAGGGTTAGAGAGACGGTTAGGGTTGGGATTGGACCTAGGGTTAGGGTTATGTTGAGGGCTAGGGTTAGAGAGACGGTTAGGGTTGGGATTGGACCTAGGGTTAGGGTTATGTTGACGGCTAGGGTTAGAGACACGGTTAGGGTTGGGATTGGACCTAGGGTTAGGGTTATGTTGGGGGCTAGGGTTAGAGAGACGGTTAGGGTTGGGATTGGACCTAGGGTTAGGGTTATGTTGAGGGCTAGGGTTAGAGAGACGGTTAGGGTTGGGATTGGACCTAGGGTTAGGGTTATGTTGAGGGCTAGGGTTAGAGAGATGGTTAGGGTTGGGATTGGAACTAGGGTTAGGGTTATGTTGAGGGCTAGGGTTAGAGAGACGGTTAGGGTTGGGATGGCACCGAGGGTTAGGGTTATGTTGAGGGCTAGGGTTAGAGAGGCGGTTAGTGTTGGGATTGGACCTAGGGTTAGGGTTATGTTGAGGGCTAGGGTTAGAGAGACGGTTAGGGTTGGGATTGGACCTAGGGTTAGGGTTATGTTGACGGCTAGGGTTAGAGACACGGTTAGGGTTGGGATTGGACCTAGGGTTAGGGTTATGTTGGGGGCTAGGGTTAGAGAGACGGTTAGGGTTGGGATTGGACCTAGGGTTAGGGTTATGTTGAGGGCTAGGGTTAGAGAGACGGTTAGGGTTGGGATTGGACCTAGGGTTAGGGTTATGTTGAGGGCTAGGGTTAGAGAGATGGTTAGGGTTTGGATTGGAACTAGGGTTAGGGTTATGTTGAGGGCTAGGGTTAGAGAGACGGTTAGGGTTGGGATGGCACCTAGGGTTAGGGTTATGTTGAGGGCTAGGGTTAGAGAGGCGGTTAGTGTTGGGATTGGACCTAGGGTTAGGGTTATGTTGAGGGCTAGGGTTAGAGAGACGGTTAGGGTTATAATGGGACCTAGGGTTAGGGTTATGTTTAGGGCTAGGGTTAGAGAGACGGTAGGGGTTGGGATTGGACCTAGGGTTAGGGTTATGTTGAGGGCTAGGGTTAGAGAGACGGTTAGAGTTGGGATTGGACCTAGGGTTAGGGTTATGTTGAGGGCTAGGGTTAGAGACACGGTTAGGGTTGAGATTGGACCTAGGGTTAGGGCTATGTAGAGGGCTAGGGTTAGAGAGACGGTTAGGGCTGGGATTGGACCTAGGGTTAGGGTTATGTTGAGATCTAGGGATAGATAGACGGTTAGGGTTGGGATTGGACCTAGGGTTAGGGTTATATTGAGGGCATGGGTTAGAGAGACGGTTAGGGTTGGGATTGGACCTAGGGTTTGGGTTATGTTGAGGGCTAGGGTTAGAGAGACGGTTAGGGTTGGGATTGGACCTAGGGTTAGGGTTATGTTGAGGGCTAGGGTTAGAGAGACGGTTAGGGTTGGGATGGCACCTAGGGTTAGGGTTATGTTGAGGGCTAGGGTTAGAGAGACGGTTAGGGTTGGGATTGGACCTAGGGTTAGGGTTATGTTGAGGCCTAGGGTTAGAGAGACGGTTAGAGTTGGGATGGGACCTAGGGTTAGGGTTATGTTGAGGGCTAGGGTTAGAGAGATGGTTAGGGTTGGGATTGGACCTAGGGTTAGGGTTATGTTGAGGGCATGGGTTAGAGAGACGGTTAGGGTTGGGATTGGACCTAGGCTTAGGGTTATGTTGAGGGCTAGGGTTAGACAGACGGTTAGGGTTGGTATTGGACCTAGGGTTAGGGTTATGTTGAGGGCTAGGGTTAGAGAGACGGTTACGGTTGGGATGGCACCTAGGGTTTGGGTTATGTTGAGGGCTAGGGTTAGAGAGACGGTTAGGGTTGGGATTGGACCTAGGGTTAGGGTTATGTTGAGGGCTAGGGTTAGAGAGACGGTTAGGGTTATGATGGGACCTAGGGTTAGGGTTATGTTGAGGGCTAGGGTTAGAGAGACGGTTAGGGTTGGGATTGGACCTAGGGTTAGGGTTATGTTGAGGGCTAGGGTTAGGGACACGGTTAGGGCTGGGATTGGACCTAGGGTTAGGGTTATGTTGAGGGCTAGGGTTAGAGAGACGGTTTGGGTTGGGATTGGGCCTAGGGTTAGGGTTATGTTGAGGGCTAGGGTTAGAGAGACGGTTAGGGTTGTGATTGGACCTAGGGTTAGGGTTATGTTGAGGGGTAGGGTTAGAGAGACGGTTAGGGTTGGGATTGGACCTAGGGTTACGGTTATGTTGAGGGCTAGGGTTAGAGAGACGGTTAGGGTTGGGATTGGACCTAGGTTTAGGGTTATGTTGAGGTCTAGGGTTAGAGAGACGGTTAGGGTTGGGATTGGACCTAGGGTTAGGGTTATGTTGAGGGCTAGGGTTAGAGGGACGGTTAGGGTTGGGATTGGACCTATGGTTAGGGTTATGTTGAGGGCTAGGGTTAGAGAGACGGTTAGGGTTGGGATTGGTCCTAGGGTTAGGGTTATGTTGAGGGCTAGGGTTAGAGAGTCGGTTAGGGTTGGGATTGGACCTAGGGTTAGGGTTATGTTGAGGGCTAGGGTTAGAGAGACGGTTAGGGTTGGGATTGGACCTAGTGTTAGGGTTATGTTGAGGGCTAGGGTTAGAGAGACGGTTAGGGTTGGGATTGGACCTAGGGTTAGGGTTATGTTGAGGGCTAGGGTTAGAGAGACGGTTAGGGTTATGATGGGACCTAGGGTTAGGGTTATGTTGAGGGCTAGGGTTAGAGAGACGGTTAGGGTTGGGATTGGACCTAGGGTTAGGGTTATGTTCAGGGCTAGAGTTCGAGAGACGGTTAGGGTTGGTATTGGATCTAGGGTAAGGGTTATGTTGAGGGCATGGGTTAGAGACACGGTTAGGGTTGGGATTGGACCTAGGGTTAGGGTCATGTTGAGGGCTAGGGTTAGAGAGACGGTTAGGGTTGGGATTGGACCTAGGGTTAGGGTTATGTTGAGGGCTAGGGTTAGAGAGACGGTTAGGGTTGGGATTGGACCTAGGGTTAGGGTTATGTTGAGGGCTAGGGTTAGAGAGACGGTTAGGGTTGGGATTGGACCTAGGGTTAGGGTTATGTTGAGGGCATGGGTTAAAGAGACGATTAGGGTTGGGATTGGATCTAGGGTTAGGGTTATGTTGAGGGCAGGGTTAGAGAGACCATTAGGGTTGGGATTGTACCTAGCGTTAGGGTTATGTTGAGGGCTAGGGTTAGAGAGACGGTTAGGGTTGGGATTGGACCTAGGGTTAGGGTTATGTTGAGGGCATAGGTTAGAGAGACCGTTAGGGTTGGGATTGGACCTAGGGTTAGGGTTATGTTGAGGGCTAGGGTTAGAGAGACGGTTAGAGTTGGGATTGGACCTAGGGTTAGGGTTATGTTGAGGGCATGGGTTAGAGAGACGGTTAGGGTTGGGATTGGACCTAGGGTTAGGGTTATGTTGAGGGCTAGGGTTAGAGAGACGGTTAGAGTTGGGATGGGACCTAGGGTTAGGGTTATGTTGAGGGCTAGGGTTAGAGAGACGGTTAGGGTTGGGATTGGACCTAGGGTTAGGGTTATGTTGAGGGCTTGGGTTAGAGAGACGATTAGGGTTGGGATTGGATCTAGGGTTAGGGTTATGTTGAGGGCAGGGTTAGAGAGACCATTAGGGTTGGGATTGTACCTAGCGTTAGGGTTATGTTGAGGGCTAGGGTTAGAGAGACGGTTAGGGTTGGGATTGGACCTAGGGTTAGGGTTATGTTGAGGGCTAGGGTTAGAGAGACGGTTAGGGTTATGATGGGACCTAGGGTTAGGGTTATGTTGAGGGCTAGGGTTAGAGAGACGGTTAGGGTTGGGATTGGACCTAGGGTTAGGGTTATGTTGAGGGCTAGGGTTAGAGAGACGGTTAGGGTTGGGATTGGACCTAGGGTTAGGGTTATGTTGAGGGCTAGGGTTAGAGAGACGGTTAGGGATGGGATTGGACCGAGGGTTAGGGTTATGTTGAGGGCTAGGGTTAGAGAGACGGTTAGGGTTGGGATTGGACCTAGGGTTAGGGTTATGTGGAGGGCTAGGGTTAGAGAGACGGTTAGGGTTGGGATTGGACCTAGGGTTAGGGTTATGATGAGGGCTAGGGTTAGAGAGACGGTTAGGGTTGGGATTGGACCTAGGGTTAGGGTTATGTTGAGGGCTAGGGTTAGAGAGACGGTTAGGGTTGGGATTGGACCTAGGGTTAGGGTTATGTTGAGGGCTAGGGTTAGAGAGACGGTTAGAGTTGGGATTGAACCTAGGGTTAGGGTTATGTTGAGGGCTAGGGTTAGAGAGACGGTTAGGGTTGGGATTGGACCTAGGGTTAGCGTTATGTTGAGGGTTAGGGTTAGAGAGACTGTTAGGGTTGGGATTGGACCTAGGGTTAGGGTTATGTTGAGGGCTAGTGTTAGAGAGACGGTTAGGGTTATGATGGGACCTAGGGTTAGGGTTATGTTGAGGGCTAGGGTTAGAGAGACGGTTAGGGTTGGGATTGGACTTAGGGTTAGGCTTAGGTTGAGGGCTACGGTTAGAGAGACGGTTAGGGTTATTATGGGACCTAGGGTTAGGATTACGTTGAGGGCTAGGGTTAGAGAGACGGTTAGGGTTGGGATTGGACCTAGGGTTAGGGTATTGTTGAGGGCTAGGGTTAGAGAGACGGTTAGGGTTGGGATTGGACCTAGGGTTAGGGTTATGCTGAGGGCTAGGTTTAGAGGGACGGTTAGGGTTGGGATTGGACCTAGGGTTAGGGTTATGTTGAGGGCATGGGTTAGAGAGACGGTTAGGGTTGGGATTGGACCTAGGGTTAGGGTTATGTTGAGGGCTAGGGTTAGAGAGACGGTTAGGGTTGGGATTGGACCTAGGGTTAGTGTTATGTTGAGGGCTAGGGTTAGAGAGACGGTTAGGGTTGGGATTGGTCCTAGGGTTAGGGTTATGTTGAGGGCTAGGGTTAGAGAGACGGTTAGGGTTATGATGGGACCTAGGGTTAGGGTTATGTTGAGGGTTAGGGTTAGAGAGACAGTTAGGGTTGGGATTGGACCTAGGGTTAGGGTTATGTTGAGGGCTAGGGTTAGAGAGACGGTTAGGGTTGGGATTGGACCTAGGGTTAGGGTTATGTTGAGGACTAGGTTTAGAGAGACGGTTAGGGTTATGGTGGGACCTAGGGTTAGGGTTATGTTGAGGGCTAGGGTTAGAGAGACGGTTAGGGTTGGGATGGACCTAGGGTTAGGTTTATGTTGAGGGCTAGGGTTAGAGAGACGGTTAGGGTTGGGATGGGACCTAGGGTTAGGCTTATGTTGAGGGCTAGGGTTAGAGAGACGGTTAGGGTTGGGATTGGACCTAGGGTTAGGGTTATGTTGAGGGCTAGGGTTAGAGAGACGGTTAGGGTTATGATGGGACCTAGGGTTAGGGTTATGTTGAGGGCTAGGGTTAGAGAGACGGTTAGGGTAGGGTTGGGAACTAGGGTTAGGGTTATGTTGAGGGCTAGGGTTAGAGACACGGTTAGGGTTGGGATTGGACCTAGGGTTAGGGTTATGTTGAGGGCATGGGTTAGAGAGACGGTTAGGGTTGGGATTGGACCTAGGGTTAGGGTTATGTTGAGGGCTAGGGTTAGAGAGACGGTTAGAGTTGGGATTGGACCTAGGGTTAGGGTTATATTGAGGGCTAGGGTTAGAGAGACGGTTAGGGTTGAGATTTGACCTAGGGTTAGGGTTATGTTGAGGGCTAGGGTTAGAGAGACGGTTAGGATTGGGATGGCACCTAGGGTTAGGGTTATGTTGAGGGCTAGGGTTAGAGAGACGGTTAGGGTTGGGATTGGACCTAGGGTTAGGGTTATGTTGAGGGCTAGGTTTAGAGAGACGGTTAGGGTTATGATGGGACCTAGGGTTAGGGTTATGTTGAGGGCTAGGGTTAGAGAGACGGTTAGGGTTGGGATTGGACCTAGGGTTAGGGTTATGTTGAGGGGTAGGGTTAGAGAGACTGTTAGGGTTGGGATCGGACCTAGGGTTAGGGTTATGTTTAGGGCTAGGGTTAGAGAGACGGTTAGGGTTGGGATTGGACCTAGGGTTAGGGTTATGTTGAGGGCTAGGGTTAGAGACACAGTTAGGGTTGGTATTGGACCTAGGGTTAGGGTTATGTTGAGGGCTAGGGTTAGAGAGACGGTTAGGGTTGGGATGGGACCTAGGGTTAGGGTTATGTTGAGGGCTAGGGTTAGAGAGACGGTTAGGGTTGGGATTGGACCTAGGGTTAGGGTTATGTTGAGGGCTAGGGTTAGAGAGACGGTTAGGGTTGGGATTGGACCTAGGGTTAGGGTTATGTTGAGGGCTAGGTTTAGAGAGACGGCTAGGGTTATGATGGGACCTAGGGTTCGGGTTTTGTTGAGTGCTAGGGTTAGAGAGACGGTTAGGGTTGGGATTGGACCTAGGTTTAGGGTTATGTTGAGGGCTAGCGTTAGAGAGACGATTAGAGTTGGGATGGGACCTAGGGTTAGGGTTATGTTGAGGGCTAGGGTTAGAGACACGGTTAGGGTTGGGATTGGACCTAGGGTTAGGGTTATGTTGAGGGGTAGGGTTAGAGAGACGGTTAGGGTTGGGATTGGACCTAGGGTTAGGGTTATGTTGAGGACATAGGTTAGAGAGACGGTTAGGGTTGGGATTGGACCTAGGGTTAGGGTTATGTTGAGGGCTAGGGTTAGAGAGACTGTTAGGGTTGGGATTGGACCTAGGGTTAGGGTTATGTTGAGGGCGAGGGTTAGAGAGACGGTTAGGGTTGGGATTGGACCTAGGGTTAGGGTTATGTTGAGGGCTAGGGTTAGAGAGACGGTTAGGGTTGGGATTGGACCTAGGGTTAGGGTTATGTTGAGGGCTAGGGTTAGAGAGACGGTTAGGGTTGGGATTAGACCTAGGGTTAGGGTTATGTTGAGGGCTAGGGTTAGAGAGACGTTTAGGGTTATGATGGGACCTAGGGTTAGGGTTATGTAGAGGGCTAGGGTTAGAGAGACGGTTAGGGTTGGGATTGGACCTAGGGTTAGGGTTATGTTGAGGGCTAGGGTTAGAGAGACGGTTAGGGTTGGTATTGGACCTAGGGTTAGGGTTATATTGAGGGCTAGGGTTAGAGAGACGATTAGGGTTGGGATTGGACCTAGGGTTAGGGTTATGTTGAGGGCTAGGGTTAGAGAGACAGTTAGGGTTGGGATTGGACCTAGGGTTAGGGTTATGTTGAGGGCTAGGGTTAGAGAGACGGTTAGGGTTGGGACTGGACCTAGGGTTAGGGTTATGTTGAGGGCTAGGGTTAGAGAGACAGTTAGAGTTGGGATTGGACCGAGGGTTAGGGTTATGTTGAGGGCTAGGTTTAGAGAGACGGTTAGGGTTATGATCGGACCTAGGGTTAGGGTTTTGTTGAGGGCTAGGGTTAGAGAGACGGTTAGGGTTGGTATTGGACCTAGGGTTAGGGTTATATTGAGGGCTAGGGTTAGAGAGACGATTAGGGTTGGGATTGGACCTAGGGTTAGGGTTATGTTGAGGGCATGGGTTAGAGAGACGGTTAGGGTTGGGATTGGACCTAGGGTTAGGGTTATGTTGAGGGCTAGGGTTAGAGAGACGGTTAGAGTTGGGATGGGACCTAGGGTTAGGGTTATGTTGAGGGCTAGGGTTAGAGAGACGGTTAGGGTTGGGATTGGACCTAGGGTTAGGGTTATGTTGAGGGCATGGGTTAGAGAGACGGTTAGGGTTGGGATTGGACCTAGGGTTAGGGTTATGTTGAGGGCTAGGGTTAGAGAGACCGTTAGGGTTGGGATTGTACCTAGCGTTAGGGTTATGTTGAGGGCTAGGGTTAGAGAGACGGTTAGAGTTGGAATTGGACCTAGGGTTAGGGTTATGTTGAGGGCATGGGTTAGAGACGGTTAGGGTTGGGATTGGACCTAGGGTTAGGGTTATGTTGAGGGCTAGGGTTAGAGAGACGGGTAGGGTTGGGATTGGACCTAGGGTTAGGGTTATGTTGAGGGCTTGGGTTAGAGAGACGGTTAGGGTTGGGATTGGACCTAGGGTTAGGGTTATGTTGAGGGCATGGGTTAGAGAGACGGTTAGGGTTGGGACTGGACCTAGGGTTAGAGTTATGTTGAGGGCTAGGGTTAGAGAGACGATTAGGGTTGGGATTCGACCTAGGGTTAGGGTTATGTTGAGGGCTAGGGTTAGAGAGACGGTTAGGTTTGGGATTGGACCGAGGCTTAGGGTTATGTTGAGGGCTAGGTTTAGAGAGACGGTTAGGGTTATGATGGGACCTAGGGTTAGGGTTATGTTGAGCGCTAGGGTTAGAGAGACGGTTAGGGTTGGGATTGGACCTAGGGTTAGGGTTATGTTGAGGGCTAGGGTTAGAGAGACTGTTAGGGTTGGGATCGGACCTAGGGTTAGGGTTATGTTTAGGGCTAGGGTTAGAGAGACGGTTAGGGTTGGGATTGGACCTAGGGTTAGGGTTATGTTGAGGGCTAGGGTTAGAGACACGGTTAGGGTTGGGATTGGACCTAGGGTTAGGGTTATGTTGAGGGCTAGGGTTAGAGAGACGGTTAGGGTTGGGATGGCACCTAGGGTTAGGGTTATGTTGAGGGCTAGGGTTAGAGAGACGGTTAGGGTTGGGATTGGACCTAGGGTTAGGGTTATGTTGAGGGCTAGGGTTAGAGAGACGGTTAGGGTTGGGATTGGACCTAGGGTTAGGGTTATGTTGAGGGCTAGGGTTAGAGAGACGGTTAGGGTTGGGATTGGACCTAGGGTTAGGGTTATGTTGAGGGCTAGGGTTAGAGAGACGGTTAGGGTTGGGATTGGACCTAGGGTTAGGGTTATGTTCAGGGCTAGGGTTAGAGAGACGATTAGGGTTGGGATTGGACCTAGGGTTAGGGTTATGTTGAGGGCTAGGGTTATAGAGACGGTTAGGGTTGGGATTGGACCTAGGGTTAGGGTTATGTTGAGGGCTAGGGTTAGAGAGACGGTTAGGGTTGAGATTGGACCTAGGGTTAGGGTTATGTTGAGGGCTAGGGTTAGAGAGACGGTTAGGGTTGGGATTGGACCTAGGGTTAGTGTTATGTTGAGGGCTAGGGTTAGAGAGACGGTTATGGTTGGGATTGGACCTAGGGTTAGGGTTATGTTGAGGGCTAGGGTTAGAGAGACCGTTACGGTTGGGATTGTACCTAGCGTTAGGGTTATGTTGAGGGCTAGGGTTAGAGAGACGGTTAGGGTTGGGATTGGACCTAGGGTTAGGGTTATGATGAGGGCATGGCTTAGAGAGACGGTTAGGGTTGGGACTGGACCTAGGGTTAGAGTTATGTTTAGGGCTAGGGTTAGAGAGACGATTAGGGTTGGGATTGGACCTAGGGTTAGGGTTATGTTGAGGGCTAGGGTTAGAGAGACGGTTAGGTTTGGGATTGGACCGAGGGTTAGGGTTATGTTGAGGGCTAGGGTTAGAGAGACGGTTAGGGTTGGGATTGGACCTAGGTTTAGGGTTATGTTGAGGGCTAGGGTTAGAGAGACGGTTAGGGTTGGGATTGGACCTAGGGTTAGGGTTATGTTGAGGGCTAGCGTTAGAGAGACGATTAGAGTTGGGATGGGACCTAGGGTTAGGGTTATGTTGAGGGCTAGGGTTAGAGAGACGGTTAGGGTTGGGATTGACCTAGGGTTAGGGTTATGTTGAGGGGTAGGGTTAGAGAGACGGTTAGAGTTGGGATTGGACCTAGGGTTAGGGTTATGTTGAGGACATAGGTTAGATAGACGGTTAGGGTTGGGATTGGACCTAGGGTTAGGGTTATGTTGAGGGCTAGGGTTAGAGAGATGGTTAGGGTTGGGATTGACCTAGGGTTAGGGTTATGTTGAGGGGTAGGGTTAGAGAGACGGTTAGAGTTGGGATTGGACCTAGGGTTAGGGTTATGTTGAGGACATAGGTTAGAGAGACGGTTAGGGTTGGGATTGGACCTAGGGTTAGGGTTATGATGAGGGCTAGGGTTAGAGAGACTGTTAGGGTTGGGATTGGACCTAGGGTTAGGGTTATGTTGAGGGCTAGGGTTAGAGAGACGGTTAGGGTTGGAATTGGACCTAGGGTTAGGGTTATGTTGAGGGCTAGGGTTAGAGAGACGGTTAGGGTTGGGATTGGACCTAGGGTTAGGGTTATGTTGAGGGCTAGGGTTAGAGAGACGGTTAGGGTTGGGATTAGACCTAGGGTTAGGGTTATGTTGAGGGCTAGGGTTAGAGAGACGTTTAGGGTTATGATGGGACCTAGGGTTAGGGTTATGTAGAGGGCTAGGGATAGAGAGACGGTTAGGGTTGGGATTGGACCTAGGGTTAGGGTTATGTTGAGGGCTAGGGTTAGAGAGACGGTTAGGGTTGGGACTGGACCTAGGGTTAGGGTTATGTTGAGGGCTAGGGTTAGAGAGACAGTTAGGGTTGGGATTGGACCGAGGGTTAGGGTTATGTTGACGGCTAGGTTTAGAGAGACGGTTAGGGTTATGATGGGACCTAGGGTTAGGATTTTGTTGAGGGCTAGGGCTAGAGAGACGGTTAGGGTTGGGATTGGACCTAGGGTTAGGGTTATGTTGAGGGATAGGGTTAGAGAGACGGTTAGGGTTGGGATTGGGCCTAGGGTTAGGATTATGTTGAGGGCTAGGGTTAGAGAGACGGTTAGGGTTGGGATTGGACCTAGGGTTAGGGTTATGTTGAGGACTAGGGTCAGAGAGACGGTTAGAGTTGGAATTGGACCTAGGGTTAGGGT
Organism: Miniopterus natalensis; assembly: GCF_054644295.1. Taxonomy (NCBI): domain Eukaryota; kingdom Metazoa; phylum Chordata; class Mammalia; order Chiroptera; family Miniopteridae; genus Miniopterus; species Miniopterus natalensis. The sequence continues at coordinate 39,096,700 of NC_142094.1, forward strand.
TATGTTGAGGGCTAGGGTTAGAGAGACGGTTAGGGTTGGGGTTGGACCTAGGGTTAGGGTTATGTTGAGGGCTAGGGTTAGAGAGACGGTTAGGGTTGGGATTGGACCTAGGGTTAGGGTTATGTTGAGGGCTAGGGTTAGAGAGACTGTTAGGGTTATGATGGGACCTAGGGTTAGGGTTATGTTGAGGGCTAGGGTTAGAGAGACGGTTAGGGTTGGGATTGGACTTAGGGTTAGGGTTATGTTGAGGGCTAGGGTTAGAGAGACGGTTAGGGTTATGATGGGACCTAGGGTTAGGGTTATGTTGAGGGCTAGGGTTAGAGAGACGGTTAGGGTTATGATGGGACCTAGGGTTAGGGTTATGTTGAGGGCTAGCGTTAGAGAGACGATTAGAGTTGGGATGGGACCTAGGGTTAGGGTTATGTTGAGGGCTAGGGTTAGAGAGACGGTTAGGGTTGGGATTGACCTAGGGTTAGGGTTATGTTGAGTGGTAGGGTTAGAGAGACGGTTAGAGTTGGGATTGGACCTAGGGTTAGGGTTATGTTGAGGACATAGGTTAGAGAGACGGTTAGGGTTGGGATTGGACCTAGGGTTAGGGTTATGTTGAGGGCTAGGGTTAGAGAGATGGTTAGGGTTGGGATTGACCTAGGGTTAGGGTTATGTTGAGGGGTAGGGTTAGAGAGACGGTTAGAGTTGGGATTGGACCTAGGGTTAGGGTTATGTTGAGGACATAGGTTAGAGAGACGGTTAGGGTTGGGATTGGACCTAGGGTTAGGGTTATGTTGAGGGCTAGGGTTAGAGAGACTGTTAGGGTTGGGATTGGACCTAGGGTTAGGGTTATGTTGAGGGCTAGGGTTAGAGAGACGGTTAGGGTTGGGATTGGACCTAGGGTTAGGGTTATGTTGAGGGCTAGGGTTAGAGAGACGGTTAGGGTTGGGATTGGACCTAGGGTTAGGGTTATGTTGAGGGCTAGGGTTAGAGAGACGGTTAGGGTTGGGATTAGACCTAGGGTTAGGGTTATGTTGAGGGCTAGGGTTAGAGAGACGTTTAGGGTTATGATGGGACCTAGGGTTAGGGTTATGTAGAGGGCTAGGGTTAGAGAGACGGTTAGGGTTGGGATTGGACCTAGGGTTAGGGTTATGTTGAGGGCTAGGGTTAGAGAGACGGTTAGGGTTGGGACTGGACCTAGGGTTAGGGTTATGTTGAGGGCTAGGGTTAGAGAGACAGTTAGGGTTGGGATTGGACCGAGGGTTAGGGTTATGTTGACGGCTAGGTTTAGAGAGACGGTTAGGGTTATGATGGGACCTAGGGTTAGGATTTTGTTGAGGGCTAGGGTTAGAGAGACGGTTAGGGTTGGGATTGGACCTAGGGTTAGGGTTATGTTGAGGGATAGGGTTAGAGAGACGGTTAGGGTTGGGATTGGGCCTAGGGTTAGGATTATGTTGAGGGCTAGGGTTAGAGAGACGGTTAGGGTTGGGATTGGACCTAGGGTTAGGGTTATGTTGAGGACTAGGGTCAGAGAGACGGTTAGAGTTGGAATTGGACCTAGGGTTAGGGTTATGTTGAGGGCTAGGGTTAGAGAGACGGTTAGGGTTGGGGTTGGACCTAGGGTTAGGGTTATGTTGAGGGCTAGGTTTAGAGAGACGGTTAGGGTTGGGATTGGACCTAGGGTTAGGGTTATGTTGAGGGCTAGGGTTAGAGAGACTGTTAGGGTTATGATGGGACCTAGGGTTAGGGTTATGTTGAGGGCTAGGGTTAGAGAGACGGTTAGGGTTGGGATTGGACTTAGGGTTAGGGTTATGTTGAGGGCTAGGGTTAGAGAGACGGTTAGGGTTATGATGGGACCTAGGGTTAGGGTTATGTTGAGGGCTAGGGTTAGAGAGACGGTTAGGGTTGGGATTGGACCTAGGGTTAGGGTTATGTTGAGGGCTAGGGTTAGAGAGACGGTTAGGGTTGGGATTGGACCTAGGGTTAGGGTTATGTTGAGGGCTAGGGTTACAGAGACGGTTAGGGTTGGGATTGGACCTAGGGTTAGGGTTATGTTGAGGACATGGGTTAGAGAGACCGTTAGGGTTGGGATTGGACCTAGGGTTAGGGTCATGTTGAGGGCTAGGGTTAGAGAGACGGTTAGGGTTGGGATTGGACCTAGGGTTAGGGTTATGTTGAGGGCTAGGGTTAGAGAGACTGTTAGGGTTAGGATTGGACCTAGGGTTAGGGTTATGTTGAGGGCTAGGGTTAGAGAGACGGTTAGGGTTATGATGGGACCTAGGGTTAGGGTTATGTTGAGGGCTAGGGTTAGAGAGACAGTTAGGGTTGGGATTGGACCTAGGTTTAGGCTTATGTTGAGGGCTAGGGTTAGAGGGACGGTTAGGGTTGGGATAGGACCTAGGGTTAGGGTTATGTTGAGGGCTAGGGTTAGAGAGACGGTTAGGGTTGGGATTGGACCTAGGGTTAGGGTTATGTTGAGGGCTAGGGTTAGAGAGACGGTTAGGGTTGGGATGGACCTAGGGTTAGGGTTATGTTGAGGGCTAGGGTTAGAGAGACGGTTAGGGTTGGGATAGGACCTAGGGTTAGGCTTATGTTGAGGGCTAGGTTTAGAGAGACAGTTAGGGTTGGGATTGGACCTAGGTTTAGGGTTATGTTGAGGACTAGGGTTAGAAAGACGGTTAGGGTTATGATGGGACCTAGGGTTAGGGTTATGTTGAGGGCTAGGGTTAGAGAGTCGGTTAGGGTTGGGACGGGACCTAGGGTTAGGGTTATGTTGAGGGCTAGGGTTAGAGAACCGGTTAGGGTTGGGATTGGACCTAGGGTTAGGGTTATGTTGAGGGCATGGGTTAGAGAAACGGTTAGGGTTGGGATTTGACCTAGGGTTAGGGTTATGTTGAGGGCTAGGGTTAGAGAGACGGTTAGGGTTTGGATTGGACCTAGGGTTAGGGTTATGATGAGGGCTAGGGTTAGAGAAATGGTTAGGGTTGGGATTGGACCTAGGGTTAGGGTTATGTTGAGGGCTAGGCTTAGAGAGACAGTTAGGGTTGGGATTGGACCTAGGGTTAGGGTTATGTTGAGGGCTAGGGTTAGAGAGACGGTTAGGGTTCGGATTGGACCTAGGGTTAGGGTTATGTTGAGGGCTAGGGTTAGAGACACGGTTAGGGTTGAGATTGGACCTAGGGTTAGGGTTATGTAGAGGGCTAGGGTTAGAGAGACGGTTAGCGTTATGATGGGACCTAGGATTCGGGTTATGTTGAGGGCTACGGTTAGAGAAACGGTTAGGGTTGGGATTGGACCTAGGGTTAGGGTTATGTTGAGGGCTAGGGTTAGAGAGTCGGTTAGGGTTCGGATTGGACCTAGGGTTAGGGTTATGTTGAGGGCTAGGGTTAGAGAGACGGTTAGGGTTGGGATTGGACCTAGGGTTATGGTTATGTTGAGGGCTAGGGTTAGAGAGACGGTTAGGGTTGGGATTGGACCTAGGGTTAGGGTTATGTTGAGGGCTAGGGTTAGAGAGACGGTTAGGGTTGGGATTGGACCTATGGTTAGGGTTATGTTGAGGACATGGGTTAGAGAGACCGTTAGGGTTGGGATTGGACCTAGGGTTAGGGTTATGTTGAGGGCTAGGGTTAGAGAGACGGTTAGGGTTGGGATTGGACCTAGTGTTAGGGTTATGTTGAGGGCTAGGGTTAGAGAGACGGTTAGGGTTGGGACGGGACATAGGGTTAGGGTTATGTTGAGGGCTAGGGTTAGAGAACCGGTTAGGGTTGGGATTGGACCTAGGGTTAGGGTTATGTTGAGGGCATGGGTTAGAGAGACGGTTAGGGTTGGGATTTGACCTAGGGTTAGGGTTATGTTGAGGGCTAGGGTTAGAGAGACGGTTAGGGTTTGGATTGGACCTAGGGTTAGGGTTATGATGAGGGCTAGGGTTAGAGAAATGGTTAGGGTTGGGATTGGACCTAGGGTTAGGGTTATGTTGAGGGCTAGGCTTAGAGAGACGGTTAGGGTTATGATGGGACCTAGGGTTAGGGTTATGTTGAGGGCTAGGGTTAGAGAGACGGTTAGGGTTGGGATTGGACCTAGGGTTAGGGTTATGTTGAGGGCATGGGTTAGAGAGACGGTTAGGGTTTGGATTGGACCTAGGGTTAGGGTTATGATGAGGGCTAGGGTTAGAGAAATGGTTAGGGTTGGGATTGGACCTAGGGTTAGGGTTATGTTGAGGGCTAGGCTTAGAGAGACGGTTAGGTTTATGATGGGACCTAGGGTTAGGGTTATGTTGAGGGCTAGGGTTAGAGAACCGGTTAGGGTTGGGATTGGACCTAGGGTTAGGGTTATGTTGAGGGCATGGGTTAGAGAGACGGTTAGGGTTGGGATTTGACCTAGGGTTAGGGTTATGTTGAGGGCTAGGGTTAGAGAGACGGTTAGGGTTTGGATTGGACCTAGGGTTAGGGTTATGATGAGGGCTAGGGTTAGAGAAATGGTTAGGGTTGGGATTGGACCTAGGGTTAGGGTTATGTTGAGGGCTAGGCTTAGAGAGACGGTTAGGGTTGGGATGGCACCTAGGGTTAGGGTTATGTTGAGGGCTAGGGTTAGAGAGACGGTTAGCGTTATGATGGGATCTAGGGTTAGGGTTATGTTGAGGGCTAGGGTTAGAGAACCGGTTAGGGTTGGGATTGGACCTAGGGTTAGGGTTATGTTGAGGGCATGGGTTAGAGAGACGGTTAGGGTTGGGATTTTACCTAGGGTTAGGGTTATGTTGAGGGCTAGGGTTAGAGAGACGGTTAGGGTTTGGATTGGACCTAGGGTTAGGGTTATGATGAGGGCTAGGGTTAGAGAAATGGTTAGGGTTGGGATTGGACCTAGGGTTAGGGTTATGTTGAGGGCTAGGGTTAGAGAGACGGTTAGGGTTTGGATTGGACCTAGGGTTAGGGTTACGATGAGGGCTAGGGTTAGAGAAATGGTTAGGGTTGGGATTGGACCTAGGGTTAGGGTTATGTTGAGGGCTAGGCTTAGAGAGACGGTTAGGGTTATGATGGGACCTAGGGTTAGGGTTATTTTGAGGGCTAGGGTTAGAGAAATGGTTAGGGTTGGGATTGGACCTAGGGTTAGGGTTATGTTGAGGGCTAGGGTTAGAGAGACGGTTAGGGTTTGGATTGGACCTAGGGTTAGGGTTATGATGAGGGCTAGGGTTAGAGAAATGGTTAGGGTTGCGATTGGACCTACGGTTAGGGTTATGTTGAGGGCTAGGCTTAGAGAGACGGTTAGGGTTATGATGGGACCTAGGGTTAGGGTTATGTTGAGGACTAGGGTTAGAGAGACGGTTAGGGTTGGGATTGGACCTAGGGTTAGGGTTATGTTGAGGGCATGGGTTAGAGAGACGGTTGGGGTTTGGATTGGACCTAGGGTTAGGGTTATGATGAGGGCTAGGGTTAGAGAAATGGTTAGGGTTGGGATTGGACCTAGGGTTAGGGTTATGTTGAGGGCTAGGCTTAGAGAGACGGTTAGGGTTATGATGGGTCCTAGGGTTAGGGTTATGTTGAGGGCTAGGGTTAGAGAACCGGTTAGGGTTGGGATTGGACCTAGGGTTAGGGTTATGTTGAGGGCATGGGTTAGAGAGACGGTTAGGGTTGGGATTTGACCTAGGGTTAGGGTTATGTTGAGGGCTAGGGTTAGAGAGACGGTTAGGGTTTGGATTGGACCTAGGGTTAGGGTTATGATGAGGGCTAGGGTTAGAGAAATGGTTAGGGTTGGGATTGGACCTAGGGTTAGGGTTATGTTGAGGGCTAGGCTTAGAGAGACGGTTAGGGTTGGGATGGCACCTAGGGTTAGGGTTATGTTGAGGGCTAGGGTTAGAGAGACGGTTAGCGTTATGATGGGACCTAGGGTTAGGGTTATGTTGAGGGCTAGGGTTAGAGAGACGGTTAGGGTTGGGACGGGACCTAGGGTTAGGGTTATGTTGAGGGCTAGGGTTAGAGAACCGGTTAGGGTTGGGATTGGACCTAGGGTTAGGGTTATGTTGAGGGCATGGGTTAGAGAGAGGGTTAGGGTTGGGATTTGACCTAGCGTTAGGGTTATGTTGAGGGCTAGGGTTAGAGAGACGGTTAGGGTTTGGATTGGACCTAGGGTTAGGGTTATGATGAGGGCTAGGGTTAGAGAAATGGCTAGGGTTGGGATTGGACCTAGGGTTAGGGTTATGTTGAGGGCTAGGGTTAGAGAGACGGTTAGGGTTTGGATTGGACCTAGGGTTAGGGTTATGATGAGGGCTAGGGTTAGAGAAATGGTTAGGGTTGGGATTGGACCTAGGGTTAGGGTTATGTTGAGGGTTAGGCTTAGAGAGACGGTTAGGGTTGGGATGGCACCTAGGGTTAGGGTTATGTTGAGGGCTAGGGTTAGAGAGACGGTTAGCGTTATGATGGGACCTAGGGTTAGGGTTATGTTGAGGGCTAGGGTTAGAGAGACGGTTAGGGTTGGGAAGGGACCTAGGGTTAGGGTTATGTTGAGGGGAAGGGTTAGAGAACCGGTTAGGGTTGGGATTGGACCTAGGGTTAGGGTTATGTTGAGGGCATGGGTTAGAGAGACGGTTAGGGTTGGGATTTGACCTAGGGTTAGGGTTATGTTTAGGGCTAGGGTTAGAGAGACGGTTAGGGTTTGGATTGGACCTAGGGTTAGGGTTATGATGAGGGCTAGGGTTAGAGAAATGGTTAGGGTTGGGATTGGACCTAGGGTTAGGGTTATGTTGAGGGCTAGGCTTAGAGAGACGGTTAGGGTTGGGATGGCACCTAGGGTTAGGGTTATGTTGAGGGCTAGGGTTAGAGAGACGGTTAGGGTTATGATGGGACCTAGGGTTAGGGTTATGTTGAGGGCTAGGGTTAGAGAATCGGTTAGGGTTGGGATTGGACCTAGGGTTAGGGTTATGTTGAGGTCTAGGGTTAGAGAGACGGTTAGGGTTGGGATTGGGCCTAGGGTTAGGGTTATGTTGAGGGCTAGGGTTAGATAGACGGTTAGGGTTGGGATTGGACCTAGGGTTAGGGTTATGTTGAGGTCTAGGGTTAGAGAGACGGTTAGGGTTGGGATTGGGCCTAGGGTTAGGGTTATGTTGAGGGCTAGGGTTAGATAGACGGTTAGGGTTGGGATTGGACCTAGGGTTAGGGTTATGTTGAGGGCTAGGGTTAGAGAGACGGTTAGGGTTGGGATTGGACCTAGGGTTAGGGTTATGTTGAGGGCTAGGGTTAGAGAGACGGTTAGGGTTGGGATTGGTCCTAGGGTTAGGGTTATGTTGAGGGCTAGGGTTAGAGAGACGGTTAGGGTTATGATGGGACCTAGGGTTGGGGTTATGTTGAGGGCTAGGGTTAGAGAGACGGTTAGGGTTGGGATTGGACCTAGGGTTAGGGTTATGTTGAGGGCTAGGGTTAGAGAGACGGTTAGGGTTGGGATTGGACCTAGGGTTAGGGTTATGTTGAGGCCTAGGGTTAGAGAGACGGTTAGGGTTGGGATTGGTCCTAGGGTTAGGGTTATGTTGAGGGCTAGGGTTAGAGAGACGGTTAGGGTTATGATGGGACCTAGGTTTAGGGTTATGTTGAGGGCTAGGGTTAGAGACGGTTAGGGTTGGGATTGGACCTAGGGTTAGGGTTATGTTGAGGGCTAGGGTTAGAGAGACGGTTAGGGTTGGGACGGGACCTAGGGTTAGGGTTATGTTGAGGGCTAGGGTTAGAGAACCGGTTAGGGTTGGGATTGGACCTAGGGTTAGGGTTATGTTGAGGGCATGGGTTAGAGAGACGGTTAGGGTTGGGATTTGACCTAGGGTTAGGGTTATGTTGAGGGCTAGGGTTAGAGAGACGGTTACGGTTTGGATTGGACCTAGGGTTAGGGTTATGATGAGGGCTAGGGTTAGAGAAATGGTTAGGGTTGGGATTGGACCTAGGGTTAGGGTTATGTTGAGGGCTAGGCTTAGAGAGACGGTTAGGGTTATGATGGGACCTAGGGTTAGGGTTATGTTGAGGGCTAGGGTTAGAGAGACGGTTAGGGTTGGGATTGGACCTAGCGTTAGGGTTATGTTGAGGGCATGGGTTAGAGAGACGGTTAGGGTTTGGATTGGACCTAGGGTTAGGGTTATGATGAGGGCTAGGGTTAGAGAAATGGTTAGGGTTGGGATTGGACCTAGGGTTAGGGTTATGTTGAGGGCTAGGCTTAGAGAGACGGTTAGGGTTATGATGGGACCTAGGGTTAGGGTTATGTTGAGGGCTAGGGTTAGAGAACCGGTTAGGGTTGGGATTGGACCTAGGGTTAGGGTTATGTTGAGGGCATGGGTTAGAGAGACGGTTAGGGTTGGGATTTGACCTAGGGTTAGGGTTATGTTGAGGGCTAGGGTTAGAGAGACGGTTAGGGTTTGGATTGGACCTAGGGTTAGGGTTATGGTGAGGGCTAGGGTTAGAGAAATGGTTAGGGTTGGGATTGGACCTAGGGTTAGGGTTATGTTGAGGGCTAGGCTTAGAGAGACGGTTAGGGTTGGGATGGCACCTAGGGTTAGGGTTATGTTGAAGGCTAGGGTTAGAGAGACGGTTAGCGTTATGATGGGACCTAGGGTTAGGGTTATGTTGAGGGCTAGGGTTAGAGAGACGGTTAGGGTTGGGACGGGACCTAGGGTTAGGGTTATGTTGAGGGCTAGGGTTTGAGAACAGGTTAGGGTTGGGATTGGACCTAGGGTTAGGGTTATGTTGAGGGCATGGGTTAGAGAGACGGTTAGGGTTGGGATTTGACCTAGGGTTAGGGTTATGTTGAGGGCTAGGGTTAGAGAGACGGTTAGGGTTTGGATTGGACCTAGGGTTAGGGTTATGATGAGGGCTAGGGTTAGAGAAATGGTTAGGGTTGGGATTGGACCTAGGGTTAGGGTTATGTTGAGGGCTAGGGTTAGAGAGACGGTTAGGGTTTGGATTGGACCTAGGGTTAGGGTTATGATGAGGGCTAGGGTTAGAGAAATGGTTAGGGTTGGGATTGGACCTAGGGTTAGGGTTATGTTGAGGGCTAGGCTTAGAGAGACGGTTAGGGTTATGATGGGACCTAGGGTTAGGCTTATGTTGAGGGCTAGGGTTAGAGAAATGGTTAGGGTTGGGATTGGACCTAGGGTTAGGGTTATGTTGAGGGCTAGGGTTAGAGAGAAGGTTAGGGTTTGGATTGGACCTAGGGTTAGGGTTATGATGAGGGCTAGGGTTAGAGAAATGGTTAGGGTTGGGATTGGACCTAGGGTTAGGGTTATGTTGAGGGCTAGGCTTAGAGAGACGGTTAGGGTTATGATGGGACCGAGGGTTAGGGTTATGTTGAGGGCTAGGGTTAGAGAGACGGTTAGGGTTGGGATTGGACCTAGGGTTAGGGTTATGTTGAGGGCATGGGTTAGAGAGACGGTTAGGGTTTGGATTGGACCTAGGGTTAGGGTTATGATGAGGGCTAGGGTTAGAGAAATGGTTAGGGTTGGGATTGGACCTAGGGTTAGGGTTATGTTGAGGGCTAGGCTTAGAGAGACGGTTAGGGTTATGATGGGACCTAGGGTTAGGGTTATGTTGAGGGCTAGGGTTAGAGAACCGGTTAGGGTTGGGATTGGACCTAGGGTTAGGGTTATGTTGAGGGCATGGGTTAGAGAGACGGTTAGGGTTGGGATTTGACCTAGGGTTAGGGTTATGTTGAGGGTTAGGGTTAGAGAGACGGTTAGGGTTTGGATTGGACCTAGGGTTAGGGTTATGATGAGGTCTAGGGTTAGAGAAATGGTTAGGGTTGGGATTGGACCTAGGGTTAGGGTTATGTTGAGGGCTAAGCTTAGAGAGACGGTTAGGGTTGGGATGGCACCTAGGGTTAGGGTTATCTTGAGGGCTAGGTTTAGAGAGACGGTTAGCGTTATGATGGGACCTAGGGTTAGGGTTATGTTGAGGGCTAGGGTTAGAGAGACGGTTAGGGTTGGGACGGGACCTAGGGTTAGGGTTATGTTGAGGGCTATGGTTAGAGAACCGGTTAGGGTTGGGATTGGACCTAGGGTTAGGGTTATGTTGAGGGCATGGGTTAGAGAGACGGTTAGGGTTGGGATTTGACCTAGGGTTAGGGTTATGTTGAGGGCTAGGGTTAGAGAGACGGTTAGGGTTTGGATTGGACCTAGGGTTAGGGTTATGATGAGGGCTAGGGTTAGAGAAATGGTTAGGGTTGGGATTGGACCTAGGGTTAGGGTTATGTTGAGGGCTAGGGTTAGAGAGATGGTTAGGGTTTGGATTGGACCTAGGGTTAGGGTTATGATGAGGGCTAGGGTTAGAGAAATGGTTAGGGTTGGGATTGGACCTAGGGTTAGGGTTATGTTGAGGGCTAGGCTTAGAGAGACGGTTAGGGTTGGGACGGGACCTAGGGTTAGGGTTATGTTGAGGGCTAGGGTTAGAGAACCGGTTAGGGTTGGGATTGGACCTAGGGTTAGGGTTATGTTGAGGGCATGGGTTAGAGAGACGGTTAGGGTTGGGATTTGACCTAGGGTTAGGGTTATGTTGAGGGCTAGGGTTAGAGAGACGGTTAGGGTTTGGATTGGACCTAGGGTTAGGGTTATGATGAGGGCTAGGGTTAGAGAAATGGTTAGGGTTGGGATTGGACCTAGGGTTAGGGTTATGTTGAGGGCTAGGCTTAGAGAGACGGTTAGGGTTGGGATGGCACCTAGGGTTAGGGTTATGTTGAGGGCTAGGGTTAGAGAGACGGTTAGCGTTATGATGGGACCTAGGGTTAGGGTTATGTTAAGGGCTAGGGTTAGAGAGACGGTTAGGGTTGGGATTGGACCTAGGGTTAGGGTTATGTTGAGGGCTACGGTTAGAGAGACGGTTAGGGTTCGGATTGGACCTAGGGTTAGGGTTATGTTGAGGGCTAGGGTTAGAGACACGGTTAGGGTTGAGATTGGACCTAGGGTTAGGGTTATGTAGAGGGCTAGGGTTAGAGAGACGGTTAGCGTTATGATGGGACCTAGGGTTAGGGTTATGTTGAGGGCTAGGGTTAGAGAAACGGTTAGGGTTGGGATTGGACCTAGGGTTAGGGTTATGTTTAGGGCTAGGGTTAGAGAGACGGTTAGGGTTCGGATTGGACCTAGGGTTAGGGTTATGTAGAGGGCTAGGGTTAGAGAGACGGTTAGGGTTGGGATTGGACCTAGGGTTAGGTTTATGTTGAGGGCTAGGGTTAGAGAGACGGTTAGGGTTATGATGGGACCTAGGGTTAGGGTTATGATGAGGGCTAGGGTTAGAGAACCGGTTTGGGTTGGGATTGGACCTAGGGTTAGTGTTATGTTGAGGTCTAGGGTTAGAGAGACGGTTAGGGTTGGGATTGGGCCTAGGGTTAGGGTTATGTTGAGGGCTAGGGTTAGATAGACGGTTAGGGTTGGGATTGGACCTAGGGTTAGGGTTATGTTGAGGGCTAGGGTTAGAGAGACGGTTAGGGTTGGGATTGGACCTAGGGTTAGGGTTATGTTGAGGGCTAGGGTTAGAGAGATGGTTAGGGTTGGGATTGGTCCTAGGGTTAGGGTTATGTTGAGGGCTAGGGTTAGAGAGACGGTTAGGGTTATGATGGGACCTAGGGTTAGGGTTATGTTGAGGGCTAGGGTTAGAGAGACGGTTAGGGTTGGGATTGGACCTAGGGTTAGGGTTATGTTGAGGGCTAGGTTTAGAGAGACGGTTAGGGTTGGGATTGGACCTAGGGTTAGGGTTATGTTGAGGGCTAGGGTTAGAGAGACGGTTAGGGTTGGGATTGGACCTAGGGTTAGGGTTATGTTGAGGACATGGGTTAGAGAGACCGTTAGGGTTGGGATTGGACCTAGGGTTAGGGTTATGTTGAGGGCTAGGGTTAGAGAGACGGTTAGGGTTGGGATTGGACCTAGTGTTAGGGTTATGTTGAGGGCTAGGGTTAGAGAGACGGTTAGGGTTGGGACGGGACCTAGGGTTAGGGTTATGTTGAGGGCTAGGGTTAGAGAACCGGTTAGGGTTGGGATTGGACCTAGGGTTAGGGTTATGTTGAGGGCATGGGTTAGAGAGACGGTTAGGGTTGGGATTTGACCTAGGGTTAAGGTTATGTTGAGGGCTAGGGTTAGAGAGACGGTTAGGGTTTGGATTGGACCTAGGGTTAGGGTTATGATGAGGGCTAGGGTTAGAGAAATGGTTAGGGTTGGGATTGGACCTAGGGTTAGGGTTATGTTGAGGGCTAGGCTTAGAGAGACGGATAGGGTTGGGATGGCACCTAGGGTTAGGGTTATGTTTAGGGCTAGGGTTAGAGAGACGGTTAGCGTTATGATGGGACCTAGGGTTAGGGTTATGTTAAGGGCTAGGGTTAGAGAGACGGTTAGGGTTGGGATTGGACCTAATGTTAGGGTTATGTTGAGGGCTAGGGTTAGAGAGACGGTTAGGGTTGGGATTGGACCTAGGTATAGGGTTATGTTGAGGGCTAGGGTTAGAGACACGGTTAGGGTTGGGATTGGACCTAGGGTTAGGGTTATGTTGAGGGCTAGGGTTAGAGAGACGGTTAGGGTTGGGATTGGACCTAGGGTTAAGGTTATGTGGAGGGCTAGGTTTAGAGAGACGATTAGGGTTGGGATTGGACCTAGGGTTAGGGTTATGTTGAGGGCATGGGTTAGAGAGACGGTTAGGGTTGGGATTGGACCTAGTGTTAGGGTTATGTTGAGGGCTAGGGTTAGAGAGACCGTTAGGGCTGGGATTGGACCTAGGGTTAGGGTTATGTGGAGGGCTAGGTTTAGAGAGACGATTAGGGTTGGGATTGGACCTAGGGTTAGGGTAATGTTGAGGGCTCGGGTTAGAGAGACGGTTAGGGTTGGGATTGGACCTAGGGTTAGGGTTATGTTGAGGGCTAGGGTTAGAGAGACGGTTAGTGTTGGGATTGGACCTAGGTATAGGGTTATGTTGAGGGCTAGGGTTAGAGACACGGTTAGGGTTGGGATTGGACCTAGGGTTAGGGTTATGTTGAGGGCTAGGGTTAGAGAGACGGTTAGGGTTGGGATTGGACCTAGGGTTAGGGTTATGTTGAGGACTAGGGTTAGAGAGACGGTTAGGGTTGGGATTGGACCTAGGGTTAGGGTTATGTGGAGGGCTAGGTTTAGAGAGACGATTAGGTTTGGGATTGGACCTAGGGTTAGGGTTATGTTGAGGGCATGGGTTAGAGAGACGGTTAGGGTTGGGATTGGACCTAGTGTTAGGGTTATGTTGAGGGCTAGGGTTAGAGAGACCGTTAGGGCTGGGATTGTACCTAGCGTTAGGGTTATGTTTAGGGCTAGGGTTAGAGAGACGGTTAGGGTTGGGATTGGACCTAGGGTTAGGGTTATGTTGAGGCCATAGGTTAGAGAGACGGTTGGGGTTCGGATTGGACCTAGGGTTAGGGTTATGTTGAGGGCTGGGGTTAGAGAGACGGTTAGGGTTGGGATTGGACCTAGGGTTAGGGTTATGTTGAGGGCATGGGTTAGAGAGACGGTTAGGGTTGGGATTGGACCTAGGGTTAGGGTTATGTTGAGGGCTAGGGTTAGAGAGACGGATAGGGTTGGGATAGGACCTAGTGTTAGGGTTATGTTGACGGCTAGGGTTAGAGAGACGTTTAGAGTTGGGATTGGACCTAGGGTTAGGGTTATGTTGAGGGCATGGGTTAGAGAGACGGTTAGGGTTGGGATTGGACCTAGGGTTAGGTTTATGTTGAGGGCTAGGGTTAGAGAGACGGTTAGGGTTGGGATTGGACCTAGGGTTAGGGTTATGTTGAGGGCTAGGGTTAGAGAGACGGTTAGGGTTGGGATTGGACCTAGGGTTAGGGTTATGATGAGGGCTAGGGTTAGAGATACGGTTAGTGTTGGGATTGGACCTAGGGTTAGGGTTATGTTGAGGGCATGGGTTAGAGAGACGGTTAGGGTTGGGACTGGACCTAGGGTTAGAGTTATGTTGAGGGCTAGGGTTAGAGAGACGATTAGAGTTGGGATTGGACCTAGGGTTAGGGTTATGTTGAGGGCTAGGGTTAGAAAGACGGTTAGGGTTGGGATTGGACCGAGGGTTAGGGTTATGTTGAGGGCTAGGTTTAGAGAGACGGTTAGGGTTATGATGGGACCTAGGGTTAGGGTTATGTTGAGGGCTAGGGTTAGAGAGACGGTTAGGGTTGGGATTGGACCTAGGGTTAGGGTTATGTTGAGGGCTAGGGTTAGAGAGACGGTTAGGGTTGCGATTGGACCTAGGGTTAGGGTTATGTTGAGGGCTAGGGTTAGAGAGACGGTTAGGGTTGGGATTGGACCTAGGATTAGGGTTATGTTGAGGGCTAGGATTAGAGAGACGGTTAGAGTTGTAATTGAACCTAGGGTTAGGGTTATGTTGAGGGCTAGGGTTAGAGAGACGGTTAGAGTTGGGATTGGACGTAGGGTTAGGGTTATGTTGAGGGCTAGGGTTAGAGAGACGGTTAGGGTTGGGATTGGACCTAGGGTTAGGGTTATGTTGAGGGCTAGGGTTAGAGAGACGGTTAGGGTTGGGATTGGACCTAGGGTTACGGTTATGTTGAGGGCTAGGGTTAGAGAGACGGTTAGGGTTGGGATGGCACCTAGGGTTAGGGTTATGTTGAGGGCTAGGGTTAGAGAGACGGTTAGGGTTGGGATTGGACCTAGGGTTAGGGTTATGTTGAGGGCTACGGTTAGAGAGACGGTTAGGGTTCGGATTGGACCTAGGGTTAGGGTTATGTTGAGGGCTAGGGTTAGAGACACGGTTAGGGTTGAGATTGGACCTAGGGTTAGGGTTATGTAGAGGGCTAGGGTTAGAGAGACGGTTAGCGTTATGATGGGACCTAGGGTTAGGGTTATGTTGAGGGCTAGGGTTAGAGAAACGGTTAGGGTTGGGATTGGACCTAGGGTTAGGGTTATGTTTAGGGCTAGGGTTAGAGAGACGGTTAGGGTTCGGATTGGACCTAGGGTTAGGGTTATGTAGAGGGCTAGGGTTAGAGAGACGGTTAGGGTTGGGATTGGACCTAGGGTTAGGTTTATGTTGAGGGCTAGGGTTAGAGAGACGGTTAGGGTTATGATGGGACCTAGGGTTAGGGTTATGATGAGGGCTAGGGTTAGAGAACCGGTTTGGGTTGGGATTGGACCTAGGGTTAGTGTTATGTTGAGGTCTAGGGTTAGAGAGACGGTTAGGGTTGGGATTGGGCCTAGGGTTAGGGTTATGTTGAGGGCTAGGGTTAGATAGACGGTTAGGGTTGGGATTGGACCTAGGGTTAGGGTTATGTTGAGGGCTAGGGTTAGAGAGACGGTTAGGGTTGGGATTGGACCTAGGGTTAGGGTTATGTTGAGGGCTAGGGTTAGAGAGATGGTTAGGGTTGGGATTGGTCCTAGGGTTAGGGTTATGTTGAGGGCTAGGGTTAGAGAGACGGTTAGGGTTATGATGGGACCTAGGGTTAGGGTTATGTTGAGGGCTAGGGTTAGAGAGACGGTTAGGGTTGGGATTGGACCTAGGGTTAGGGTTATGTTGAGGGCTAGGTTTAGAGAGACGGTTAGGGTTGGGATTGGACCTAGGGTTAGGGTTATGTTGAGGGCTAGGGTTAGAGAGACGGTTAGGGTTGGGATTGGACCTAGGGTTAGGGTTATGTTGAGGACATGGGTTAGAGAGACCGTTAGGGTTGGGATTGGACCTAGGGTTAGGGTTATGTTGAGGGCTAGGGTTAGAGAGACGGTTAGGGTTGGGATTGGACCTAGTGTTAGGGTTATGTTGAGGGCTAGGGTTAGAGAGACGGTTAGGGTTGGGACGGGACCTAGGGTTAGGGTTATGTTGAGGGCTAGGGTTAGAGAACCGGTTAGGGTTGGGATTGGACCTAGGGTTAGGGTTATGTTGAGGGCATGGGTTAGAGAGACGGTTAGGGTTGGGATTTGACCTAGGGTTAAGGTTATGTTGAGGGCTAGGGTTAGAGAGACGGTTAGGGTTTGAATTGGACCTAGGGTTAGGGTTATGATGAGGGCTAGGGTTAGAGAAATGGTTAGGGTTGGGATTGGACCTAGGGTTAGGGTTATGTTGAGGGCTAGGCTTAGAGAGACGGATAGGGTTGGGATGGCACCTAGGGTTAGGGTTATGTTTAGGGCTAGGGTTAGAGAGACGGTTAGCGTTATGATGGGACCTAGGGTTAGGGTTATGTTAAGGGCTAGGGTTAGAGAGACGGTTAGGGTTGGGATTGGACCTAATGTTAGGGTTATGTTGAGGGCTAGGGTTAGAGAGACGGTTAGGGTTGGGATTGGACCTAGGTATAGGGTTATGTTGAGGGCTAGGGTTAGAGACACGGTTAGGGTTGGGATTGGACCTAGGGTTAGGGTTATGTTGAGGGCTAGGGTTAGAGAGACGGTTAGGGTTGGGATTGGACCTAGGGTTAAGGTTATGTGGAGGGCTAGGTTTAGAGAGACGATTAGGGTTGGGATTGGACCTAGGGTTAGGGTTATGTTGAGGGCATGGGTTAGAGAGACGGTTAGGGTTGGGATTGGACCTAGTGTTAGGGTTATGTTGAGGGCTAGGGTTAGAGAGACCGTTAGGGCTGGGATTGGACCTAGGGTTAGGGTTATGTGGAGGGCTAGGTTTAGAGAGACGATTAGGGTTGGGATTGGACCTAGGGTTAGGGTTATGTTGAGGGCTCGGGTTAGAGAGACGGTTAGGGTTGGGATTGGACCTAGGGTTAGGGTTATGTTGAGGGCTAGGGTTAGAGAGACGGTTAGTGTTGGGATTGGACCTAGGTATAGGGTTATGTTGAGGGCTAGGGTTAGAGACACGGTTAGGGTTGGGATTGGACCTAGGGTTAGGGTTATGTTGAGGGCTAGGGTTAGAGAGACGGTTAGGGTTGGGATTGGACCTAGGGTTAGGGTTATGTTGAGGACTAGGGTTAGAGAGACGGTTAGGGTTGGGATTGGACCTAGGGTTAGGGTTATGTGGAGGGCTAGGTTTAGAGAGACGATTAGGTTTGGGATTGGACCTAGGGTTAGGGTTATGTTGAGGGCATGGGTTAGAGAGACGGTTAGGGTTGGGATTGGACCTAGTGTTAGGGTTATGTTGAGGGCTAGGGTTAGAGAGACCGTTAGGGCTGGGATTGTACCTAGCGTTAGGGTTATGTTTAGGGCTAGGGTTAGAGAGACGGTTAGGGTTGGGATTGGACCTAGGGTTAGGGTTATGTTGAGGCCATAGGTTAGAGAGACGGTTGGGGTTCGGATTGGACCTAGGGTTAGGGTTATGTTGAGGGCTGGGGTTAGAGAGACGGTTAGGGTTGGGATTGGACCTAGGGTTAGGGTTATGTTGAGGGCATGGGTTAGAGAGACGGTTAGGGTTGGGATTGGACCTAGGGTTAGGGTTATGTTGAGGGCTAGGGTTAGAGAGACGGATAGGGTTGGGATAGGACCTAGTGTTAGGGTTATGTTGACGGCTAGGGTTAGAGAGACGTTTAGAGTTGGGATTGGACCTAGGGTTAGGGTTATGTTGAGGGCATGGGTTAGAGAGACGGTTAGGGTTGGGATTGGACCTAGGGTTAGGTTTATGTTGAGGGCTAGGGTTAGAGAGACGGTTAGGGTTGGGATTGGACCTAGGGTTAGGGTTATGTTGAGGGCTAGGGTTAGAGAGACGGTTAGGGTTGGGATTGGACCTAGGGTTAGGGTTATGATGAGGGCTAGGGTTAGAGATACGGTTAGTGTTGGGATTGGACCTAGGGTTAGGGTTATGTTGAGGGCATGGGTTAGAGAGACGGTTAGGGTTGGGACTGGACCTAGGGTTAGAGTTATGTTGAGGGCTAGGGTTAGAGAGACGATTAGAGTTGGGATTGGACCTAGGGTTAGGGTTATGTTGAGGGCTAGGGTTAGAAAGACGGTTAGGGTTGGGATTGGACCGAGGGTTAGGGTTATGTTGAGGGCTAGGTTTAGAGAGACGGTTAGGGTTATGATGGGACCTAGGGTTAGGGTTATGTTGAGGGCTAGGGTTAGAGAGAAGGTTAGGGTTGGGATTGGACCTAGGGTTAGGGTTATGTTGAGGGCTAGGGTTAGAGAGACGGTTAGGGTTGCGATTGGACCTAGGGTTAGGGTTATGTTGAGGGCTAGGGTTAGAGAGACGGTTAGGGTTGGGATTGGACCTAGGATTAGGGTTATGTTGAGGGCTAGGATTAGAGAGACGGTTAGAGTTGTAATTGAACCTAGGGTTAGGGTTATGTTGAGGGCTAGGGTTAGAGAGACGGTTAGAGTTGGGATTGGACGTAGGGTTAGGGTTATGTTGAGGGCTAGGGTTAGAGAGACGGTTAGGGTTGGGATTGGACCTAGGGTTAGGGTTATGTTGAGGGCTAGGGTTAGAGAGACGGTTAGGGTTGGGATTGGACCTAGGGTTACGGTTATGTTGAGGGCTAGGGTTAGAGAGACGGTTAGGGTTGGGATGGCACCTAGGGTTAGGGTTATGTTGAGGGCTAGGGTTAGAGAGACGGTTAGGGTTGGGATTGGACCTAGGGTTAGGGTTATGTTGAGGGCTAGGGTTAGAGGGACGGTTAGTGTTGGCATTGGACCTAGGGTTAGGGTTATGTTGAGGGCTAGGGTTAGAGAGACGGTTACTTTTGGGATTGGACCGAGGGTTAGGTTTATGTTGAGGGCTACTGTTAGAGAGACGGTTAGGGTTGGGATTGGACCTAGGGTTAGGGTTAAGCTGAGGGCTAGGGTTGAGAGACGGTTAGGGTTGGGATTGGACCTAGGGTTAGGGTTATGTTGAGGGCATGGGTTAGAGAGACGGTTAGGGTTGGGATTGGACCTAGGGTTAGGGTTATGTTGAGGGCTAGGGTTAGAGAGACGATTAGGGTTGGGATTGGACCTAGGGTTAGTGTTATGTTGAGGCCTAGGGTTAGAGAGACGGTTAGGGTTGGGATTGGACCTAGAGTTAGGGTTATGTTGAGGGCTAGGGTTAGAGAGACGGTTAGGGTTATGATGGGACCTAGGGTTAGGGTTATGTTGAGGGCTAGGGTTAGAGAGACACTTAGGGTTGGGATTGGACCTAGGGTTAGTGTTATGTTGAGCGCTAGGGTTAGAGAGACGGTTAGGGTTGGGATGGAACTAGGGTTAGGGTTATGTTGAGGGCTAGGGTTAGAGAGACGGTTACGGTTGGGACCGGACCTAGGGTTAGGCTTATGTTGAGGGCTAGGGTTAGAGAGACGGTTAGGGTTGGGATTGGACCTAGGGTTAGGGTTATGTTTTGGGCTAGGGTTAGAGAGATGGTTAGGGTTATGATGGGACCTAGGGTTAGGGTTATGTTGAGGGCTAGGGTTAGAGAGACGGTTAGGGTTGGGATGGGAACTAGGGTTAGGGTTATGTTGATGGCTAGGGTTAGAGAGATGGTTAGGGTTATGATGGGACCTAGGGTTAGGGTTATGTTGAGGGCTAGGGTTAGAGAGACGGTTAGGGTTGGGATTGGACCTAGGGTTAGGGTTATGCTGAGGGCTAGGGTTAGAGAGACGGTTAGGGTTGGGATTGGACCTAGGGTTAGGGTTATGTTGAGGGCATGGGTTAGAGAGACGGTTAGGGTTGGGATTGGACCTAGGGTTAGGGTTATGTTGAGGGCTAGGGTTAGAGAGACGATTAGGGTTGGGATTGGACCTAGGGTTAGGGTTATGTTGAGGGCTAGGGTTAGAGAGACGATTAGTGTTGGGATTGGACCTAGAGTTAGGGTTATGTTGAGGGCTAGGGTTAGAGAGACGGTTAGGGTTATGATGGGACCTAGGGTTAGGGTTATGTTGAGGGCTAGGGTTAGAGAGACACTTAGGGTTGGGATTGGACCTAGGGTTAGTGTTAAGTTGAGCGCTAGGGTTAGAGAGACGGTTAGGGTTGGGATGGACCTAGGGTTAGGGTTATGTTGAGGGCTAGGGTTAGAGAGACGGTTACGGTTGGGACGGGACCTAGGGTTAGGCTTATGTTGAGGGCTAGGGTTAGAGAGACGGTTAGGGTTGGGATTGGACCTAGGGTTAGGGTTATGTTTTGGGCTAGGGTTAGAGAGATGGTTAGGGTTATGATGGGACCTAGGGTTAGGGTTATGTTGAGGGCTAGGGTTAGAGAGACGGTTAGGGTTGGGATGGGAACTAGGGTTAGGGTTATGTTGAGGGCTAGGGTTAGAGAGACGGTTAGGGTTGGGATTGGACCTAGGGTTAGGGTTATGTTGAGGGCATGGGTTAGAGAGACGGTTACGGTTGGAATTGGACCTAGGGTTAGGGTTATGTTGAGGGCTAGGGTTAGAGACACGGTTAGGGTTGGGATTGGACCTAGGGTTAGGGTTATGTTGAGGGCTAGGGTTAGAGACACGGTTAGGGTTGGGATTGGACCTAGGGTTAGGGTTATGTTGAGGGCTAGGGTTAGAGAGACGGTTAGGGATGGGATTGGACCTAGGGTTAGGGTTATGTTGAGGGCTAGGGTTAGAGAGACGGTTAGGGTTGGGATTGGACCTAGGGTTAGGGTTATGTTGAGGGCTACGGTTAGACAGACGATTAGGGTTGGGGTTGGACCTAGGGTTAGGGTTATGTTGAGGGCATGGGTTAGAGAGACGGTTAGGGTTGGGATTGGACCTAGGGTTAGGGTTATGTTGAGGGCTAGGGTTAGAGAGACCGTTAGGGTTGGGATTGTACCTAGCGTTAGGGTTATGTTGAGGGCTAGGGTTAGAGAGACGGTTAGGGTTGGGATAGGACCTAGGGTTAGGGTTATGTTGAGGGCATAGGTTAGAGAGACGGTTAGGGTTGGGATTGGACCTAGGGTTAGGGTTATGTTGAGGGCTAGGGTTAGAGAGACGGTTAGGGTTGGGATTGGACCTAGGGTTAGGGTTATGTTGAGGGCATGGGTTAGAGAGACGGTTAGGGTTGGGATTGGACCTAGGGTTAGGGTTATGTTGAGGGCTAGGGTTAGAGAGACGGATAGGGTTGGGATTGGACCTAGTGTTAGGGTTATGTTGACGGCTAGGGTTAGAGAGACGGTTAGAGTTGGGATTGGACCTAGGATTAGGGTTATGTTGAGGGCATGGGTTAGAGAGACGGTTAGGGTTGGGATTGGACCTAGGGTTAGGGTTATGTTGAGGGCTAGGGTTAGAGAGACGGTTAGGGTTGGGATTGGACCTAGGGTTAGGGTTATGTTGAGGGCTAGGGCTAGAGAGACGGTTAGGGTTCGGATTGGACCTAGGGTTAGGGTTATGATGAGGGCTAGGGTTAGAGATACGGTTAGGGTTGGGATTGGACCTAGGGTTAGGGTTATGTTGAGGGCATGGGTTAGAGAGACGGTTAGGGTTGGGACTGGACCTAGGGTTAGAGTTATGTTGAGGGCTAGGGTTAGAGAGACGATTCGGGTTGGTATTGGACCTAGGGTTAGGGTTATGTTGAGGGCTAGGGTTAGAGAGACGGTTAGGGTTGGGATTGGACCTAGGGTTAGGGTTATGTTGAGGGCTAGGGTTAGAGAGACGGTTAGGGTTGGGATTGGACCTAGGGTTAGGGTTATGTTGAGGGATAGGGTTAGAGATACGGTTAGGGTTGGGATTGGACCGAGGGTTAGGGTTATGTTGAGGGCTAGGTTTAGAGAGACGGTTAGGGTTTTAATGGGACCTAGGGTTAGGGTTTTGTTGAGGGCTAGGGTTAGAGAGACGGTTAGGGTTGGGATTGGACCTAGGGTTAGGGTTATGTTGAGGGCTAGGGTTAGAGAGACGGTTAGGGTTGCGATTGGACCTAGGGTTAGGGTTATGTTGAGGGCTAGGGTTAGAGAGACGGTTAGGGTTGGGATTGGACCTAGGGTTAGGGTTATGTTGAAGGCTAGGGTTAGAGAGACGGTTAGAGTTGGAATTGAACCTAGGGTTAGGGTTATGTTGAGGGCTAGGGTTAGAGAGACGGTTAGAGTTGGGATTGGACCTAGGGTTAGGGTTATGTTGAGGGCTAGGGTTAGAGAGACGGTTAGGGTTGGGATTGGACCTAGGGTTAGGGTTATGTTGAGGGCTAGGGTTAGAGAGACGGTTAGGGTTGGGATTGGACCTAGGGTTACGGTTATGTTGAGGGCTAGGGTTAGAGAGAAGGTTAGAGTTGGGATTGGACCTAGGGTTAGGGTTATGTTGAGGGCTAGGGTTAGAGAGACGGTTAGGGTTGGGATTGGACCTAGGGTTAGGGTTATGTTGAGGGCTAGGGTTAGAGAGACGGTTAGGGTTGGGATTGGACCTAGGGTTACGGTTATGTTGAGGGCTAGGGTTAGAGAGACGGTTAGGGTTGGGATGGCACCTAGGGTTAGGGTTATGTTGAGGGCTAGGGTTAGAGAGACGGTTAGGGTTGGGATTGGACCTAGGGTTAGTGTTATGTTGAGGGCTAGGGTTAGAGGGACGGTTAGGGTTGGGATTGGACCTAGGGTTAGGGTTATGTTGAGGGCTAGGGTTAGAGAGACGGTTAGGGTTCGGATTGGTCCTAGGGTTAGGGTTATGTTGAGGGCTAGTGTTAGAGAGTCGGTAGGGTTGGGATTGGACCTAGGGTTAGGGTTATGTTGAGGGCTAGGGTTAGAGAGACGGTTAGGGTTGGGATTGGACCTAGGGTTAGGATTATGTTGAGGGCTAGGGTTAGAGATACGGTTAGGGTTGGGATTGGACAGAGGGTTAGGGTTATGTTGAGGGCTAGGTTTAGAGAGACGGTTAGGGTTATAATGGGACCTAGGGTTAGGGTTTTGTTGAGGGCTAGGGTTAGAGAGACGGTTAGGGTTGGGATTGGACCTAGGGTTAGGGTTATGTTGAGGGCTAGGGTTAGAGAGACGGTTAGGGTTGCGATTGGACCTAGGGTTAGGGTTATGTTGAGGGCTAGGGTTAGAGAGACGGTTAGGGTTGGGATTGGACCTAGGGTTAGGGTTATGTTGAGGGCTAGGGTTAGAGAGAAGGTTAGAGTTGGGATTGGACCTAGGGTTAGGGTTATGTTGAGGGCTAGGGTTAGAGAGACGGTTAGGGTTGGGATTGGACCTAGGGTTAGGGTTATGTTGAGGGCTAGGGTTAGAGAGACGGTTAGGGTTGGGATTGGACCTAGGGTTACGGTTATGTTGAGGGCTAGGGTTAGAGAGACGGTTAGGGTTGGGATGGCACCTAGGGTTAGGGTTATGTTGAGGGCTAGGGTTAGAGAGACGGTTAGGGTTGGGATTGGACCTAGGGTTAGTGTTATGTTGAGGGCTAGGGTTAGAGGGACGGTTAGGGTTGGGATTGGTCCTAGGGTTAGGGTTATGTTGAGGGCTAGGGT
This sequence comes from Miniopterus natalensis, assembly GCF_054644295.1. Taxonomy (NCBI): domain Eukaryota; kingdom Metazoa; phylum Chordata; class Mammalia; order Chiroptera; family Miniopteridae; genus Miniopterus; species Miniopterus natalensis. The sequence continues at coordinate 39,119,929 of NC_142094.1, forward strand.
TAGAGAGACGGTTAGGGTTCGGATTGGTCCTAGGGTTAGGGTTATGTTGAGGGCTAGTGTTAGAGAGTCGGTAGGGTTGGGATTGGACCTAGGGTTAGGGTTATGTTGAGGGCTAGGGTTATAGAGACGGTTAGGGTTGGGATTGGACCTAGGGTTAGGGTTATGTTGAGGGCTAGGGTTTTAGAGACGGTTAGGGTTGGGATTGGACCTAGGGTTAGGGTTATGTTGAGGGCTAGGGTTAGAGAGACGGTTAGGGTTATGATGGGACCTAGGGTTAGGGTTATGTTGAGGACTAGGGTTAGAGAGACGGTTAGGGTTGGGATTGCACCTAAGGTTAGGGTTATGTTCAGGGCTATGGATAGAGAGACGGTTAGGGTTGGTATTGGACCTAGGGTTAGGGTTATGTTGAGGGCTAGGGTTAGAGAGACGGTTAGGGTTGGGATTGGACCTAGGGTTAGGGTTATGTTGAGGGCTAGGGTTAGAGAGACGGTTAGGGTTGGGATTGGACCTAGGGTTAGGGTTATGTTGAGGGCTAGGGTTAGAGAGACGGTTAGGGTTGGGATTGGACCTAGGGTTAGCGTTATGTTGAGGGCTAGGGTTAGAGAGACGGTTAGGGTTGGGATTGGACCTAGGGTTAGGGTTATGTTCAGGGCTAGGGTTAGAGAGACGGTTAGGGTTGGGATTGGACCTAGTGTTAGGGTTTTGTTGAGGGCTAGGGTTAGAGAGACGGTTAGGGTTGGGATTGGACCTAGGGTTAGGGTTATGTTGAGGGCTAGGGTTAGAGAAACGGTTAGGGTTGGGATTGGACCTAGGGTTAGGGTTATGTTGAGGGCTAGGGTTAGAGAGACGGTTAGGGTTGGGATTGGACCTAGGGTTAGTGTTATATTGAGGGCATGGGTTAGAGAGACGGTTAGGGTTGGGATTGGACCTAGGGTTTGGGTTATGTTGAGGGCTAGGTTTAGAGAGACGGTTAGGGTTGGGATTGGACCTAGGGTTAGGGTTATGTTGAGGGCTAGGGTTAGAGAGACGGTTAGGGTTGGGATTGGACCTAGGGTTAGGGTTATGTTGAGGGCATGGGTTAGAGAGACGGTTAGGGTTGGGACTGGACCTAGGGTTAGAGTTATGTTGAGGGCTAGGGTTAGAGAGACGATTAGGGTTGGGATTGGACCTAGGGTTAGGGTTATGTTGAGGGCTAGGGTTAGAGAGACGGTTAGGTTTGGGATTTGACCGAGGGTTAGGGTTATGTTGAGGGCTAGGTTTAGAGAGACGGTTAGGGTTATGATGGGACCTAGGGTTAGGGTTATGTTGAGGGCTAGGGTTAGAGAGACGGTTAGGGTTGGGATTGGACCTAGGGTTAGGGTTATGTTGAGGGCTAGGGTTAGAAAGACGGTTAGGGTTGGGATTGGACCTAGGGTTAGGGTTATGTTGAGGGCATGGGTTAGAGAGACGGTTAGGGTTGGGACTGGACCTAGGGTTAGAGTTATGTTGAGGGCTAGGGTTAGAGAGACGATTAGGGTTGGGATTGGACCTAGGGTTAGGGTTATGTTGAGGGCTAGGGTTAGAAAGACGGTTAGGTTTGGGATTGGACCGAGGGTTAGGGTTATGTTGAGGGCTAGGTTTAGAGAGGCGGTGAGGGTTATGATGGGACCTAGGGTTAGGGTTATGTTGAGGGCTAGGGTTAGAGAGACGGTTAGGGATGGGATTGGACCTAGGGTTAGGGTTATGTTGAGGGCTAGGGTTAGAGAGACGGTTAGGGTTGCGATTGGACATAGGGTTAGGGTTATGTTGAGGGCTAGGGTTAGAGAGACGGTTAGGGTTGGGATTGGACCTAGGGTTAGGGTTATGTTGAGGGCTAGGGTTAGAGAGACGGTTAGGGTTGGGATTGGACCTAGGGTTAGGATTATGTTGAGGGCTAGGGTTAGAGATACGGTTAGGGTTGGGATTGGACAGAGGGTTAGGGTTATGTTGAGGGCTAGGTTTAGAGAGACGGTTACGGTTATAATGGGACCTAGGGTTAGGGTTTTGTTGAGGGCTAGGGTTAGAGAGACGGTTAGGGTTGGGATTGGACCTAGGGTTAGGGTTATGTTGAGGGCTAGGGTTAGAGAGACGGTTAGGGTTGCGATTGGACCTAGGGTTAGGGTTATGTTGAGGGCTAGGGTTAGAGAGACGGTTAGGGTTGGGATTGGACCTAGGGTTAGGGTTATGTTGAGGGCTAGGGTTAGAGAGACGGTTAGAGTTGGAATTGAACCTAGGGTTAGGGTTATGTTGAGGGCTAGGGTTAGAGAGAAGGTTAGAGTTGGGATTGGACCTAGGGTTAGGGTTATGTTGAGGGCTAGGGTTAGAGAGACGGTTAGGGTTGGGATTGGACCTAGGGTTAGGGTTATGTTGAGGGCTAGGGTTAGAGAGACGGTTAGGGTTGGGATTGGACCTAGGGTTACGGTTATGTTGAGGGCTAGGGTTAGAGAGACGGTTAGGGTTGGGATGGCACCTAGGGTTAGGGTTATGTTGAGGGCTAGGGTTAGAGAGACGGTTAGGGTTGGGATTGGACCAAGGGTTAGGGTTATGTTGAGGGCTAGGGTTAGAGGGACGGTTAGGGTTGGGATTGGACCTAGGGTTAGGGTTATGTTGAGGGCTAGGGTTAGAGAGACGGTTAGGGTTCGGATTGGTCCTAGGGTTAGGGTTATGTTGAGGGCTAGGGTTAGAGAGTCGGTTAGGGTTGGGATTGGACCTAGGGTTAGGGTTATGTTGAGGGCTAGGGTTATAGAGACGGTTAGGGTTGGGATTGGACCTAGGGTTAGGGTTATGTTGAGGGCTAGGGTTAGAGAGACGGTTAGGTTTGGCATTGGACCTAGGGTTAGGGTTATGTTGAGGGCTAGGGTTAGAGAGACGGTTAGGGTTATGATGGGACCTAGGGTTAGGGTTATGTTGAGGACTAGGGTTAGAGAGACGGTTAGGGTTGGGATTGGACCTAAGGTTAGGGTTATGTTCAAGGCTACAGTTAGAGAGACGGTTAGGGTTGGTATTGGACCTAGGGTTAGGGTTATGTTGAGGGCTACGGTTAGAGAGACGGTTAGGGTTGGGATTGGACCTAGGGTTAGGGTTATGTTGAGGGCTGGGGTTAGAGAGACGGTTAGGGTTGGGATTGGACCTAGGGTTAGGGTTATGTTGAGGGCTAGGGTTAGAGAGAAGGTTAAGGTTGGGATTGGACCTAGGGTTAGGGTTATGTTCAGGGCTAGGGTTAGAGAGACGGTTAGGGTTGGGATTGGACCTAGAGTTAGGGTTATGTTCAGGGCTAGGCTTAGAGAGACGGTTAGGGTTGGGATTGGACCTAGTGTTAGGGTCTTGTTGAGGGCTAGGTTTAGAGAGACGGTTAGGGTTGGGATTGGACCTAGGGTTAGGGTTATGTTGAGGGCTAGGGTTAGAGAGACGGTTAGGGTTGGGATTGGACCTAGGGTTAGGGTTATGTTGAGGGCTAGGGTTAGAGAGACGGTTATGGTTGGGATTGGACCTAGGGTTAGGGTTATATTGAGGGCATGGGTTAGAGAGACGGTTAGGGTTTGGATTGGACCTAGGGTTTGGGTTATGTTGAGGGCTGGGGTTAGAGAAACGGTTAGGGTTGGGATTGGACCTAGGGTTAGGGTTATGTTGAGCGCTAGGGTTAGAGAGACGGTTAGGATTGGGATGGCACCTAGGGTTAGGGTTATGTTGAGGGCTAGGGTTAGAGAGACGGTTAGGGTTGGGATTGGACCTAGGGTTAGGGTTATGTTGAGGGCTAGGGTTAGAGAGACGGTTAGAGTTGGGATGGGACCTAGGGTTAGGGTTATGTAGAGGGCTAGGGTTAGAGAGATGGTTAGGGTTGGGATTGGACCTAGGGTTAGGGTTATGTTGAGGGCCTGGGTTAGAGAGACGGTTAGGGTTCGGATTGGACCTAGGGTTAGGGTTATGTTGATAGCTAGGGTTAGAGAGACGGTTAGGGTTGGGATTGTACCTAAGGTTAGGGTTATGTTGAGGGCTAGGGTTAGAGAGACGGTTAGGGTTCGGATTGGACCTAGGGTTAGGGTTACGTTGAGGGCATGGGTTAGAGAGACGGTTAGGGTTGGGATTGGACCTAGGGTTAGGGTTATGTTGAGGGCTAGGGTTAGAGAGACGGTTAGGGTTGGGATTGGACCTAGGGTTAGGGTTATGTTGAGGGCTAGGGTTAGAGAGACGGTTACTGTTGGGATGGCACCTAGGGTTAGGGTTATGTTGAGGGCTAGGTTTAGAGAGACGGTAGGGTTGGGATTGGACCTATGGTTAGGGTTATGTTGACGGCTAGGGTTAGAGAGACGGTTAGAGTTGGGATTGGACCTAGGGTTAGGGTTATGTTGAGGGCTAGGGTTAGAGAGACGGTTAGGGTTGGGATGGCACCTAGGGTTAGGGTTATGTTGAGGGCTAGGGTTAGAGAGACGGTTAGGGTTGGGATTGGACCTAGGGTTAGGGTTATGTTGAGGGCTAGGGTTAGAGAGACGGTTAGGGTTGGGACTGGACCTAGGGTTAGAGTTATGTTGAGGGCTAGGGTTAGAGAGACGATTAGGGTTGGGATTGGACCTAGGGTTAGGGTTATGTTGAGGGCTAGGGTTAGAAAGACGGTTAGGTTTGGGATTGTACCGAGGGTTAGGGTTATGTTGAGGGCTAGTTTTAGAGAGACGGTTAGGGTTCGGATTGGTCCTAGGGTTAGGGTTATGTTGAGGGCTAGGGTTAGAGAGACGGTTAGGGTTGGGATGGCACCTAGGGTTAGGGTTATATTGAGGGCTAGGGTTAGAGAGACGGTTAGGGTTGGGATTGGACCTAGGGTTAGGGTTATGTTGAGGGCTAGGGTTAGAGAGACGGTTAGGGTTGGGATTGGACCTAGGGTTAGGGTTATGTTGAGGGCTAGGGTTAGAGAGACGGTTAGGGTTGGGATTGGACCTAGGGTTAGGGTTATGTTGAGGGCTAGGGTTAGAGAGACGGTTAGGGTTGGTATTGGACCTAGGGTTAGGGTTATGTTGAGGCCTAGGGTTAGAGAGACGATTAGGGTTGGGATTGAACCTAGGGTTAGGGTTATGTTGAGGGCTAGGGTTAGAGAGACGGTTAGGGTTGGGATTGGACCTAGGGTTTGGGTTATGTTGAGGGCTAGGGTTAGAGAGACGGTTAGGGTTGGGATTGGACCTAGGGTTAGGATTATGTTGAGGGCTAGGTTTAGAGATACGGTTAATGTTGGGATTGGACAGAGGGTTAGGGTTATGTTGAGGGCTAGGTTTAGAGAGACGGTTAGGGTTATAATGGGACCTAGGGTTAGGGTTTTGTTGAGGGCTAGGGTTAGAGAGACGGTTAGGGTTGGGATTGGACCTAGGGTAAGGGTTATGTTGAGGGCTAGGGTTAGAGAGACGGTTAGGGTTGCGATTGGACCTAGGGTTAGGGTTATGTTGAGGGCTAAGTTTAGAGAGACGGTTAGGGTTGGGATTGGACCTAGGGTTAGGGTTATGTTGAGGGCTAGGGTTAGAGAGACGGTTAGAGTTGGAATTGAACCTAGGGTTAGGGTTATGTTGAGGGCTAGGGTTAGAGAGACGGTTAGAGTTGAGATTGGACCTAGGGTTAGGGTTATGTTGAGGGCTAGGGTTAGAGAGACGGTTAGGGTTGGGATTGGACCTAGGGTTAGGGTTATGTTGAGGGCTAGGGTTAGAGAGACGGTTAGGGTTGGGATTGGACCTAGGGTTAAGGTTATGTTGAGGGCTAGGGTTAGAGAGACGGTTAGGGTTGGGATGGCACCTAGGGTTAGGGTTATGTTGAGGGCTAGGGTTAGAGAGACGGTTAGGGTTGGGATTGGACCTAGGGTTAGGGTTATGTTGAGGGCTAGGGTTAGAGGGACGGTTAGGGTTGGGATTGGACCTAGGGTTAGGGTTATGTTGAGGGCTAGGGTTAGAGAGACGGTTAGGGTTCGGATTGGTCCTAGGGTTAGGGTTATGTTGAGGGCTAGGGTTAGAGAGTCGGTTAGGGTTGGGATTGGACCTAGGGTTAGGGTTATGTTGAGGGCTAGGGTTATAGAGACGGTTAGGGTTGGGATTGGACCTAGGGTTAGGGTTATGTTGAGGGCTAGTGTTAGAGAGACGGTTAGGGTTGGGATTGGACCTAGGGTTAGGGTTATGTTGAGGGCTAGGGTTAGAGAGACGGTTAGGGTTATGATGGGACCTAGGGTTAGGGTTATGTTGAGGACTAGGGTTAGAGAGACGGTTAGGGTTGGGATTGGACCTAAGGTTAGGGTTATGTTCAGGGCTACGGTTAGAGAGACGGTTAGGGTTGGTATTGGACCTAGGGTTAGGGTTATGTTGAGGGCTAGGGTTAGAGAGACGGTTAGGGTTGGGATTGGACCTAGGGTTAGGGTTATGTTGAGGGCTAGCGTTAGAGAGACGGTTAGGATTGGGATTGGACTTAGGGTTAGGGTTATGTTGAGGGCTAGGGTTAGAGATACGGTTAGGGTTGGGATTGGACCTAGGGTTAGGGTTATGTTGAGGGCTAGGGTTAGAGAGACGGTTAGGGTTGGGATTGGACCTAGAGTTAGGGTTATGTTCAGGGCTAGGGTTAGAGAGACTGTTAGGGTTGGGATTGGACCTATTGTTAGGGTTTTGTTGAGGGCTAGGGTTAGAGAGACGGTTAGGGTTGGGATTGGACCTAGGGTTAGGGTTATGTTGAGGGCTAGGGTTAGAGAGACGGTTAGGGTTGGGATTGGACCTAGGGTTAGGGTTATGTTGAGGGCTAGGTTTAGAGAGACGGTTAGGGTTGGGATTGGACCTAGGGTTAGGGTTATATTGAGGGCATGGGTTAGAGAGACGGTTAGGGTTGGGATTGGACCTAGGGTTAGGGTTATGTTGAGGGCTAGGGTTAGAGAGATGGTTAGGGTTGGGATGGCACCTAGGGTTAGGGTTATGTTGAGGGCTAGGGTTAGAGAGACGGTTAGGGTTGGGATTGGACCTAGGGTTAGGGTTATGTTGAGGGCTAGGGTTAGAGAGACGGTTAGAGTTGGGATGGGACCTAGGGTTAGGGTTATGTAGAGGGCTAGGGTTAGAGAGATGGTTAGGGTTGGGTTTGGACCTAGGGTTAGGGTTATGTTGAGGGCATGGGTTAGAGAGACGGTTAGGGTTGGGATTGGACCTAGGGTTAGGGTTATATTGAGGGCATGGGTTAGAGAGACGGTTAGGGTTGGGTTTGGACCTAGGGTTAGGGTTATGTTGAGGGCTAGGGTTAGAGAGACGGTTAGGGTTGGGATTGGACCTAGGGTTAGGGTTATGTTGAGGGCTAGGGTTAGAGAGACGGTTAGGGTTGGTATTGTACCTAGGGTTAGGGTTATCTTGAGGGCTAGGGTTAGAGAGACGGTTAGGGTTGGGATTGGACCTAGGGTTAGGGTTATGTTGAGGGCTAGGGTTAGAGAGACGGTTAGAGTTGGGATGGGACCTAGGGTTAGGGTTATGTAGAGGGCTAGGGTTAGAGAGATGATTAGGGTTGGGATTGGACCTAGGGTTAGGGTTATGTTGAGGGCATGGGTTAGAGAGACGGTTAGGGTTGGGATTGGACCTAGGGTCAGGGTTATGTTCAGGGCTAGGGTTAGAGAGACGGTTAGAGTTGGGATGGGACCTAGGGTTAGGGTTATGTAGAGGGCTAGGGTTAGAGAGATGATTAGGGTTGGGATTGGACCTAGGGTTAGGGTTATGTTGAGGGCATGGGTTAGAGAGACGGTTAGGGTTGGGATTGGACCTAGGGTTAGGGTTATGTTGATAGCTAGGGTTAGAGAGACCGTTAGGGTTGGGACTGTACCTAAGGTTAGGGTTATGTTGAGGGCTAGGGTTAGAAATAAGGTTAGGGTTGGGATTGGACCTAGGGTTAGGGTTATGTTGAGGGCTAGGGTTAGAGAGACGGTTAGGGTTGGGATTGGACCTAGGGTTAGGGTTATGTTGAGGGCTAGGGTTAGAGAGACGGTTAGGGTTGGGATTGGGCCTAGGGTTAGGGTTATATTGAAGGCATGGGATAGAGAGACGGTTAGGGTTGGGATTGGACCTAGGGTTAGGGTTATGTTGAGGGCTAGGGTTAGAGAGACGGTTAGGGTTGGGATTGGACCTAGGGTTAGGGTTATGTTCAGGGCATTGGTTAGAGAGACGGTTAGGGTTGGGATTGGACCTACGGTTAGGGTTATGTTGAGGGCTAGGGTTAGAGAGACGGTTAGGGTTGGGATTGGACCTAGGGTTAGTGTTATGTTGAGGGCTAGGGTTAGAGAGACGGTTAGGGTTGGGATTGGACCTAGGGTTAGGGTTATGCTGAGGGCTAGGGTTAGAGAGACGGTTAGGGTTGGTATTGGACCTAGGGTTAGGGTTATGTTGAGGGCATGGGTTAGAGAGACGGTTAGGGTTGGGATTGGACCTAGGGTTAGGGTTATGTTGAGGGCTAGGGTTAGAGAGACGGTTAGGGTTGGGATTGGACCTAGGGTTAGTGTTATGTTGAGGGCTAGGGTTAGAGAGACGGTTAGGGTTGGGATTGGACCTAGGGTTAGGGTTATGTTGAGGGCTAGGGTTAGAGAGACAGTTAGGGTTGGGATTGGACCTAGGGTTAGGGTTATGTTGAGGGCTAGGGTTAGAGAGACAGTTAGGGTTGGGATTGGACCTAGGGTTAGGGTTATGTTGAGGGCTAGGGTTAGAGAGACGGTTAGGGTTGGGATTGGACCTAGGGTTAGGGTTATGTTGAGGGCTAGGGTTAGAGAGACGGTTAGGGTTATGGTGGGACCTAGGGTTAGGGTTATGTTGAGGCCTAGGGTTAGAGAGACGGTTAGGGTTGGGATGGACCTAGGCTTAGGGTTATGTTGAGGGCTAGGGTTAGAGAGACGGTTACGGTTGGGATGGGACCTAGGGTTAGGCTTATGTTGAGGGCTAGGGTTAGAGAGACGGTTAGGGTTGGGATTGGACCTAGGGTTAGGGTTATGTTGAGGGCTAGGGTTAGAGAGACGGTTAGGGTTATGATGGGACCTAGGGTTAGGGTTATGTTGAGGGCTAGGGTTAGAGAGACGGTTAGGGTTGGGATGGGAACTAGGGTTAGGGTTATGTTGAGGGCTAGGGTTAGTGAGACGGTTAGGGTTGAGATTGGACCTAGGCTTAGGGTTATGTTGAGGGCATGGGTTAGAGAGACGGTGAGGGTTGGGATTGGACCTAGGGTTAGGGTTATGTTGAGGGCTAGGGTTAGAGAGACGGTTAGGGTTGGGATGGCACCTAGAGTTAGGGTTATGTTGAGGGCTAGGGTTAGAGAGACGGTTAGGGTTGGGATTGAACCTAGGGTTAGGGTTATGTTGAGGGCTAGGGTTAGAGAGACGGTTAGGTTTATGATGGGACCTAGGGTTAGGGTTATGTTGACGGCTAGGGTTAGAGAGACGGTTAGGGTTGGGATTGGACCTAGGGTTAGGGTTATGTTGAGGGGTAGGGTTAGAGAGACGGTTAGAGTTGGGATTGGACCTAGGGTTAGGGTTATGTTGAGGGCTAGGGTTAGAGAGACGGTTAGAGTTGGGATGGGACCTAGGGTTAGGGTTATGTTGAGGGCTAGGATTAGAGAGACGGTTAGGGTTGGGATTGGACCTAGGGTTAGGGTTATGTTGAGGGCATGGCTTAGAGAGACGGTTAGGGTTGGGATTGCACCTAGGGTTAGGGTTATGTTGAGGGCTAGGGTTAGAGAGACCGTTAGGGTTGGGATTGTACCTAGCGTTAGGGTTATGTTGAGGGCTAGGGTTAGAGAGACGGTTAGGGTTGGGATTGGACCTTGGGTTAGGGTGATGTTGAGGGCATAGGTTAGAGAGACGGTTAGGGTTGGGATTGGACCTAGGGTTAGGTTTATGTTGAGGGCTAGGGTTAGAGAGACGGTTAGGGTTGGGATTGGACCTAGGGTTAGGGTTATGTTGAGGGCATGGCTTAGAGAGACGGTTAGGGTTGGGATTGGACCTAGGGTTAGGGTTATGTTGAGGGCTAGGGTTAGAGAGACGATTAGGGTTGGGATTGGACCTAGGGTTAGGGTTATGTTGAAGGCTAGGGTTAGGGAGACGGTTAGGTTTGAGATTGGACCGAGGGTTAGGGTTATGTTGAGGGCTAGGTTTAGAGAGACGGTTAGGGTTATGATGGGACCTAGGGTTAGGGTTATGTTGAGGGCTAGGGTTAGAGAGACGGTTAGGGTTGGGATTGTACCTAGGGTTAGGGTTATGTTGAGGGCTAGGGTTAGAGAGACGGTTAGGGTTGGGATGGGACCTAGGGTTAGAGTTATGTTGAGGGCTAGGGTTAGAGAGACGGTTAGTGTTGGGATTGGACCTAGGGTTAGGGTTATGTTGAGGGCTAGGGTTAGAGACACGGTTAGGGTTGGGATTGGACCTAGGTTTAGGGTTATGTTGAGGGCTAGGGTTAGAGAGACGGTTAGGGTTGGGATTGGACCTAGGGTTAGGGTTATGTTGAGGGCTAGGGTTAGAGAGACGGTTAGGGTTTGGATTGGACCTAGGGTTAGGGTTATGTTGAGGGCTAGGGTTAGAGAGATGATTAGGGTTGGGATTGGACCTAGGGTTAGGGTTATGTTGAGGGCATGGGTTAGAGAGACGGTTAGGGTTGGGATTGGACCTAGGGTTAGGATTATGTTGAGGGCTAGGGTTAGAGAGACCGTTAGGGTTGGGATTGTACCTAGCGTTAGGGTTATGTTGAGGGCTAGGGTTAGAGAGACGGTTAGGGTTGGCATTGGACCTAGGGTTAGGATTATGTTGAGGGCATAGGTTAGAGAGACGGTTAGGGTTGGCATTGGACCTAGGGTTAGGGTTATGTTGAGGGCTAGGGTTAGAGAGACGTTTAGGGTTGGGATTGGACCTAGGGTTAGGGTTATGTTGAGGGCATGGGTTAGAGAGACGGTTAGGGTTGGGATTGGACCTAGGGTTAGGGTTATGTTGAGGGCTAGGGTTAGAGAGACGGATAGGGTTGGGATTGGACCTAGTGTTAGGGTTATGTTGACGGCTAGGGTTAGAGAGACGGTTAAAGTTGGGATTGGGCCTAGGGTTAGGGTTATGTTGAGGGCTAGGGTTAGAGAGACGGTTAGGGTTGGGATTGGACCTAGGGGTAGGGTTATGTTGAGGGCTAGGGTTAGAGAGACGGTTAGGGTTGGGATTGGACCTAGGGTTAGGGTTATGATGAGGGCTAGGGTTAGAGATATGGTTAGGGTTGGGATTTGACCTAGGGTTAGGGTTATGTTGAGGGCATGGGTTAGAGAGACGGTTAGGGTTGGGACTGGACCTAGGGTTAGAGTTATGTTGAGGGCTAGGTTTAGAGAGACGGTTAGGTTTGGGATTGGACCGAGGGTTAGGGTTATGTTGAGGGCTAGGGTTAGAGAGACGGTTAGGTTTGGGATTGGACCGAGGGTTAGGGTTATGTTGAGGGCTAGGTTTAGAGAGACGGTTAGGGTTATGATGGGACCTAGGGTTAGGGTTATGTTGAGGGCTAGGGTTAGAGAGACGGTTAGGGTTGGGATTGGACCTAGGGTTAGGGTTATGTTGAGGGCTAGGGTTAGAAAGACGGTTAGGGTTGGGATTGGACCTAGGGTGAGGGTTATGTTGAGGGCTAGGGTTAGAGAGACGGTTAGGGTTGGGATTGGACCTAGGGTTAGGGTTATGTTCAGGGCTAGGGTTAGAGTGACGGTTAGGGTTGGGATTGGACCTAGTGTTAGGGTTTTGTTGAGGGCTAGGGTTAGAGAGACGGTTAGGGTTGGGATTGGACCTAGGGTTAGGGTTATGTTGAGGGCTAGGGTTAGAGAGACGGTTAGGGTTGGGATTGGACCTAGGGTTAGGGTTATGTTGAGGGCTAGGGTTAGAGAGACAGTTAGGGTTGGGATTGGACCTAGGGTTAGGGTTATATTGAGGGCATGGGTTAGAGAGACGGTTAGGGTTGGGATTGGACCTAGGGTTAGGGTTATGTTGAGGGCTAGGGTTAGAGAGACGGTTAGGGTTGGGATGGCACTTAGGGTTAGGGTTATGTTGAGGGCTAGGGTTAGAGAGACGGTTAGGGTTGGGATTGGACCTAGGGTTAGGGTTATGTTGAGGGCTAGGGTTAGAGAGACGGTTAGAGTTGGGATGGGACCTAGGGTTAGGGTTATGTAGAGGGCTAGGATTAGAGAGATGGTTAGGGTTGGGATTGGACCTAGGGTTAGGGTTATGTTGAGGGCATGGGTTAGAGAGACGGTTAGGGTTGGGATTGGACCTAGGGTTAGGGTTATGTTGATAGCTAGGGTTAGAGAGACGGTTAGGGTTGGTATTGTACCTAAGGTTAGGGTTATGTTGAGGGCTAGGGTTAGAGATAAGGTTAGGGTTGGGATTGGACCTAGGGTTAGGGTTATGTTGAGGGCTAGGGTTAGAGAGACGGTTAGGGTTGGGATTGGACCTAGGGTTAGGGTTATGTTGAGGGCTAGGGTTAGAGAGACGGTTAGGGTTGGGATTGGACCTAGGGTTAGGGTTATATTGAGGGCATGGGTTAGAGAGACGGTTAGGGTTGGGATTGGACCTAGGGTTAGGGTTATGTTGAGGGCTAGGGTTAGAGAGACGGTTAGGGTTGGGATTGGACCTAGGGTTAGGGTTATGTTGAGGGCTAGGGTTAGAGAGACGGTTAGGGTTGGGATTGGACCTAGGGTTAGGGTTATGTTGAGGGCTAGGGTTAGAGAGACGGTTAGGGTTGGGATTGGACCTAGGGTTAGGGTTATATTGAGGGCATGGGTTAGAGAGACGGTTAGGGTTGGGATTGGACCTAGGGTTAGGGTTATGTTGAGGGCTAGGGTTAGAGAGACGGTTAAGGTTGGGATGGCACCTAGGGTTAGGGTTATGTTGAGGGCTAGGGTTAGAGAGACGGTTAGGGTTGGGATTGGACCTAGGGTTAGGGTTATATTGAGGGCATGGGTTAGAGAGACGGTTAGGGTTGGGATTGGACCTAGGGTTAGGGTTATGTTGAGGGCTAGGGTTAGAGAGACGGTTAGGGTTGGGATGGCACCTAGGGTTAGGGTTATGTTGAGGGCTAGGGTTAGAGAAACGGTTAGGGTTGGGATTGGACCTAGGGTTAGGGTTATGTTGAGGGCTAGGGTTAGAGAGACCGTTAGAGTTGGGATGGGACCTAGGGTTAGGGTTATGTAGAGGGCTAGGGTTACAGAGATGGTTAGGGTTGGGATTGGACCTAGGGTTAGGGTTATGTTGAGGGCATGGGTTAGAGAGACGGTTAGGGTTGGGATTGGACCTAGGGTTAGGGTTATGTTGATAGCTAGGGTTAGAGAGACGGTTAGGGTTGGGATTGTACCTAAGGTTAGGGTTATGTTGAGGGCTAGGGTTAGAGATAAGGTTAGGGTTGGGATTGGACCTAGGGTTAGGGTTATGTTGAGGGCTAGGGTTAGAGAGACGGTTAGGGTTGGGATTGGACCGAAGTTTAGGGTTATGTTGAGGGCTAGGGTTAGAGAGACGGTTAGGGTTGGGATTGGACCTAGGATTAGGGTTATGTTGAGGGCTAGGGTTAGAGAGACGGTTAGGGTTGGGATTGGACCTAGGGTTAGGGTTATGTTGAGGGCTAGGGTTAGAGAGACGGTTAGGGTTGGGTTTGGACCTAGGGTTAGGGTTATGTTGAGGGCTAGGGTTAGAGAGACGGTTAGAGTTCGGATTGGACCTAGGGTTAGGGTTATGTTGAGGGCATGGGTTAGAGAGACGGTTAGGGTTGGGATTGGACCTAGGGTTAGGGTTATGTTGAGGGCTAGAGTTAGAGAGACTGTTAGGGTTGCGATTGGACCTAGGGTTAGGGTTATGTTGAGGGCTAGGGTTAGAGAGACGGTTACGGTTGGGATGGCACCTAGGGTTAGGGTTATGTTGAGGGCTAGGTTTAGAGAGACGGTTAGGGTTGGGACTGGACCTATGGTTAGGGTTATGTTGAGGGCTAGGGTTAGAGAGACGGTTAGGGTTATGATGGGACCTAGGGTTAGGGTTATGTTGAGGGCTAGGGTTAGAGAGACGGTTAGGGTTGGGATTGGACCTAGGGTTAGGGTTATGTTGAGGGCTAGGGTTAGAGAGACGGTTAGGGTTGGGATTGGACCTAGGGTTAAGGTTATGTTGAGGGCTAGGGTTAGAGAGACGGTTAGGGTTGTGATTGGACCTAGGGTTAGGGTTATGTTGAGGGCTAGGGTTAGAGAAACGGTTAGGGTTGGGATTGGACCTAGGGTTACGGTTATGTTGAGGGCTAGGGTTAGAGAGACAGTTAGGGTTGGGATGGCACCTAGGGTTAGGGTTATGTTGAGGGCTAGGGTTAGAGAGACGGTTAGGGTTGGGATTGGACCTAGGGTTAGGGTTATGTTGAGGGCTAGGGTTAGAGGGACGGTTAGGGTTGGGATTGGACCTAGGGTTAGGGTTATGTTGAGGGCTAGGGTTAGAGAGACGGTTAGGGTTGGGATTGGTCCTAGGGTTAGGGTTATGTTGAGGGCTAGGGTTAGAGAGACGGTTAGGGTTGGGATTGGACCTAGGGTTAGGGTTATGTTGAGGGCTAGGGTTAGAGAGACGGTTAGGGTTGGGATGGCACCTATGGTTAGGGTTATGTTGAGGGCTAGGGTTAGAGAGACGGTTAGGGTTGGGATGGCACCTAGGGTTAGGGTTATGTTGAGGGCTAGGGTTAGAGAGACGGTTAGGGTTGGGATTGGACCTAGGGTTAGGGTTATGTTGAGGGCTAGGGTTAGAGAGACGGTTAGGGTTGCGATTGGACCTAGGGTTAGGGTTATGTTGAGGGCTAGGGTTAGAGAGACGGTTAGGGTTGGGATTGGACCTAGGGTTAGGGTTATGTTGAGGGCTAGGGTTAGAGAGACGGTTAGAGTTGCAATTGAACCTAGGGATAGGGTTATGTTGAGGGCTAGGGTTAGAGAGACGGTTAGAGTTGGGATTGGACATAGGGTTAGGGTTATGTTGAGGGCTAGGGTTAGAGAGACGGTTAGGGTTGGGATTGGACCTAGGGTTAGGGTTATGTTGAGCGCTAGGGTTAGAGAGACGGTTAGAGTTGGAATTGGACCTAGGGTTAGGGTTATGTTGAGGGCTAGGGTTAGAGAGACGGTTAGGGTTGGGATTGGACCTAGGGTTAGGGTTATGTTCAGGGCTAGGGTTAGAGAGACGGTTAGGGTTATGATGGGACCTAGGGTTAGGGTTATGTTGAGGGCTAGGGTTAGAGAGACAGTTAGGGTTGGGATTGGACCTAGGGTTAGGGTTATGTTGAGGGCTAGGGTTAGAGAGACGGTTAGGGTTGGGATTGGACCTAGGGTTAGGGTTATGTTGAGGGCTAGGGTTAGAGAGACTTTTAGGGTTATGGTGGGACCTAGGGTTAGGGTTATGTTGAGGGCTAGGGTTAGAGAGACGGTTAGGGTTGGGATGGACCTAGGGTTAGGGTTATGTTGAGGGCTAGGGTTAGAGAGATGGTTAGGGTTGGGATGGGACCTAGGGTTGGGATGGGACCTAGGGTTAGGCTTATGTTGAGGGCTAGGGTTAGAGAGACGGTTAGGGTTGGGATTGGACCTAGGGTTAGGGTTATGTTGAGGGCTAGGGTTAGAGAGACGGTTAGGGTTATGATGGGACCTAGGGTTAGGGTTATGTTGAGGGCTAGGGTTAGAGAGACGGTTAGGGTTGGGATGGGAACTAGGGTTAGGGTTATGTTGAGGGCTAGGGTTAGAGAGACGGTTAGGGTTGGGATTGGACCTAGGGTTAGGGTTATGTTGAGGGCTAGGGTTAGAGAGACGGTTAGGGTTGGGATGGCACCTAGGGTTAGGGTTATGTTGAGGGCTAGGGTTAGAGAGACGGTTAGGGTTGGGATTGGACCTAGGGTTAGGGTTATGTTGAGGGCTAGGGTTAGAGAGACGGTTAGGGTTATGATGGGACCTAGGGTTAGGGTTATGTTGAGGGCTAGGGTTAGAGAGACGGTTAGGGTTGGGATTGGACCTAGCGTTAGGGTTATGTTGAGGGGTAGGGTTAGAGAGACGGTTAGGGTTGGGATTGGACCTAGGGTTAGGGTTATGTTGAGGGCTAGGGTTAGAGAGACGGTTAGGGTTGGGATTGGACCTAGGGTTAGGGTTATGTTGAGGGCTAGGGTTAGAGAGACGGTTAGGGTTGGGATTGGACCTAGCGTTAGGGTTATGTTGAGGGCTAGGGTTAGAGAGACGGTTAGGTTTGGGATTGGACCTAGCGTTAGGGTTATGTTGAGGGCTAGGGTTAGAGACACCGTTAGGGTTGGGATTGGACCTAGAGTTAGGGTTATGTTGAGGGCTAGGGTTAGAGAGACGGTTAGGGTTGGGATTGGACCTAGGGTTAGGGTTATGTTGAGGGCTAGGGTTAGAGAGACGGTTAGAGTTGGGATTGGACCTAGGGTTAGGGTTATGTTGAGGGCTAGGGTTAGAGAGACGGTTAGGGTTGTGATTGGACCTAGGGTTAGGGTTATGTTGAGGGCTACGGTTAGAGAGACGGTTAGGGTTGGGATTGGACCTAGGGTTAGGGTTATGTTGCGGGCTAGGGTTAGAGAGAAGGTTAGGGTTATGATGGGACCTAGGGTTAGGGTTATGTTGAGGGCTAGGTTTAGAGAGACGGTTAGGGTTGGGATTGGACCTAGGATTAGGGTTATGTTGAGGGCATGGGTTAGAGAGACGGTTAGGGTTGGGATTGGACCTAGGGTTAGGGTTATGTTGAGGGCTAGGGTTAGAGAGACGGTTAGGGTTGGGATTGGACCTAGGGTTAGGGTTATGTTGAGGGCTAGGGTTAGAGAGACGGTTAGGGTTGGGATTGGACCTAGGGTTAGGGTTATGTTGAGGGCTAGGGTTAGAGAGACGGTTAGGGTTGGGATGGCACCTAGGGTTAGGGTTATGTTGAGGGCTAGGGTTAGAGAGACGGTTAGGGTTGGGATTGGTCCTAGGGTTAGGGTTATGTTGAGGGCTAGGGTTAGAGAGACGGTTAGGGTTATGATGGGACCTAGCGTTAGGGTTATGTTGAGGGGTAGGGTTAGAGAGACGGTTAGGGTTGGGATTGGACCTAGGGTTAGGGTTATGTTGAGGGGTAGGGTTAGAGAGACGGTTAGGGTTATGATGGGACCTAGAGTTAGGGTTATGTTGAGGGCTAGGGTTAGAGAGACGGTTAGGGTTGGTATTGGACTTAGGGTTAGGGTTATGTTGAGGGCTAGGGTTAGAGAGACGGTTAGGGTTGGGATTGGACCTAGGGTTAGGGTTATGTTTAGCGCTAGGTTTAGCGAGACGGTTAGGGTTGGGATTGGACCTAGAGTTAGGGTTATGTTGAGGCCTAGGGTTAGGGAGACGGTTAGGGTTGGGATTGGACCTAAGGTTAGGGTTATGTTGAGGGCTAGGGTTAGAGAGACGGTTAGAGTTGGGATTGGACCTAGGGTTAGGGTTATGTTGAGGGCATGGGTTAGAGAGACGGTTAGGGTTGGGATTGGACCTAGGGTTAGTTATATTGAGGGCTAGGGTTAGAGAGACGGTTAGGGTTGGGATTGGACCTAGGGTTAGGGTTATGTTGAGGGCTAGGGTTAGAGAGACGGTTAGTGTTGGGATTGGACCTAGGGTTAGGGTTATGTTGAGGGCTAGGGTTAGAGACACGGTTAGGGTTGGGATTGGACCTAGGTTTAGGGTTATGTTGAGGGCTAGGGTTAGAGAGACGGTTAGGTTTGGGATTGGACCTAGGGTTAGGGTTATGTTGAGGGCTAGGGTTAGAGAGACGGTTAGGGTTTGGATTGGACCTAGGGTTAGGGTTATGTTGAGGGCTAGGGTTAGAGAGACGATTAGGGTTGGGATTGGACCTAGGGTTAGGGTTATGTTGAGGGCATGGGTTAGAGAGACGGTTAGGGTTGGGATTGGACCTAGGGTTAGGGTTATGTTGAGGGCTAGGGTTAGAGAGACCGTTAGGGTTGGGATTGTACCTAGCGTTAGGGTTATGTTGAGGGCTAGGGTTAGAGAGACGGTTAGGGTTGGCATTGGACCTAGGGTTAGGATTATGTTGAGGGCATAGGTTAGAGAGACGGTTAGGGTTGGCATTGGACCTAGGGTTAGGGTTATGTTGAGGGCTAGGGTTAGAGAGACGTTTAGGGTTGGGATTGGACCTAGGGTTAGGGTTATGTTGAGGGCATGGGTTAGAGAGACGGTTAGGGTTGGGATTGGACCTAGGGTTAGGGTTATGTTGAGGGCTAGGGTTAGAGAGACGGATAGGGTTGGGATTGGACCTAGTGTTAGGGTTATGTTGACGGCTAGGGTTAGAGAGACGGTTAAAGTTGGGATTGGACCTAGGGTTAGGGTTATGTTGAGGGCTAGGGTTAGAGAGACGGTTAGGGTTGGGATTGGACCTAGGGGTAGGGTTATGTTGAGGGCTAGGGTTAGAGACGGTTAGGGTTGTGATTGGACCTAGGGTTAGGGTTATGATGAGGGCTAGGGTTAGAGATATGGTTAGGGTTGGGATTGGACCTAGGGTTAGGGTTATGTTGAGGGCATGGGTTAGAGAGACGGTTAGGGTTGGGACTGGACCTAGGGTTAGAGTTATGTTGAGGGCTAGGTTTAGAGAGACGGTTAGGTTTGGGATTGGACCGAGGGTTAGGGTTATGTTGAGGGCTAGGGTTAGAGAGACGGTTAGGTTTGGGATTGGACCTAGGGTTAGGGTTATGTTGAGGGCTAGGGTTAGAGAGACGGTTAGGGTTGGGATTGGACCTAGGGTTAGGGTTATGTTGAGGGCTAGGGTTAGAGAGACGGTTAGGGTTGGGATGGCACCTAGGGTTAGGGTTATGTTGAGGGCTAGGGTTAGAGAGACGGTTAGGGTTGGGATTGGTCCTAGGGTTAGGGTTATGTTGAGGGCTAGGGTTAGAGAGACGGTTAGGGTTATGATGGGACCTAGCGTTAGGGTTATGTTGAGGGGTAGGGTTAGAGAGACGGTTAGGGTTGGGATTGGACCTAGGGTTAGGGTTATGTTGAGGGGTAGGGTTAGAGAGACGGTTAGGGTTATGATGGGACCTAGAGTTAGGGTTATGTTGAGGGCTAGGGTTAGAGAGACGGTTAGGGTTGGTATTGGACTTAGGGTTAGGGTTATGTTGAGGGCTAGGGTTAGAGAGACGGTTAGGGTTGGGATTGGACCTAGGGTTAGGGTTATGTTTAGCGCTAGGTTTAGCGAGACGGTTAGGGTTGGGATTGGACCTAGAGTTAGGGTTATGTTGAGGCCTAGGGTTAGGGAGACGGTTAGGGTTGGGATTGGACCTAAGGTTAGGGTTATGTTGAGGGCTAGGGTTAGAGAGACGGTTAGAGTTGGGATTGGACCTAGGGTTAGGGTTATGTTGAGGGCATGGGTTAGAGAGACGGTTAGGGTTGGGATTGGACCTAGTGTTAGTTATATTGAGGGCTAGGGTTAGAGAGACGATTAGGGTTGGGATTGGACCTAGGGTTAGGGTTATGTTGAGGGCTAGGGTTAGAGAGACGGTTAGGTTTGGGATTGGACCGAGGGTTAGGGTTATGTTGAGGGCTAGGTTTAGAGAGACGGTTAGGGTTATGATGGGACCTAGGGTTAGGGTTATGTTGAGGGCTAGGGTTAGAGAGACGGTTAGGGTTGGGATTGGACCTAGGGTTAGGGTTATATTGAGGGCTAGTGTTAGAGAGACAGTTAGGGTTGGGATTGGACCTAGGGTTAGGGTTATGTTGAGGGCTAGGGTTAGAGAGACGGTTAGGGTTGGGATTGGACCTAGGGTTAGGGTTATGTTGAGGGCTAGGGTTAGAGAGACGGTTAGGGTTGGGATTGGACCTAGGGTTAGGGTTATGTTGAGGGCTAGGGTTAGAGAGACGGTTAGGGTTGGGATGGCACCTAGGGTTAGGGTTATGTTGAGGGCTAGGGTTAGAGAGATGGTTAGGGTTGGGATGGCACCTAGGGTTAGGGTTATGTTGAGGGCTAGGGTTAGACAGACGGTTAGGGTTGGGATTGGACCTAGGGTTAGGGTTATGTTGAGGGCTAGGGTTAGAGAGACGCTTAGGGTTGGGATTGGACCTAGGGTTAGGGTTATGTTGAGGGCTAGGGTTAGAGAGACGGTTAGGGTTGGTATTGGACCTAGGGTTAGGGTTATGTTGAGGGCTACGGTTAGAGAGACGATTAGGGTTGGGATTGGACCTAGGGTTAGGGTTATGTTGAGGGCTAGGGTTAGAGAGACGGTTAGGGTTGGGATTGGTCCTAGGGTTAGGGTTATGTTGAGGTCTAGGGTTAGAGAGACGGTTAGGGTTGGGATTGGACAGAGGGTTAGGGTTATGTTGAGGGCTAGGTTTATAGAGACGGTTAGGGTTATGATGGGACCTAGGGTTAGGGTTTTGTTGAGGGCTAGGGTTAGAGAGACGGTTAGGGTTGGGATTGGACCTAGGGTTAGGGTTATGTTGAGGGCTAGGGTTAGAGAGACGGTTAGGGTTGGGATTGGACCTAGGGTTAGGGTTATGTTGAGGGCTAGGGTTAGAGAGACGGTTAGGGTTGGGATTGGACCTAGGGTTAGGGTTATGTTGAGGGCTAGGGTTAGAGAGACGGTTAGAGTTGGGATTGGACCTAGGGTTAGGGTTATGTTGAGGGCTAGGGTTAGAGAGACGGTTAGGGTTGGGATTGGACCTAGGGTTCGGGTTATGTTGAGGGCTAGGGTTAGAGAGACGGTTAGGGTTGGGATTGGACCTAGGGTTAGGGTTATGTTGAGGGCTAGGGTTAGAGAGACCGTTAGGGTTGGGATTGGACTTAGGGTTAGGGTTATGTTGAGGGCTAGGGTTAGAGAGACGGTTAGGGTTATGGTTGGACCTAGGGTTAGGGTTATGTTGAGGGCTAGGGTTAGAGAGACGGTTAGGGTTGGGATTGGACCTAGGGTTAGGGTTATATTGAGGGGTAGGGTTAGAGAGACGGTTAGGGTTGGGATTGGACCTAGGGTTAGGGTTATGTTGAGGGCTAGGGTTAGAGAGACAGTTAGGGTTGGGATTGGACCTAGGGTTAGGGTTATGTTGAGGGCTAGGGTTAGAGAGACGGTTAGGGTTGGGATTGGACCTAGGGTTAGGGTTATGTTGAGGGCTAGGGTTAAAGAGACGGTTAGGTTTGGGATTGGACCTAGGGTTAGAGTAATGTTGAGGCCTAGGGCTAGAGGGACGGTTAGGGTTGGGATTGGACCTAGGGTTAGGGTTATGTTGAGGGCTAGGGTTAGAGAGACGGTTAGGGTTGGGATTGGACCTAGGGTTAGGGTTATGTTGAGGGCTAGGGTTAGAGAGAGGGTTAGGTTTCGGATTGGACCTAGGGTTAGGGTAATGATGGGGGCTAGGGTTAGAGAGCTGGTTCGGGTTATGATTAGACCTAGGTTTTGGGTTATGTTGAGGGCTAATGTTAGAGTGCTGGGTCGGGTTAGGATTATACCTAGGGTTAGGGTTATGTTGATTGCTTGGTTTAGAGAGATGGTTAGCGATAGGATTAGACCTATGTCTTGCGTTATGTTGGAGGCTATGTTTAGAGACATCGTTAGCATTAGGATTAGACCTAGGATTAGGTTTATGTTTATGGCTAGGGTTAGAGAACTGGTTCGCATTAGGATTAGACCTAGGGTTATGGTTGAGTGTTAGTTGAGTTTGCGAGATTGTTAGAGTTGGGTTTAGACTTAGGGTTAGGTTTATATTGAGGTTTATGTTTAGGAAGATGGTTGGGGTTAGGATTAGACCTAATGTTAGGGTTATGCTGAGGTTTACGGTTAGGGAGTTGTTTCCGGTTCCGATTAGACCTAGGGTTACGGTTAGGTTGAGATTTAGGCTTAGAGATATGGTTAGGGTTAAGATTAAACCTAGGGTTAGTGTTAGTTTTTGGGTTATGGATGTCTTTCTGTGTTCGATAGAGCTAAGTTTAGGGTTAGGTTGAGGGTTCGGTTTAGCAATATGGTTAGGGTTAGGAATAGACATAGGGTTGGGGTTTGGTTGAGTGTTTGTATTACCTATATAGTTAAGGTTCTGATTATACCTAGGGCTAGTGTTAGTTTGAGGTTTATCGTTAGAAAAAAATTTAAAAATATTTTTATAAATATAAATATAATAAAAAATTGCCAGTCTTTGAAATGAAAACTTTGAGTGCTACTCTGAGTGGCAGAATAGACATGCTGAAGGAGAAAATAAACATTCTAAAACGTCAAATTGAAAAATTATCTAAAGATACAGGGCAAATGGCAAACAGATAGTAAAGATAGAAGAAGAAACATAGAGGATAGTTCCAGATGCTCAAATATCCATTCGATAGGAATTCCTGTAAGAGAAAATAAAGAGAATGGCGAGAGGAAATAGTTAAGGAATTAATTGAAGAAAACTTTACAGAGCTAAAGAAAGATTCAAGTCTTGAGTTTGTCAGTGCCTATCAAGTACCCAGTAAAATTGATTAAAAGAGCCTCACTCCTAGATATTTCTTGGTGAAATTTGGGCATTGGAATGATAAAGAAAAAATCATAAGTGCTTCTTGGGAGAAAAAAGAGAAACTTACAAAGGAACAAGAATCAGATTGACAGCTGACTTATCATTGGATAGTCTGGATGCTAAAAGTCAATGGGGCAGTATCATCAGCGTTCTGCAGGCAAAGGCTTTAAACCTAGAATCCTATATCCAGCGAAACTGACATTTGATTTTGAGGGTAAAACAAAGATATTTTTTGATACTGAAGAATTCAGAAACTTTATTTCTCTCATACCCATTCTGAAAGAATTACTAGGTAGTATATTTTAGCAATTCTTGGTAAGTATAAACAATATATAATTTCTCCCTACACCAAAAATTAAGAAAATCTGGAAAAGTGTGATGATTGTATCCAAGAAGTTAGACAGCTAACAGTATACTTGGGGATGAGAGGAATGGAAAATTAGATATATTACCTAAATGCTGGTAAATTTAAAGGGTGTGTTAAATTTTTTAATGATCATCCTAACTTGTGAGGGAGAGAATGTGTCTATGTAACCATAGGCAGGAGGGGACGTAGCGGGGTATAACAGAAAAGCCTAGGGGGAAAATGCAAAAGTTGAACTCTTATCAAAAGAATGAAGCCTGAGCCCTGGCTGGTGTGACTAAGTTGGTTGGGTGTCATCTTGTGCACCAAAAGGTTGCTGGTTCAATTCCTGGTCAGGGCACATGCCTGAGTTGTGGGCTTGATACCTGGGTGTGCAGGAGACAGCTGATTGATGCTACACTTTCACATCAATGTTTCTCTCCCTCTCCCTTCCTTTCTCTCCAAAAATCAATAAAGTATTTTTTTTTAAATAAAAAGAAAGAAAAAAAGAATGAAAACCTGGACCACCTCAACAGGTAAATAATCATGATGAATCAGTGTCCAAATTGGACCGGGTAGTAGAAGAAGGAAGTTATGCGTATTACTTAACACCATGTGGTCAGTCACAGAAGAGAGAACTGTAGTACTTATATTTTTCTTTAATATGAATTTATTTGTATACGTTATATAATATCAACTCTTTTTCTTTATTTTTTTATCTTCCCGTTTCCCTACTGGCAAGTATAAAATGTGTTAGTAGAGATTAAGCGTGTATTTCAGGGTATTAAATAAAGAAGAGTTTGACTCAGTTAGAAAAGGGTTAAATATTTCCTAAAGGTATATTGGGAGAATATGGAACTTCACTGTTTTCTTTGGGGGACAGGGTTAGGGTGTTTTGGGTTGTACCAGGAATAGTTGGGTCATGCTAGGTGGAAGCAACATTTTGCTCTTGGAAGTGAAATATGGCTGAAAGCGGTGATGCAAATTTGACAAGGGGTGGGGATGTGCTGGTTTTGTATGGTGTGATTTGTATTATACTTTGGTTCCTGCCATGGAGGTTCAGGGGTCCCATCATCAATCAATGAGTCATGCATCTTCTGTGCAGGGGCTCCCAGTGTGAGGAGGAGGGAACAATCCAGGCTCGAGGTTGTTGCTCCCAAAGAGCAGTCTCAAGGCACAGGATGCAGAGGAGTCTGCCCTGGATTCCCAGAGCAGCAGGTGTTGGAGCTGCTGCTGAGTGCTGAGTGGAGGGTCTCCTGGGTCCCTCCAGGTTCACTGAGGACACATGAATCTGAGGAGAGGCCTGGGATCGCCCTGGGAGCTCCTTACCCTGGAACCTACCAGCAAATGGGGGCAGCTCTGAGTGCAGAAGGGAAAGCCCTGTTGAGGGGAAGCTGATATGAGGGATCCCATTTGCAAGCCCACCCTCCAGCACACCTGCACTGCTGAGAGAGACCTAACTGCTGCCTGGGCCCCACACAGCCAGGGGCGCAGCCCTCGGAGCGTCTCGTCTCTGGCCCTCCACAAACGTCTCACCACTCAACACTCAGTTCACAACTATTATTTTAAGCAACAGATATATATTAAGGCCCAGAAGTATCTTTTGCCTTCTCTTACCATGATGGTACAGAGAACATGAAAAGAAGGAAGAGTGTTTTGATGCATCAAGTGATACTGGGAGCCAAACTGCTCACAGAAAATGTGTTCCTTAGGGAAGGTAGACTGACCTATTGGGTGAAGATTTGTAACCACCTGGCCGGCACGCATCAGCAGTTGAGCATCAACCTATGATCTAGGAGATCGTGGTTCGATTCCTGGTCAGGGCACATGCCCAGGTTTTGGGCTCAACCCCTAGGAGGGGATGTGCAGGAGTCAGCCGATCAATGACTCTCATTGATGCTCCTCTCTCTCTCCCCTCTCCCTTCCTCTCTCTGAAATCAGTAAAGACATATTTTAAAATAGTAAAAATAATAAAATAAAATATACATCTCTTTTTAAAAAAGACTTGTTACTTATATTATCTAGACAGTACAAAAGAATAAAAACACAAATGATGTCTGTTTAATAAAACTATTCTGAAAACTATAATACCGTCGAGATGCAAAGTGAACACAAGCAAAACCACTAGGTCTTGTCTTGGCTGAACAGCTTCACCCTCAGACAACCACCTCTTACACGTTCTTTGCACAGCTACCCCTCTGGGATCTGCCCGACCTGGGGGACTCTCCATGGACTTCCATGAATGTTTTCTCGGGAGCCATTTCTCCAGACTGAAGCATTGTTATCCGTGGGGAAGCGAGGCTTCATGAGCTGCTCCATCATCATCAGGACTGACTTTACCACGTCGCTGGACTGATGAAAGGGAACCACTGTCATTCCAGCCCTTCAGCTCCTGCCCTACGGCGAGTCCCTGGGAACAGGCTGGGGCAGCTGGGCTGTCCAGATTTGAACCCCTGACTCTATCATCTCTGCACACCCTTTGGAGGGGAGGAGTCCAGCAGAGCCACACCTGGAAGTGAGGTTCCTCACAGGCTTCATTCTCAGGGTCTATCCCTGGAGCCCCAGGCCTTTCAGAGGTTGGTTCTAAGAAAAACAGGGACTCAGGCCAGGACCATAGGAAAAGGAAGGGCTTCCTTTTCTTTGACTTTTAGGACCAGTCCTTTTGGATTCAGGGAAACTTCAGATTGGGAAATGAGGAGAATGAGGACAGTCTGACACTCAAGGAGAGACTCAGGAGAGGGATGTGGGACCCTCCTGCCTTAGGGGAAGCAGCACCCCATGCACAGAGATTAGGGAGCAAATGCTCCCTGCCCAGTGCTCCCCTGGGGTCATGAACGACCTGAGATTCCATGTCTGGGAGCTGCAGCATGATCATAGTTGGCTTGTTTTTTGTGTTGCATCTGCACACAAGAGCTGCCCTCCAATTGACACTTAGCGACTTGTTCATCACATCACCTGGCAGAACTATCCTAATTTAGGGTGTCCTGGAGGGAGAATGTTTGGGACCAAGGATGTTGCAAGGATGTTATCTTGTCATCTAGGATTCTAGGTGACAAGATAAGTGGTTTAGAGATGACAAACCATTGGATTTCATGGTGTATTAACCATGAACAAACATCTCAGTGTTATCTGGTGCTGAGCTGGCATGTCCTGCATTATATCTGAAAGATAATTGTGTGATCTTAGAGCAATCTCTTCATTGCCCTGCACAGTTCCTCTAACCTTAAAATGTTCAATTGGATTTCACGGTATCTTCAAGCCCCATGCAATTCTAAAATCCCAATTTCATTTCTGAGGCTGCTTGATAGAAATAGAAACAGCAGGGACTAGTTCTGAGCTCTCTATCAGGTTTCCCAAACCCCCTTAACCTCTGTTATCAGCCTTCGCAATGTGTATCATGGTAATTCATGCTATATCAAGGCTTTAGAGAAGAATTGATGTAAAAAACAGAACAAAACAGATAATTGGGGTAAATATGCTTTTATACTACAAAAATGATGTGTAAATATAGAATATAATTATCGTCTTTGATCCTCTGGTCAGGATTTTCTCCCTCAGCTATTTCTATCAGCATAAAAATTACTTCATGTGTACAGTAAGAAGTTCCTTCAAAAGAAGGAGAATATTTTTTATTCATCTTTGTCGCTCCAGGATCTAACCAGGGTTTGACATATGCTATTTATGTCTTCAAGAAATGTTTACTTATTAAATTCAGTTTTTCTCTTTTATATCTGTAATAATTTCCCTGCTTTCACTGATTGTTCTCCAGGGATTCATAACAAATTACTTAAAAATATTATTGTTTCTTTTAAAAGTTATGTTTGGGAAAAAATAAAAGAACACCAAGAATCATTGGACACTGACAAGCCTTGGGACTTCACTGATTGTTTTCTGATCAAAACAGAAGAGGTAAATTTTGATTGCTGGTGATTTTGTTGTTTGTTAATTCTGTAGTTACTAGGGATGTTTAAATAGGCAAGAAATGCTTGACCAGCACTTTAAGTGCCCATTGCTTGCATAAACCTGTACTAAGCATCATGGAAGACCCAAAACAGAATTGTTAACTATCTAGAATACATGGACCCTGTTCTTTAGGTACTTACTAATAATCTACCTGAGAGAGAGAACACATATGTCAGGTAAAATGGAAACAATTACAAACAAGTTAGAAAATACAAAATATTATGCCATAGTATAAAAATGGACATGACCATTGTACACAGTGTATGGGAGAGTGGAAAGAGATGGCTTAACTTAGGTAGACCTCCTGCATGTCATGAGGCTTAGTGTAGATCTTAAAATATTTGTAACGATGGACAGTGGAAGGAATTTCAGCTGGGCTGAATGGTATATGTAGAGGTTCAGAGATGTGGGGTGGAAAAGATTCTAGGTGGATGGGAGAGAGCCTTCACTGAGTGCAACCCAAGATGGGGATAGAGGTTGACGTCTTAATCAGGTAGATGTATAAACCCGAACAAGAACAGAATACAGATACTTAATAGAGAAAACTAGTCTCTTTCTGTAAAACAATCAGTAGAGTAAGAATGAAGCCTAAGGACCAGCTGAGAGATATTTTGTTTCCTTATTTTATTATTATTATTATTATTATTATTATTATTTAAAACATATCTTTATTGATTTCAGAGAGAGGAAAGGAGGGGGAGAGAGAGAGAAAGAAACATCAATGATGAGAGAGTCATTGATCGGCTGCCTAACCCGCAACCCGGGCATGTGCCCTGACCTGCAATCGAACCCTGATCTCCTGGATCCTAGGTCGATGCTCAACCGCTGAGCCACGCCTGGCCGGGCTATTTTATTATTTTTAAAAAATATGTCTTTATTAATTTCAGAGAGAGGAAAGTAGAGGGAGAGAGAGAGAGAAACATCAATGATGAGAGTCACTGATCGGCTGCCTCCTGCAAGTCCCCTGCTGGGGATCGAGCCCGCCACCCGGGCATGTGCTCTGACCAGGAATCGAACCTAGATCTCCTGGATCATAGGTCAATGCTCAACTGCTGAGCCACACCTGGCTGGGCAATATTTTGTTTCTTTAGACTTGGGTTTCATGAGAGTCTGGACCACTTACTAGACTTGTGATTTTGGACATGTTCATAAACATGTTTGTGCCTCAGTGTCCATATCAGTTAAATGGGGGTGAATTAAACTGTACCAATTTCACTGAGTTATAAGGACTGAGAACATTGTTTCCATATGAGAATAGAGCTTACCCCATCATGAATTCTTCAAAATTATACCATTGTGACGATCGCTTTTACCTACTGCATATTTGTCCATCGTAAAGAGGCACCACAATGTACTTACCACCTCCAGTAGCACTTTAATTATTTTCAAGTCTATTGTGAATAATCATGAAATGAACATCCGCATCCATATTAAGGTACACACTCAAGAATATCCATGAAAATTAATACCTAAGAAGTGGAATTGCTTGAAAGATGGGTAGGTGCATTTACATTTTAACAGATATGGTCAAGTTGATCTTCAAAGACAATGCATGAATTCACATTCCCACAAACCATTCATTCAGTCATTCATTCATTAAAGTAGTCATTCATTTATCAAATATCTTTGGGCCAATATGTGCCAGGCACTGCTCCAGCCAACTGATATCTATTAGTGAGCCAAACAAAGATCCTTGCTCACAGGAAACGTGTATTTTAGCAGATGGTACATACATGTGAAAATTCATTGTGGCCTTAATTTTTATTCCCCACATAACTAATAAAGTTGAGTAGCTTGTCTCACATTTATTGACATGAAAATCCTCTTCTGTGAAGTGGCTACTCAAACATTTTGCCCGTTTAAAAAACATTTGGGGGAGGAAAACAAGATGGCAGCGTAGGTAACAGCTACACCCGCCACCTCCAGCAACCACATCAAAATGACAACTAAAATACAGAACCACCGTCACTCAGAGCCTCCTGAAACCTGGCTGAACAGAAGCCCCACAACCAGGGACCTGAAGAAGCACCGAGACCGGCAGGAGGGACGGAGAAGTGGGCGGATCAGGGCTGAATCACAGAGACGCGGCTGCGGGCCCACACCTGGTGCCACGGTTGAAACCCGGGAGGGAATCTCGGCGGCGGAGTTTTCCGGGAGGAGGGAGGGGTCCCAGCCCCACCGCAGGCCCCCAGCCCAGGGCTCCAGGCTGGGAAGAGACGTCCCCACAACTCCGGGCTGTGAAAACCAGCAGGGACTGTTGCTGAGGGTCGCGGAGGCCACGGGAGCCCCAGGCAGCTCCTCTTAAAGGGCCCGCGCACGGACTCACTGGGGCGCGCTCCCTCTGAGCCCAGCACCGGGCAGCAGCCTGAAAGGACCCGGGACACTCGGGGAGGAACTAACCTGCCTGAAATCAGGGAAAGAGGTGGAGGGGCGGCTTCCTCCCAGGCAGAAGAGCTGGCAGAGGCCATTGCTCCTTTGGTGAGTCCTCCCCGCACACAGCCGGCAGGCAGGCACCATATTTGAATCGCCAGCACCTGACTCACACCTTTGGCCCCGCCCCGTGATTCCCGGAGGCCCCGCCCCTCCCCACCTGCAGCTCATCCAAGCCATTTCCAGGGGCTTTTCTATGCAAGTGGCCTCTCGAGCCCCATGCTTAGGACTTTCCTAAAATCTCTCAAACAAGCAGCAGTGGGCCCCATACAACTTGATAAGCGGCCCCAGGCCTGGCACTAGCGGCAGCCTGCACTGGCTCATAGCTTGGCCTCTCCTGGACAACGCAAAGCTCAGCACAAGTAGCAGTCAACTACAGTTTGCTGTGTAGCTCATGCTGGGTGGTCCCGGGCAAGGCACTGGCACAGGCTGACTTTGCACCTCCCAGTGGCCCCAAAGACAGTGCATCTGGTGGTCAGGCTCGACCACACTGGATTACAACCCTACCACAGCCACGAGTGACACACTCAAGGGGTGCACTTGGTGAACACCAAAGCTCCACTGAAGTAAATCCTGCTCCATAGGGGCCTCTCCAGTACAGCAGCTCTTTGGCTGTAGTTGCAGCTGGTTCTCACAGCTGATTGATCAGCGGGTCAGTTCCTCCCAGTGACATCAATAGCAACCAAGGCTCAACTACAACAGGACAGTGCACACGGCCCACACAGGGGAGCACCTAGAAGGCCCAGCTCAGGTGACTGGGGAGGCTGAGCCACTGGACTCTACAGGACACCTACTACACAAAGCCACTCTACATATTCCAGGAGACATAGCAGCTCTACCTAATACATAGAAACAAACACCTGGAAGCAGCCAAAATGTGGAAGCAAAGAAACATGTCACAAAGGAAAGAATAGAAGAAATCTCTAGAAGAGGAACTAAATGAAATAGATCCAAGCAAGCTAACAGATAGAGAGTTTGGAATTTTGGTTATAAGGGTGTTTAAGCAGACTGTTAGGGAAATAACTGAGAAAATCGATAACATAATAAAGTACCAATTTGAAATGAAGGCTACACAAACTGAAATGAAGAATAGTTTACATGGAATCAACAGTAGGTTAGAGGACGCTGAGAATCAAATCAGCAATTTGGAACATGAGGAAACAAAAAACACCCAACCAGAAGAGCAAAAAGAAAAAAGAATCCAGAAATATGAAAATAGTATAAGAAGCCTCTGGGACAACTTCAAGGAGCCCAACATTTGTATTATTGGGGCGCCAGAAGAGGCAGAAAGAGACCAAGGAATTGAAAACGTATTTGAAAAAATAATTACAGAAAACTTCCCCTACCTGGGGAAAGAAATCGACTTTCAAGTCCAGGAAGCACAGAGGGTCCCAAAGAAGAGGAACCCAAAGAGGCCCACAACAAGACACATCAGAATTAAAATGCCAAAGGTTAAAGACAAAGAGAGAATCTTAAAAGCAGCAAGAGGAAAGCAGTTAGTTACCTACAAGGGAGCACCCATACAACTGTCAGCTGATTTCTCAACAGAAACTTTGCAGGTCAGAAGGGAGTGGCAAGAAATATTCAAAGTGATGAAAAACATGGAACTACAACCAAGATTTCTCTACCCAGCAAAGCTATCATTTAGAATTGAAGGTCAAATAAAGAGCTTCACAGATAAGAAAAAGCTAAAGGAGTTCATCACCACCAGACCAGCACTACAGGAAATGTTGAAGGGTCTTCTTTAAGAAGAAGCTAATGAACAAAAGAATCTGATGAACTAAATAGATCCAGAGACATTGACACATGCAACAGACGGTCATATTTCAGAGGAAAGGGGGAAGGGGGTAGGGGGTGGGAAGAGATTAACCAAAGAAGTTATATGCATATATGCATAACCCATGGACACAGTCAATAACAGGGTGAAGGCCTGGGGAGGGGGTGGGAGCGAAGTGGAGGGGGTCAATTGGGGGGGGAAATGGTATACCTGTAATACTCTCAACAATAAAGATAAATTTAAAAGGTAAAAAAAAAAAAAAAAAAAGTCATACATAAAAAAATAAAGGAAACAAAAAAACATTTGGGGTGTCTTCGTGGTTATTTAGTTCCTTATAAAAGGATATAAGTCCTTTTGTGGATATATTCATTACAAATATTTCTCCCAGTCTGTACCTTGCCTTGGATGATCCTAAATGGTATCTTTTGATGAATAGGTAGGAGTTTAACTATTAATTTAACTAAAGACCTACTTATCGATCTCTTATAATTAGTGCTTTTTGTGGCCCATTTTTGAAAAATCTTTGCAGAGTTCAAGGTCATAAAGACTTTCTTATGTCTCACATTAGAAGCTTTATAGTTTTATTTCTTAAAGGGTGGGGAAATTAGAAGACACAGAGCTCAGTAATGTCATTCCTCCTGTTAAGAAAGGTGGATAGAAAGCATCTGGCTCGTTCGGATGAGCCTGTCCCTTCCTCAGATTGGAATGAAGCAGAGCTCATAGGAGGGCGGTAGAGAGCATAACCCGATGCAAGAGGGGGTGGTGTCAATGTCCTTCGGATCAACCAGAGGCTTCAAGGTGAAATGCTGTAAAATGTGAGTCAATAGTAAAAACAGCTCCATGCGGGCCAGGCTTTCTCCAACACAAGCTCGTTTTCCTAAAAATGACACATAAATTAAATATTCATTTGATTCTATTTCTGAGTTAGCACACAGGCTTAAAAAATATGGAGCAAGTAAATAAACAAACATATTTTTAAAAGACTAATTAACCTATGGCTTCTCCTACCTGCATCGAAACCTGGCTTTCTTCATTTCCTCAGCACATGTTTGTGTGTGTATGCTACGTGAAAAAAACTTTTCTGTGCACCCGCATTGGATTGGCTTTGCTGAGGCCTGTCAGTGACACCTATCTACACACTCTCTCCCTCTCTCTCTCTCTCTCTCTCTCTCTCGTCACTCACCTACCCCAATTGGCATGAGACACATACTGTACTTTTCTGTCTACCTCCAGCCCAGGGCTCAACAATAGGTTTATGTCTCCTTGTCTGTATTCTAAAGCATAATCTTAACCTTGTCACATCCTCGCTTTAAAAAATTTCAAGAGCCTATCATCTCCAGGTATAAAAAGAAACATCACAACTAGTCACAAGCACAGCCATTCACGAATCCCCAAACAGACCGGCAATTTCAGACGTTATCCCCGATTCCAACCATTCCTCCAAATGGGACAGCCTTCCCCTCTGCTCTGCGGCTGATATTTGCTCCATTTTTCTAGATCCAGCTCATATGTCATGTATTCCACACAGATGTCTCTGACATACTCAGGGTATGCACCTCACTCCCTTATCTGTTTTCCACAACCCCCACTAATGCTTCTAACACAGCACACCTCACGTGAAATTCTCATTACTCATCTGTCTCACAGACTGGAATATAAGCTCTTAAGGTAAAGCCTTGGATCTTGGAATGACAGCCACAGCACCAGGACAAAAGGGAGCCTGCAAGCCTTGTGATGTGAATAGAAATCCCGAGCAGCCTCCTTATACAGGAAAGAAGATGAGGCGTAGAGCAGTGTCTTGCTTTGGGATCATCTCTGGGAATCGTACATAATCTTGCTACAAGACCCAAGGTTGCTTGATGCCTCTTTTCTTAGACATCCAATCAGGAGCAAATCTCCCATTTTGGTCTCGGTGACCGTGACTTCTATAGGAAAGGCCCTCACCCTGTAGTATCCCCACTGCTTCTCCTTTGGAGTGCGCTAAATATTCTCTATTTCTGCATCCTTTCAGGTTCGTCTCATGCTTACTCTGTGTTCAGGAAACTGATTTCCATGGACTGCATAAACCCAGAAGTTAGTTCCTTCTGGATTCCAAATAAACTCAAAGAATGAGCTACTGAAATGGCCAGGGTATTTCTTTCCTCAGTCCCACCCTGCTGGGCCGCAGACTACACAACGGCTGTACTCCTCCACCTATAGACACATCTCCTGTTGGGGTGTCCCTTCTCTCTTTGCTGAAGTTCTACTTGGGTTCCAAAAAAAAAAGATATTAGGGTTCCAGTAACAGCCTCCTTCCCTCGTCCCTTCCAGCCTAGGACGGTGCGAGCCCCTGAGTGCTTTGGCAGGCCTCATAACCTCCCTTAACCCTCCCACACCTCTGAACAGGTCTTTTCATGAAACCGTCTTCAGTTGACCTTTTGGAGGATGCCACCCATTTCTTTCCAAGACTCTGACAAACTGAAAGAAGCTACTGCAATGCTACTTCCTGCAGGAAACTCTCCCTTACCCTCCAGCTACTCTGGCCTCTGCCTCTGCCCCCCAAAAGCCAAGAGTCAGGAGCTCCTCTGTCTGGGCTCCCACAACAGTCCCTCGAAGACCATGTGTCTCTCTGGGGTCTCACTGCCCATGAATTTGCTTCCCTGTCTCTTAAGAGAGAGGCTCTGTTCCCTATTCACATTTTACCCTTGGATGGGAGCATGAGCCTGGTATGTAGGAAGTGTATGGAATGAACTGGCTTCTCAGGGGAGGGGAGTCTAAGCAGAACTGAACTTCTGGAAGGAGCTCTCAGAGACTCAGCAGTGGCCTTTGGGACAGACTCTGAGCAGCCTCCACTCCAATGAGCAATAACCTAGGCTCGGGGAGTGGTGCCTCTAGCCTCATGCAAATGACAATTTGTCCAGCCTGGAGTAGCCTGCATGCCAAGTGCTTCCTCATCTCATTTGACCCCTGATGCACAGATAAAAATGGAGCTTGCTTGCCTGCTGAAAAAGGCATGAAGTATTTACTCTTCTTAAAGTTGCCGCTTTCATCTAGGAAGTGGCCGGGATCGAACTTCTTTGGGTTGGGAAACTCCTTGTCGCTGTGCAGGATGGAAGTCAGACATGTGACTACAGATGTGCCCTGAGAGAAAGAGAAACAGGTAAACAGGGTTACAAGGAAGGTTATAAAGCTTGAAAAAAAGTCCCTTATCTAATCCTTTTGTTTTCTAGATGAGGAGACTGGGGCATAAAAAGGAGAATCTATTTACTTCATGTCACAGAGCAAATTAATGACCAAGCCTAACAGGGATTAAATCACATAGTGCCAGTCCAGGGTGTTGGCCATTGGCTCCACGCCTGACACCAGAGCTTGCTTTTCAAAAAATTAAGGAGGTTCCCTGGAGTGCATTATTCTTAATAAATTGCGCTATTGTCTAAAGTGCTAATGTCACTGAAAATCCAGCTGATTCTCTTTATTTTTTACGTTTTTATTGAATTTTTTAGAGAGAGAAACATTGATGTGAGAGAGAAGCATCACATCCTATGTACAGCACCCCAACTGGGGAGTGCCCAGACCGGGGATCGAACCCACAACCTGGGCATGTGCCCTGACCAGAAATCACACTGGCAACCTTTTGATGCACAGGTAACACTCAACCCCCTGACCCACTCTGACCTGGGCTCCAGCTCATCCTCTTTGAAACCAAGTATGAGGTCTCTTCAAAACTCCACCTGAGGGGCCATATTCTCGAAAACCCTTTATTTCCCAATCAGAATAAGAAACTAGTAAGTACCCCCTCCTCCTACTATGTTCTTTCCATTGAATTGTTGCTTTTTTTTTTTTTCTTCATGAAAATTTTGAGAGGTGAGACAGATAGTTGAGGAGGTAAGCAGAGTGTAGGATATTGGCTCAGTGGTCAGAGTAATAAAGCACACACTGGAAAGTAGAGAGCTGGACAGCAGGCTGGACTAATGGACAGGCAGAGTGTCCTGAAAATCCAGTGGGAATCTAAGCAGTATTATATTTATACAAGCCTGTGGGGCTCAGTTGGCTGAGCATTGCTCCATGCACCGAAAGGTCACCGGTTCAATTCCCAGTCAGGGCACATACCCAGGTTGTGGGTTCAATCCCCAGTGAGGGTGCATACGGGAGGCAACCGTTCGATGTTTCTCTCCCACATCAATGTTTCTCTCTCTGTCCCTCTCCCTTCCTCTCTCTCTCTCAAAAAAAAAAAAAAAAATCAATAAAAACATATTTAAAAAAATAATAATAGTATCAACCAACTAGAAGGAAGAGAGCATGTCATCAGAGGTCTTGGGCCTGAGTCATGAAGGTGCAATCCCTGTAGGAAGGCAGCCTGTAATTCTACTGCAGTGATAGTGGAAACCGAAGGTTCCTATGGAGGGGTGTAAAGGAAATCTCTCTCACCTTTGGAATAAAGTATTCTCTGAACTTAACATCCTGGTTCACCACATGGGGCAAGTTGGTGGGGATGAGGTTAGCGTATCTCTGGACTTCGTGCACCATGGCATCTGTGTAGGGCATGTGGCTCCTGTCCTGCATGCAGGGGCTCCGCTCTCTGCCAACCACACGCTTAATCTCTTCCTGGACTTTAGCTGGTGAGGTGGAAATCAGAGTTTATGTGAAATGGAAGAACTTTTGAAATGATCTTAATGTTGAATACATAGTGGTGGGAGATGGGGAGAAGGGAAAATTACAATGGTTACCTCCATAAGGGGAAAAAAGAAACAGAATTTCAGCCTCCTGGGCAAATTGGAATCTCATTAAAGACTTCAATTCAAAACACAATGGTACCATGAAATTCATTTCTCAACTCTGATTCTTTATTTTGTGTATTTTTGTTTGATAGACCCAGGGGTCTTGGATCTTGAAAGCTCACTACAAACGTTGTTGTTTAACCTCGTTGTGTATGAAGTTTTGTTCTATTAAATATGTAACTTCCAAGGGGTTAAGAACTACCCAGTGCACTAAATGCTTAATAAATAGAGCAATTAAATAAGCTGCTTAGTGGACTAGGCATATAGGAACAAGAAATTAACATCTATTTAGCATGCAAAATTTAGCAGGCATGCTACACTAATTATTATATTACTTTATAATTTCTCAAAACAGTCCTATGTGTTGGGTATTAGTTTGTATATCTTAAAAATGAGGAAAGTCAACATATTTCTTAAGGACATCCAGGTGTCTTGTGGTCTTTCTCACTCCCAAGCTCACAATCTTGGAAATGGAATAAAGTTACTAAAAGTAAGTTGTTAGTGAATTATATTTTTACTTTACCTACAAAGGATATCATGTTAATAATATATAGCTAGGTAAAACTATTCATTAGTTAAAAACAAATGCTAATCAACTTTTCCTTTGTGGGAACAACTCTGTGAGTGTTAGAAAGTATTATCGTCTCCCTTAGACAGATGACTAGCTGGTCTGACACAAATCAAGGACAGTCCATCAATGCAGTGAGAACAGTGACCTCTGCCCTTCAGTCTCTGCCTCTATTTAAATATTGTTTCCTCTTTCTGTAGTAATCTAATTTGAATTTAATTCATTCAATGATAGGAAGATGTATTATTGATAGAAATTTTCTTGTATATTGTCTAGGCAGGTGAAGAGTAGGATAGTCATCAGTGTTGCCTGCCAATTTCTACCTGGAATTTTATCCTGCCCATCATCTGGGATCATACCTGTGACCTCTGGGTGCTTCAGCAGGAGCAGGAGTCCATATTTCAGGGTGGTACTTGTTGTCTCAGTTCCCGCATTAAATATATCCCATAGGGTAGTGATCAAGTTGTCCATGGTAAATGCAGTCTGTTTGTTGTGCTTTTCCTAGTAATGATGTATTAGAATTACTTGAGAAATAAAAGAGCTTTGGAGATATCATAACATAACTCAATATAACGTCATTATTTGCTTTATTTGCTTATTTCACTAATTAAGCCCAACATTAAAGAGTGAAGGTAAAGTTAGATGAGTTGTTGGGATTCCTTCAAACATTTTAAAATAAAATCAGAGCTATAAACTTTCAACAAGTCCTTCCTGATTCCTCCCTTTCTCACCCATGAGAGCCATTCAGTTCTTTCAAACATAATTTTTATCAAGTCATCATGGCTACTCACCGTCAGTTCTAGCCTCTATTGTCTATTTCATCACGTCTAAATTTCTCATTCAAGCCTCCAGAACCACCCGCCCCCTAACCACATCACTATTCCCAATGTCACCAGTCACTACGCCTGGGACAGGTCCTCAATTACAATCAAGATAACCTCTGTGAGATATACACACACTTGACCATAGTCCCCTAGGCCTATTTTGTCATCTCGGTTAATCTAAGTCAGTTTCCTCTAAAACTACCTCACCTGGGAAGATTTCCTAGCGTCTTTCCCAAGGTAAGCCTTTCTAGATTCCTGTCCATCCTTGGTTCCCTCACATGTTACACATTGCATTCATGGAACTTATTTTATGCATGACATGTGTTGTTTATCATTAATCTTAAATATGTGTGTGCTTGTTTGCATGTGTGTGTGTGTGTGTGTGTGTGTGTGTGTGTGTGCTTCAGTCTGCTCCAAATAAAGAACCAGTTTTAACAATGTAAATATAAAACCTTGTGAACCATTTAGTGGGAATTTGAAACTGTCTCAAGGTACCCAGTACGGTTTGTACAAGTAAGAGGTTGTACAAGCAATGAATCTATCTTTAGGAAGAAGCATTTGATTTACTATCCCAGTTTCACTGGAAAGATACAAACTGATCCATGAGTCACATCACCCACAAAGACGAAGCCGCAAATCAGGGCCATTTATACCTTTTCCATTTTAATCAGGAAGTAGTCGGTAAAGTCTCGAGGGTTACTGAGATCCAGAGATGCCTGGTGTTCTTTTATTTGCTCCAAAATAAATTTATTCTGTTCAGCAACATTTTTAAATAATTCATTATGACTTCCTGGGAGATAATGTATTAAAGAAGGGAAAGAATTGTAGAGCTGGAAGAGAAAACAATTGTTCATTAATTCACTCAGCAAACTCGTGTAGGCCTCTATTGTCTATCAGACACTTTGCTCTCTCTTCCTTCCTCTCTCTCTAAAATCAATAAAAACATTTTAAAAAACCATAAAATGAACGTTGACTTTACCTGTATCCAGGGGGTGCATAAAATTTTGAAGTTTTCTTGAAAATACTTTAACAAGGTCAGCAATTTCTCATCATTGTACTCAAAACGGCTCTGGAAAATAACGGAGCAGATCACATTGCAGGGAGCACTGCCCAGGAGGAAAGAAGGATCGCAGGGAGATGCTAAAAACAATGTAAGTCAAAAGTTAGAGCAGAATTTGCATTTAAATCTTAAGTTGACTATGTAAAATAACTGAGAAAAGTCAACTCCAAAGATGTTTTTAAGGACAGGAATTACCTAGATGTGCCACCATCGATATAAACTCAACATGCCTAAAATAAAATGTACTACGTTTCCCCAAACAAAACCGTCTACTCCAGTCCAATGTATTAATTTCCCCTCAAGTATTCTCCTATTTATACGATTCTCCAAATAAGAGCCACAAGACAATTCACAAGAAGGAGATCTTTTAAAAATGTATTTATTTATTACAATATTGGTGGCTAGATTCCCTAAGCTGTACTTTACACCCCCCGGCGACTCTGTAACTACCAGTCTGTGCTTTTCAACCCGTTCACCTTTTTCACCCAGCCCCCCAACCCCTTTCCCCTCGGGCAGCCGCCAGTCTCTTCTCTGTGTCTATGAGTCTGTTTCTGTTTTGGTTGTTTATTTATTTGGTTTTTTAGATTCCACATATAAGTGAAATCATATGGTATTTGTCTTTCTCTGACTGCCTTACTTCACTCAGCATAATGCCCTCTAGGTCCATCCTGCTGTCACAATGGTAAGATTTTGTTCTTTCCTACAGTGAAAATATCTCAGAAAGTGTAAAATGCAGGCCTCCATGTGGCTGCTTCTCAACAAGGCCCGTCAGAAACCCAGCAACCCAGCGAGAGACCCAGCAACCCAGCAAGAAAATCAAGACCCTGAGGAGATTTGAAATCTTATTTTACAAAACACAGCTGAAAAAAGTTGGGTGTGCTTTCCTTGTAGAAGAGAAGAAAAATGAGAAAAATTGGAGTTACATTCAGATATTTGAAAAAATATGTTACAGTATAGGAAACAAGCTTCCTACATGTAATAAAGAACATGACTCCATTTTTTGGCATTTGGCTGCCGACAGCTGTTAAGCCTTACCTTTTCTTCCTCTGCTCACATCTGGACAAACCAATAAAAAAAAATCTCAGGTGTCCCCTCCTTGGCACAAGCAGGGTGTTTAACCCACACAAGCCCTGGCTGGCACAGGGAACCCCCACCCACACCTCACCCCCCAATCACCATAGAAACCTCAAGCCAGTGTCCTTTCCCTGCTGTCAGGCCATTGTGTGATCTGCTTAGGAGCCACCCCACCTCCAAAGAAAGCCTCATTATGTGAGTAATGAACCTGCTCATATCCTATTGGGGGGAGGGGGGCATGCAGCAGTTTCAATCTTAACATCTAAACCAAACTTTAGTTGGGAGGTCCATCCTGCCTCTGTGGGGTAACTGCCACAACACTATAATTCCGAAAGGCG
Organism: Miniopterus natalensis; assembly: GCF_054644295.1. Classification (NCBI taxonomy): domain Eukaryota; kingdom Metazoa; phylum Chordata; class Mammalia; order Chiroptera; family Miniopteridae; genus Miniopterus; species Miniopterus natalensis. Next base: position 39,159,554 of record NC_142094.1, read on the forward strand.
AAAACTTAGCAGGGATCAAAAGTAGAAGTTACAAGGAAAAGAGGTTCTGCTCAACATGTGAGAGAAACTTCCAACAGTTAGTTATCCAGAGATGAAATGGGCTGCCCCGAGGGTGTGAGGTCCCCATAGCTAGGGGGAACCAAGCAGAGTCTCAGTGTTGATGGGTCAGGAAACTGAGAAGGTCATATTCACTATGGGAAAAGTTGAACCAGTCAATAATAAATTCTGCTTGACATATAAATTAAGTGCACAAAATCATTTCCCAGATAAAATGTATCAAAATCCAACATTGGTTGACTTAATTCCATTTCCAAAATTTTATTCTAAGAAAGTAGTCAGGGATATGCAATGATTAATATGGATTGCATTTTTTTCATATTAAAAGCAACAAAAACTGAAAACAGTCTATTTGACCAAAAATAAGTCTCTTTAAATAAACTATGGTACATCCAAAATAAGGAATAGTATACTATTCTGTTAATAATGTTCTTTAAAAGCATTTAAAATTAAACATGTGAAAAATGTTTATTTACTATATTAAATTTAAACCTAAGTTTACATAATAATATACCCAGTACAAGCTTCATGCCCTTATCCCTTCTTCTTCTAGGTCTTCCACCCATTACTAGATAATATGTAGCAAAAGTCCAAATAATGTTCATTGACACTCTACCACTATTTCCAGAAATTTATTCTAAGGAAGAAATCAGAATTATGCAGATATTTGTAATAATATTAATATCAGCAAAAGAGAAATAACCCATCTGGAGAGTTTAAAAACACAATGGCAGTTCACCAAATAGAATATAGTATTATTTAAGTTAATAATGTTCTTGAAAAATATTTAAATATTGAGGCTAAAAACCACATATATTTCATGATCCTGATCTTACTAGTTTCCTGCTAAGTCTCCTGCCCGCCCCTTTCTCTTCTACCTCCTCTCCCTGTCCTGGATGGTGCATACACACATATGCACACATATACAGACCGCACATACACACACATGTACATATACACACTGCACATACACGCACTGCACATGAACACACATATACACATGGCGCACATACACACATACACACGTGTACACACATATGCACACTGCACATGTACACACATATGCACACACTGAGCAGATGGGTGCTACAGCAGCTCCCTTCCTTCACACCTACACTCCTAAGGGGGCTCAGCACAGCCCTGAGCATTGAAAAGGGTTTGACATAAATTCCACCCCTGAACCACCAGGGCTTTTTCACCTTTACTGAGATGTAACTAACATTCAACACGTATATGTTTAAGGTGCGCAGCATAACAACTTGATGCACCTATATTGCGACATGTTTGCAGTGTTTCTCAAGAAGTTACTAGAGAAATCACTTAGTTTTTCAGGTTACTGTGGCCAGAACTACCGGCTGATCACCAAAGTCCATGCTGTCGTGTTCTCGCAGGGCGCCAGGGCCGCAAGCCAGCCCAGAGGCGAGCGAGTCACCGCGCCCCGGAAAGCAGCTCGCGTGCCACCGCCAAGCCTGGCCCGCTCAAAACACGACTGGCGCTTTCCCTTGTCCTTTGCTCCTCCCACTGCTGTGAAAAGGGATGGATCCTGGGTGACACCGGAAGCCACAAGGGGAAGATATCAAAGCCCCTATCAACCTGGTACCCGAAGAGCCTGAAAAAACCAGCCACTTCACCTCTTCTCCTGCCAGGTGAGCAAAAAGTAAACTTCCGCTGTACTTGAGCCGTCGGATCTCTCTGTAGTCTATCTGCAATAGCATTCAGTCTACCCAAAGCATTTCTGTTAATTACATAAAGAAAACACACCGTTGGTTTTTCTTAATGCTTCCACAAGACACAAGGCTTCCTCTTTGATTCTGTCTTCAATAGTCTTCTTTCCCATTCCCATATTCCGCAAAACCATGAGGGAGAAACTCCGGGTTTGCTTCCAGATTTCTCCATTGCTGAAAACAACTCCTATCAGGATGAAAAATAAATAACTCTCATTTTCATTCATTCGAGCTGAGAGTCTTTCGCTCAGAAAATGATAATGTCACTTAAGCAGAAATGTAAATATAATGGTGCCAGCCTCAGAAATTCCCAATGAGCCCTACTTGGCCTGCCTTCTCTCTCACCACAGCCTAACATTTAGTAATATGTCAAGACTCTCGGTTTGATGTATTACTAAACTCTTAAGTAAAAAATCTTTTTCTAATATCAATTCCAATCCATTCTTACTATGTGTTTCTCCATAATCCTCTTTTCACAGCCTAGTTGTGCTTATCTTCTATTGAATTCAAATATCTCTTATCCTTTTTAGAAGATGAGAAGACTAAAGGTGAGGTTGGAAATATTCCAGATTTATGTTGGTTCCATGCACACTGTGCAAGCTTTCTAAAATAATCTCTTGGCACCCATGACTCAGGACAGAAAGCAAAATATTTGGCGAATAGAATAATTTAGTCAACCTCCTCCCCCCCTTTTCTCTCTGTCTCTCATGCTTAACAGTCCATAATTTAAAATGAACATGACTTAGTCACAAATTCATAGAACATTCGTTAGTTTGCTTTCATTGAATTTATTGTTTCATGGAGACGTTGTGTCACTTTCATCATTTTAAATATGGAATAATTATCCTTTATAGAAAATGTTGGAATTATGATATTTCCATAAATTTCTCTAAATGCGTAAGATTTCTCAATTCCTTCACCTATGTGGAATCTTTGCAACTTGCAAATCCATGCACGGTCCCCAAATGGAAGCATACCTCGCCCCTGGGCAAATACGTCCAACACTGGGAGATGCCCTCTTCCAGAAAACTCCTCACCCTGGTCAATCAGGGCCTCTTTCACTGCTTCGTATCCGTGCAGCACCACCGTGGGCTGCATGCCCAAGTACACCGTGAACACCGGGCCGTAGACTTGTGCCAGCTGGGAAACGAACAGGAGACACAAGGATAGTGAGAATCTCAAAACTAAAACTGCAGATAAGTGAGAGAAATATTCTTAACCTTACCGAAGAGACATTTTAATATTCATTCACCCATTATAAAATATTTCAACTTCTAGACCCAGTAATTTAATAAGAAGTCATATTACTTTATTGCTATTATTATCACCATCAATAGTTTTCCTTTATTCAGCTTCTACTGTGTGACTCTGTCATAAATTTTATTCATATTATTTCATTAATTTTTTTCTACCAAACCTCTGCTCCAAATGTCTCCTTCCTTCCTATAGTTACAATAAATGATATGTTTCTCCTGTTTAAGGGAAGTTTCTCCATCTTGCTCCAGGTGTAAAGAAACAATTGCCCTTTATTATCCATTCTCTACATCTTTTTAGCACCAGAGACTCTACGTTTTATTTCTACAAACAGACATGGCAGCCTCATTACAGGCCTTCCCAGCTTCCATGTGTGGCCATGAGACTAAGCTCCCGTGAACTGATGTTAGCAGAAGCGACGTGTGCAAATCCTACACTGTTGCACAAATCGTCACAAGATGCTTTCCATTTCTTCCCTTTTTCGTAGGTTGAGATGACACATGGAGATGGCCCCACTGTGACCACGAAAATGAAAGCAATAGCCCAGGGGCAAAGGATGGTAAAAACAAGACTGAGAAAAACTGGTTCTCTGAATGACCTCATGGAAGAGAGAGAGCCCACCAGCAATCATCTCTAAATCATATGAAAGACAGAAATAAACTCTTGTCTTCTTTAAGCCATTGCGTTATTGGGGTCTTTCTCTTATGGAAGCTTATTTAGTATACTAATGATGTGGGACTTAAACTCTTTCCACCGGTCCCGTGTTTGAGTCTTGCTACCTTACCATTCACTCTCCAATTCATGCTCCAGAGTGATGTTTTCACCAGGCAAATGCTAACATGACAGTCCTGTAAGCACCTTCGTGGCATCACATTGTTCTTGCGCTAAAGACCAATACTCTTAAAATCCTGTAAGACCTGCATGCTCTGGCCCCTGCTGACCTCTCCAGCCTCCCCTCACACGATGTTTTTAATCACTCTCTGGGCTACGACCAAACTGGTCCTTTTTCAGAGACTCTAACAAGTAATTCTTCTCCGGATCAAAAAAGCCTGGGACAAACTTTTATCTGGTTTTTGCCTGGTTAACACCTAATCTTTCTTTGGAGCTCAGCTCCAAACTCAATTCCTCAGAGAACTCTTTGCAGAGTGTTCTTCCCTCCCCAGTCCTCCAAACTACATGGCCTCTTTCTACTGGGTCCCTGTTACACGGTTTGAAATTGTACACTTATTAGAATTGTTGTATCATAAATACATGCCTACCCTCTAGATTGTAAATTCCATAATACTAGGTTCTTTTTTTTTTCCATTCACCATTGAAAATCCCCAGCACACATAAAAAGAAGTAAAATCTTACCATCTGTGACTGCGGGGAGGGACCTAGAGGGTGTTATGGTACATGAACTAAGTCAGTCAGAGAAAGACAAATACCATATGATTTCATGTATACGTGGAATCTAAAGAACAAAAATACCAAACAAAATTGAAACTGACTTATAGACACCGAGACGGGACTGGTGATTGACAGAGGGGAGAGGGGTTGGGAGACTAGGTGGAAGAGGCCAAGGGGTTAAGAAGTACAAATTGGGAGTTACAAAGCAGTCATGGGGGTGTAAAGTACATTATAGGGAATATAGTCAATAATATTGCAATAACCATGTATGGTGCCAGGTGGGTACTGAAAGCATCAGGGGGAACACTTTGTAAAGTGTATGACTGTCAAATCATTCGGCTCTACACCTGAAGCCAATACAAAATAATACCGAAAAAATCCCTAGCACCTAACATAGTGCCTAATACAAAGCAGGCATTCAGTAGCCTGTTGAATGTATGATATACTAATAACTTCTGCAAAATAATTATTACCTTTTAAAGAAATGGAAATTGAAGCTCAGAGAGATTTTTTAAACTTGCCCAAGGTTTTAAGTTAACAAATGTTCTGGGGTGCCGACTCGATCCCTTTGAATCCAGAGCCCAAAACAGAGGAAGAAGCAAGGGGCAGTGCTCTGGTAACAAGCAGTCTCAGAGGAGACAGATTTCAAATAATTCCTTCAAGGTTTAGAGAGCTATTGCTACTAAATAGCTAAGAGTAGAGCACTTATTCACTCATTCATTGAGGAAATTTAAAAGAAACCGTGGAAGTTCCTGAACCTTTAGTTAATTCCTTAATATCACATTGGTGTGTGCTTTTAGGAAAATTTTAATGTTGTGCCTCTATAAATCAGTAGATTTTTTTAATTGAAAGTAGATTCATTGCCATTAGAGTTCACCAAGGAATAATTACTAGAAAGAGGACCTAGGTCGCAATATGCGCAGGAAATTCCTACTTTTGGTAATTTCAACAATCTCACCCTCTTCTAGCCCCTGTCTAGCTGCACGCCACTTAAAATCATGTCTGGTGGAAAAGGAAAGGGACTATAGGATTTCATGCATATGTGGGATTAAAACAGAAAGCAACAAGCAAACAAACACACTCATAGACACAAACATACGGTGGTTACCAAAAGGGAAGGAGGGCTGGGGGGGAGGGGAGAAGTGCATGGTGACGGCAGGAGACCAGACTCGGGACACTGAGCACACAGTGCAATACACAGACGACGCGCTTCAGGCTGGTACCCCTGAAACCTGTAAAATGTTATTAATCAGTGCTACCCCAGTAAATTTAATTGAATTTTAAAAAATAAAATTATATCTGAGTGCCCAATGGATACTTCCCTTTAAAACTACTTCTTTAAAGCACGGTGTCTGGGACCATATTTTACTTAGATACAGTCTAGGGCTATCTCTGTTTACTCATTGCAAATAACTGGGAGAAAATTAATCATACTGAACCTTTCTTAGGGATTCTCCGATGTTCTTGGTATTTATCTGTAGAATGTTTCCAATGATTGGCAGAGGAGTGGGGCCAGGTGGCAGCTTGCCATGGGCAGATCTTCGGTTCCATAGAAAAAGAAAAAGAAAACAACAAAGACAAATCAACAGGACTGTGAGATCCATCGGTGGGCTTTGCATCAGTGCAACTGAAGGTTCATAACCCAAAGATTGTATAAATACTAAATACAAACTGACCTCCCATCATGCACCAAGTCTCTGAACTTTTGGATATTGTTTTATCTCCGGTGTACTTTGGCCTGCTGGTAGAGACAAGACAGCAGGAAAAAGACTCACAGATACAGGCGACAGAATTGTGGTTACCAGAGGGGAAGGGGGTGCGGGGAAGATGAAGAAAGTAAAGGGGGTCAAATATATGGTGACGGAAGGAGACCAGGCTTTGGGTGGTGAGCACGCAATACACGGATGTGTTATTTTAAAGTTGTATACCTGAAATTTATACAAGGTTATTAAACAATGTTACCCCAATAAATTTAACCTTTAAAAGCAGTCACCTTAGTATAAAGAAATATCTAAGTTTTAAACTAAGTTTCAGTTGGAAATTCCAACTAAAAAAAAAACCTCACTTCTTCAGAGATGGCCACAGTTTAATAGTGAAATTGAAAGCTAACAAATTTTCAAAGGGCTAAGCTTCATAAGCTTGACAAATGGTGAAAGAGAAGATCTCATATCAAAATGCATCATCTGTGCAGAAGGAAGAAGCACTCTCTTAGTGCCTGTTCCCAGAAAATGCAGCAAAAGGCCAGAACCAATGTCAGAGGGGAGGCAGGGTAACAAGGAAGGGCTAGGGAGCTCCTCTTAGAGTAGAGATAGCCCCGCTCTCTTGGCAGGGCCCTTCTCTATGTCAGGAGTTCCGACACCACTTATTCTCAAAGGAGATGCCGAGTCAACACAGGTACAACCTCCCTGCCCAGTTAATAGAGGGTAGGGCTGGCATTTGAACCTAGGACATCTGACACATCACATATCCCAATTGTAACTTGAGAAAAGAAGAAATGAGTGCCCATACGACAGCAGCCCAGGGGGGAAGAAATACCCATTTAGGAGCCGTGGAGATGTGATGCAACACAGGACTCCCAGGGCTGCGGTCTCCTGGCAGCCTGCTGCAGGAGGGCAGCCTGGAGGAGTCGGCAGGGGCCCTGAGAGAGGCAGCGCCCTCCAGGCGTGCAGCGCAGAAGCAAACCTGCTAAGCAGTTACCTGGTGGGGCGCGAACATCAAACAGACCTCAGTCTGGCCCGGCCGGGGCGTGGCTCAGCAGCAGGTCATCGATCTTGGTTCCATTCTGGGTCAGGGCACATGCCTGGGTTTTGGGCTCAATTCCCAGGAGGGGGCGTGCAGGAGGCAGCCAATCAATGACTCGCATCATTGATGTTTCTATCTCTCTTTCTCCCTCTCCCTTCCTCTCTCTGAAATCAATAAAGATATATTAAAATAAAATAAAAATCCCAGTCTGGAAGACCACCATATCTAGATTCCATAGACAAGAACAATATATTTAGATCAGCAACTAATAAAATTAAAATTCCACTTATACCACATAAAAGATCTGTTTAAAAACAGATTTCTGTAAAACCACTATTACATTTTTAAATAAAGTGCCTAGAGTCTTAAAGTGTTTTAAAAGAAAATAAATTGCTCTCTTTAATTAAAAAAAAAAAGTCTTTTTATTTGTAGAATTCTGTGAAGTTTATGAAGCACTTTTGTGAATATCTTATTATTTGAATCTCATAATCAACCCACGAGATAGATATTTTTATTCATTTTACAGGTGAGGATAATTAGAATCAGGACTGGAAGCATTTGCCCAAATTTTACCTTCTAAGGCAGGGTAAGAACCCCAGCTCCAGTTTCATAACTCGTGAACTCTGCAGTGAAAAATATTTGAATTTAAACATATTTCACAAACACTTGTTGAGTAATTATCATCTATCTTGCAGTCTCACTTCAGCAAATATCTGGTTTAAAATTTACCATGGATAAATAAAAACGAGAGTTCAGAAAAGTTTGTCCCTTTGTAATCTTTAGAATTCCAGGAGGCCAGGGTTCAAAGAGTCAAATAACTTGATTTTAAAGAAATACAGTCATTAGCTGTCCAATCCTGCAGCTGACGTACACTGCCTCAGGACATCTCTGGTCCTGGGAGTAGAGGAGATTTTAAAACAGTTTATATATTTTTGTTTTTTAAAAAAATATATCTTTATTGATTTCAGAGAGAGGAAGGGAGAGGGAGAGAGAGAAACATCAATGAAGAGAGAGTCATTGATCGGCTGCAGCCCGCAACCCGGGCATGTGCCCTGACTGGGAATCGAACCCTGATCGCCTGGATCCTAGGTCGACACTCAACTGCTGAGCCATGCCCGGCTGGGCAGTTTATATATTTTTGAAAAATTCTTTCTCTCTCTGTCTCTCTTCAGAGCCATCCCTTGGCCTAAGAAACTTGTGTTTTAGCTCTGTCTATGCAACCTTTCTGGGGGTTCATAAGCTTGACCATTTTTCCCTTCATAGAAGGAAGACAATGTAGGAATAATTGAGCTGGAACAGATCTTGGAAATCATCTATTGAGATTCCTTAGTTCCTTATCTGAAGAGCAATGCAATAATGGCTCAGAGAGGCAAAGAGCTTTGCATCTAGTCACACAGCGGGTTAATATCAGAGGGGCTAGTTGAAGGGCCTTTGTTTCCTTCAATATAAGATTTTTAAAATCACCTGGATCTAAAGAAATTTTAAACATAATATTGAGTGTAGAAGACATTTACTTTAAAATTTTAATTCTCTTCTGCACAAACATGAGCTGTCTTCAAGGTTATGAAAGTTTGTGATAACCTGTCTTACCCTCGATGGTAGGGACATCAGAGGTTAGGAAGCAGCATTTTAAAAATCTTTTTTTACCTGAAACCCTCAATTGGAGCTCAAAAAGAAACTGGACTGTTAATCCAAGACACATAGTCTCTTTTCCCTTGCTCTTATTGACCATCAAAATCCTTAACAAAAATATATGGAAATATATGGGAAAGAATCTACTTTCTAGGCATGCTGTCCAGGATTCTGATTTGTGAGTAGGTAGAGGACAGGCAGACGTGCATGTTAAAAATCACCTTACGCCCCATGCCAGCGTTGTTCAAGAGGGAACTTCCAGCTAGAGGGTTCCCCTCACCAGGAGAGGAAGAGAGGAGTGAGCACCTGGCTTCTCCATCCTTTCAGATCATTGCATGAAAGGTCCTGCTTCAGGCTCAGCCCACCCAGACCAGCAAAGCTGAGATGCATGAGATGGCTAAGAGCCAGGAAGAAAAGCAGGGGCCACTAACAGCAGCCACCATCGGGAGTGGTCGCAGTTCACAGTGACCTGCTCAGCAAACAGACCCAGGAGATTTCAGCGCTGCCAAAAACAACATAGCCAGCTCAGCTACTTTGGACCCTCTGCAGATTACACCAGCTTTTGCTCCACAGGTATTCACATTCACTGATGCCAGCCGCTGGAGTCTCTCCCCATTTCCTGCCCCCACCCCACCTGGAATCTGAAAACCACACCAGAAGCCAGCTCAGGCCTCTCAGCTGTGTGAAAGCAAGAGGCCAGCCCAAGACCCCCACCCCCACCCAGCTAACCCCCGCTGCAGGGTGCATACTTGGAGCTAGAGTCTCCAGCTGAGCTCCTACTGTCCCTAGCCGGACTCCCACCACTGGCCTCCCCTGGGGGCAGAGTGTGCAGCCTTGAGAGAGCTGTTTGCAAAGCCTGCAGGTAATTAAGCATTGATATAAAAAGAACAGGGGGAACCCTTTTATATATTGAGAAGTTGAAATAATTGAGTGTAGGTCCCAGGAGAAGAACAAAGAGAGAGAGAGAGAACGGAGCCAGATACCTGAAAGATGTCAAGTCAGAAAGAAAAAGTCCATAATTGCTCTAGAAGAAAAACTAAGAAAAATGAGTAGAAATTACTAAAAGCAAGTTTATTTCCATCTTTTTATTTAAAAAAGTAAAATAAGATATTTTGTTTGTTTTCTTTTCAAACTACAAAAATAGGTAAGGAAAGGGGGAGGAAGAAAACGTCTTGTTTTCTTGTTTCAATGGAGCAAAAAAAGCAAACGGAATTTCTAGGCCAGGGATCCACTCAGGCCCCCGTTTCTGCGCTCCGTCTCGCAGGAATGGGAAAGCGCGCCACCTCGTGGAACTTCAGGGTATTGCCATGGCCGAAACGCAACGGGGTTGGTGTATGTTTTAAAATTCGACCGTAATTCAGCTCAACTCCTTTACCTTATAGATGAATATATAAGGAATAAGAAAGTTTCTTTTGGAGATGTGCACCTATAAAGTAAGAGTATTATGGTAGTCAGGCTAAAACTGACTTTCACTCCATCTCTTCACTCACTTAGACTGAAGAATGAGTGAAAAAAAGAAAAAAGAGAGTGAAGGGACAATTTGGAAAGCAAACAACGATCAGAGCCGTTGTGTGAGTGAGTCCAGGCCCTTGCCTGGGCAAGCACAATATACAAGTCATGACCACCAGACTTTTAATCCATCATCCAAGATGAATTTGTTTTAAGATAAGCAATCCTGCCCGGCCGGGCGTGGCTCAGCGGTTGAGCGTCGGCCTAGGATCCAGGAGATCGTGGTTCGATTCCTGGTCAAGGCACATGCTTGGGTTTCAGGCTGGATCCCCAGCAGGGGGTGTGCAAGAAGCAACCGATCAATAACTCTCTCATCACTGATGTTTCTCTCTCTCCCTTCCTCTCTCTGAAATTGATAAAAATATATTAAAAAAAGAAAGAAAAGATAAACAGTCTTGAGGCTGGAACCAAATTATTGACAGTGAGCAAAGAGGGAGCAGTGATGGTAAAATAGACACATTTATACCCTGGCATTTGTGTATACTCCAGAATTGTTCTGTGGTATATCTTTCCTTAAAATGTAGCGCATCCCAAAAAAATGTATACACACACTTTGAGTAATTATAAAGGCAGCTTTTATTTCCTTTTCAAAATTGAGCTACCAGCTGTTAAAGTGTGTATACACTTTTGGGGGACACCCTGTATATACAAAAAATAATTAGTGAGCAATTAAAGAAACAGGCTGCTGATTCAGTGCAACGAGTGTCTTCTGCCAAAGACTTTGGCAATTCAGTTCCTTGTTGGTCTAATCCCACTGGTCAGAAATGCTTTATTTCTTTCTAAATTGATTCAACACCATAGTGTCGAGAGAATATTTAGAGGAAGGGAGGAGGGAAGTCTAGCATAACCCAACTACTCGAACAAATACTCTGGAAGCCCTCAGTGCTTGGCGACAGGCATTCTTCCGCAGAGCAGGGTCCACGGGGCTCTTCACAACTTACAGCACATGTGCGTTCATATTTTACACATTCTTTCTAATTCTCATTTGCACAGAGTCCCTGGTCCTAACCTGTGAAACCGCCAATTAGTAGGCTTTGTGATCCTCACCAAATAATACAACAGGTATGAATGTATTTTGTAATCTGTTAAGCGCCCATAGGTGTCAGGGAGCTTTATGCCCAATGTATTTTTCAGAGGCTGTCCTTTCCTTTGGGGTGGGGGTGGGGAGCAGGTGAGAGAGCCAACTTTAGCGCATGCCCAGGGTCAGGGGAGAGGCCTCAGCACTGCTTTTGAGCAAGAAGGCAACACTAGCCCTCAACAGAGAGGAGCAGGTACTTTTGCGGGCTCCGACGTTTCAGGGAACTGTGGAGGTCAAGAGTTTCTGAGGCACTGACCCAGCTGTTCCCAGCCCACATATTCCCAAATCGAGCCCTGGCCTTGGCATAGCAGAACCGTTGAGGCTGAGAGTTTCGCCATTTTTAGAAGTCTGCTATTCTTATGAGTAATTCCTTGGCTTAAAGCTGGAATTAAGCTTTAAATTCTGCCTTCTTTATATTCTACTCGGATGGACCTCTATCCTTCACTTGTAGCTTTTATTTGATAGTTTTCACCGTTTCTCACATTCTTCCCAAAATATCAGTCAAGCTTAGCAACCAGCATTTAATTCACTGTCCTTACAATTACTGTCAGGGAAATGGGCAGCCCAGCCTCCTGGGCCCAGATCACCTCCTGCCTCTCAGCCTCACGTTTTTTCAGAAGCTGCCACCCCCTAGGGAAGAGGGACAGTGTGCCCAGGAACCAAAGAGCAAATACTAGAGGTGGTGCAATTTATCCATGCAGACAGGCAGGTTTAAATGTAAACGAGTTGTCATTTATGAGTAACACACAACATGCCATCCAGCCTGCCAGGCTGCCTCCCAGGTGTAAGGATGCACGCAGTGCCTTCCAAGTTTCTCAGTGAGAATCTAACCACCCTGTCCTGAGGGCTGAAGCCACGGTTACCCACGCAAATGAATTACACTGATTATGTTTACTCACTCATTTCCCACCCATGTGTAGTTATTTCACATTAAAAAGAAAATTCAGGTATGTTCCCATGAAACCCAACGGACTTTGGAGACTCAGGCTGCAGACCCATGTGACATGCAGGGTGACTCTGGCCCAAAGAGCAGCTGGGACAAAGGTGAGAAGGTCAAGGAGAATGGAAAACAATCCACTCCATGGCTGCAACCCTGACGACGTCAAGAGGGCGGGGAAGGGCCAGTTGGAAGACCTTGTGTCTACCTTGGGTGGGATCAGGGGCAAGAGGAGATTGACCGGGAACGGACATAAAGATCATTATGGGGCAATGGAAATGTTCTGTCTTGATTGAGGTGTGCACAGTAATCAAAACTCCAAGGAAAAGACCTATGAATTTTATTGTACATAATTATACCTGAGTTAAAAAGTATATTGGGGTATATATTCCCTAATGGTCAGCCCAACAGCAATATTGTAGCCTCGTTACCCCTGAGCTGTGGCTAAGTTAGTGTTCTAAACAACTTGCCTCCAAAATGTAAGGCCCAGACCGGAGCATCAGCATCACTTGGGAGCCAGCTGGAAACTCAGAGCCTCAGCCTCACTTAGACCTGATGATGAATCCGAACCTGCAGCTAAACAGAATACACAGGTGAGTCCCATGCACATTAAAATGTAAGAAACACACTTCCAGAGGGCTTGGAAAACTTAGAAACAGATGAAATTTAACCTACCAAAAAAAAAAAAACCAGAGCTTTAATATGAAGTAATTTCTCACCCGAAGGTACTGTTCTGGGTTTTGTAGATTAGAACTGCTCATGTCTACATGGCATGTTCTTGTCCCAGAGACCTGCGGGATGGAATCCTAGCTCTGCTAACTAGGCCCTTACTATGACAGTAAGCACTGCCAAGTTATCCTTCATCAAGAAAGGGCATAAGCTATGACCCGCGGTGGTGACCACTGCTTAATGACAGATGATTTGCTCTTGTAGATGAAGGAAGGTTGGCTGGACTGTCCTGTCCACCTCTCTTAACAAATTGCTTAGTCCATCTCTGGAGGGATGGGGGTGCCACTGTCTGAGAAATAAACTCCATGAGGGGTTAGTCACCAGAAGATGATCTATGGTGACCTTAGCTGTCTGACTCAAAACCCCCTAACAGCTAGGGTCTCTTCTGTGAGGACGCACTTGGCATTTTCCTGAGCAATCTGCAGGCGTAGTGCTGCTGGCCATGTTCCTGGTCTGCTTCCCTTCACAAAGAAGAGGGGCTGTGATGGCAGCAACCAGCCTGGGAAGGGGCTTATTAGGGAGTATTTCAAGGCCAACTGGTAAAGCTCCCCGCCTAGTATTTGGAAAGCACTCATTTCCTCAGATAAACCCCGGAATGGCCACAGGGAGAGAAAACATCATTTCATTACAATACAACCAAAGATCTTCTATTAGCACCAACAATAGAAAGCTAATTTGGAGCAAGCTTCAAAGATCTGTAAGAGCATGGCTTTTTCAGATGCCAGGTTTCTCACGCCTGGAGGAAAAGCCTGACAATCTCAGAGATGTGGGGAACTCAAACCAAGATCGACCTATGATCCAGGTGACTGCGGTTTGATTCCTGGTCAGGGCACATGCCTGGGGTGCAGGCTCGATCCCCAGTAAGGGGCATGTAGGAGGCAGCTGATCAATGACTCTCTCATCATTGATGTTTCTATCTCTCTCTCTCCCCCGCTCCCTTCTTCTCTCTGAAATCAATAAAGACATTAAAAAAAAAAAAAGGAAAAATAAATTGCATCTGGCTTGAGATAGGAGCTAGGGCACATAGTCAAATGATAAAGGACACCACACTGCCTTACAGTCTTTAAATTTATTGAGTAAAAACAAAATCAATGGCAGACACATTAAATTCAGTTTGGTTCAAATTTGGCTGATGTCCGTTTGCAGCAGAGATGAACTGAGGTGAAGAGAAGACAGAGAGATGTCGGCAGGGGGACACTGAGCAGAGCCATCTTCCTCCTGTTATAAAAGCAGGCATCACGCAGCAGTGGAGTCAGTTAGCAAAGGCAGGGGCCGCAACGTTTACTGAGCAGGAATCAAACCGAAGGAAGCAGGAGCTTCCAAGACGGGAGAGGGCCAGGCGTTGAGAGACAGGTGGCAGCAAGAACAGTGTTCGGCGAGGATCTGCCGGTTCACTTGGGGAACACAGTGACCACGTCGTAGCCTTCAGGTGGGGTGACCCGCTCTCGGGCATGCTTTTCACAGTAGATCTGATCTTCCACAAAGAAGTGGCCCTTCTGTTTCAGGTTTGTGCCACAGTCGGTGCACACGTAACACTCGGGGTGGCGGTGATGGTCCCGCAGCTTCACGAACACGCCGCTGCAGAAAGGGGGAAAGTGGCTCCGTTAGTCACGAGCACACGAAGGTGGCGCCTGGGCCAGGGGCTCCTCCCCAGAGGCCCATCAAAAGGCAGATGAGGGCCTCCCAACTGGCCTCCATTGATAAGGGGGCCTCCCATTCCTGGGGTCCAGAGACATTCCTCTTGAAACCTTCCAGAAGTCTCTCCCTCTTCAGCAGAGTGGCCCTGCTTCTTCTGGTTTGGTTTTACGTGTTCAAACCCTAAGGGTTCCATGGCCAAGGAAAACCTTCACCACCTGGCTCTGGGACACGGAACCTACCTGGCCTCTCTGCTCCCTTTTCCAGGTAGGGTTTTTTTCCCATCACACTCGAAATGTGCAACATTCAGCACTTTCCATATTTTCATGGTTTACTCAACATGCAGGGCCCCCATTGCCTGGGGAAGGCAGATACTCACACAATGCCGGTGCCACATTTGTCACACATGGGCAACTTCTGGGCATTTCCAATCGATGCAGCCACTTTGGTGACCGGAGCCTTAACACTTCTGAATCCCGAGGGCTTGTTGGGATCCCCTAAAATGAGGAAAACACTTGGGTTGGTCAGGAAGGGCAGGGTTGCAGGACTGCGTAAGTATCATTCATTCTTTCAGAGACATTTATATGTATGTTCCTGCAAGGTCGTGGGCAATGGAGTCAAACAGACCCTACTCTGCTGTGTGATCCTGGGCAAGTTACTTAACTTCTCTGGTTCCCATTTCTTTTTCTATAAAAGAGATCATTTTTTTCTTCCCTTCACAGTGGCATAAAAAGATAGCCCCCCCCTCCCCACAGTACCTGGAAAGTGGTCAGCCCTCAAAACACACATTACATTCTGATTAAATACATGCAAACAGTGATAAGGGAACTTAAAAAGGCCTTAGATAGAAAAATAAATAAAAACATTACCTGATCACTGAAAGACTGTATTAGATGCGGAAAGAAATTCAATTCACAAAACAAAATCACTACAGTACAGCTCAATACAAGCAGTCAGAGGAAAATCACCTGCCACCGAGCACAGTAAGCCGCCTTCTGGAAGTCAGCTTTGTGCTGATAAAACAAGCTCCTAGTTGCTGGGAGGTGAATGGAGCACAGCCCAGTTTATCACGTCTTCAGAGCCCTTTGTTGTGGCAGCTATTAATAATGGTAAGCTCCCAAGTTTACTATTACTGCTATATATTTGGCTGGTTTTGTTCCCACATCACTTATTTCTTTACTATGATGTGCCCTAGTTGCCTTATGTTTATCAGCTACACACACATCTGTCCAGACTGCAAATTAATAGAGCACCAGAGCTCTGTTTTAAATACTTTTCAATATTCCACAGAGCTTAGCATGAGGCTTAGCAAATAACAGAGGCTCAGTAAATACCTGGAAATGATTGATGAAATGTCATGACAAATGTATGACAGTGCCTACCGTGGTCCAACATGCTTTGGCCCAAGAAGCTACAGAAGGCTCTATAACGGTGGTTCCGAATAGGCACCAGGAGAGATTTCACAAAATTCCCAGACCAGGCTCTACTCCAGGCCTGCTGAGTGAGCACCTGTGGGTGCAGGGGCCCCAGGAGATCCTGTCCTATACCCCTGGTTAAAACCCACTTCTTTAGACTAAAACAAATGTTCTCAAACTTTACTGTATATCAGAATCACCAGGAGGGCTTATTAAAACACAGATGCCTGGGCTCACCCCAGTTTCTGATTCAGCAGGCCTGCAGTAGGGCCCAAGAATATGCATTTCACCCAGCCAGTGTTGCTCAGTGGTAGAGTGAAGACCCATGAACCAAGAGGTCATTGGTTCAATTCCCGGTCAGGGCGCATGCCTGGATTTCAGCCTCAATCTCCAGAAGGAGGCATGCAGGAGGCAGCTGATGAATAATTCTCTCTCATCACTGATGTTTCTACCTCTCTCCCCCTCTCCCTTCCTCTCTCTGAAATCAATAAAAACATATTATTTAAAAAAAAAAAAAAAAAGGAAACTCAAAATTGGGCACAGCAGGAGCAGCTGGAGAAAGCCATCCTGGCTACAGCTTGTTCAGCCCTGCAGCGCCACTTGCTGGCATGATTTTCTTCTCTCCCTCACTCAGCCAACACTGCAAACTCAAAAGAAATTTTATTTTACTGCCCTCTAAAATAACACAGTAAAAATACCAGCTCCCTTAGGACTCTGGGGAACTACAAAAATTTCCAATTTTTCCTTCTTCCAGTGAACCTTGCATCTCAAAGCTTTCTGGAGAAAAAGTAAAAGTGAGTCAAGCACAGCTTTCTGTCACTTCACTGCTCAACAACCTTCCATGGCTGCACATGGTCTATACAATCAAATTCATGGTCCTTAACCTAGCACCTGGTGTTCCCCCAGGATCTGAGGCCAGACCACCCGAGGATTCTCCTGGAACCCCAGGCATCAGCCATAACGAGCCTCGATACTTAATGAGCGAGTCTAGGTTTCTTAGCTCAGAGCCTCTGTGATTTTTCTGTGGGTTCTCTGCCCATGGTGTCTCCTTCCAAGTTTCCTCTCATTAAAAGTCTCCTTCAGTGGACAAACGAGTGGATAAAAAAGATGAGGTATATACATATCACATGTTCAGCCTTAGAAAGGACCCTCTGACACATGCTGCAACACGAATGAACCTTGAGGACATTATGCTGAGTGAAATTAGCCTGTCACAGAATGACAAATACGGTTCCATTCATACGAAGCTGCTGACGTAATCATATTCTAGCAAACAGAAAGCAGAATGGTGGTTTCCAGGAGCTGGGGCGCGGGCAAGGAGGAGGTAGTGTTTCGTGGGTGCAGTTTCCGTTTTGCAAGGTGAGGAGTTCTGTGATGAATGGGGGTGACTGTAGCACAGCAATACGAATGTACTTAATGCCTCTGGACTGTATACTTCAAAATGAGAAGAGCCACACAGAGTCCTTGGAGATTATCACCAAACCCTGCTGCAAAGCCTCGGGGGCCTCGCTGTGAACCAGGCACCTGGCCCACCTGCCGTTTCCCTTGATGCTTTAAACCGCCCGTGACGCGGCCATCAGCAGCTTCCCCGGATGTGTGTGGAAACAGGGCTTGGAGGGACGAGCAACTTGCTCGAGGTCTCATGGAGGGTCACAGGCGGGTCCTGGGTGCCAGTGTCTTTCCTACCAGGCAGTGCTGCTTTACGAACCAGAGCCCTCCTCGGAGGACAGTAGCCCTCACTGGGTGTTTACGGTGTAGCGGACGCTGTGCCTGAGCTTCGGCCACCGCATCTCAAATGAAGCCAGGCCCCTGTGCCCCGCTCCTCCCTCCGAGTGCCTTCTGCGGGTGGGGGGTGTTTAGGTTGGAATATATACTGTTTCATTCAGTAAAAATTTAATGCCAGGACATATTAAGGGATAAGGGAGAGACTATAAGATCCCATATCTGCCCTGGCAGGGTGGCTCAGTTGGTTGGAGCGTCCCATGCACCAAAAGGTGGCGGGTTCGATTCCCAGTCAGGGCACATACAGATTTCGGATTCGCTACCCGGTCGGGGCATATGTGGCAGGCAACAGATGATGTTTCTCTCTCTCTCTCCTTTCCCCTTCTAAAATCAATAAAAAATAAATTTTAAAAAAATCCATTATCTCCCTCTTGTTTTTTTAGCAAAATTTTTATTTCCTTTGGGGCAAGAAGATATTCAGCCCAGGGGGGAAAACCATCATTCCCAGACTCTCTTGGAACTAGATATAACCATGTGATTCATTCTGGTCAAAATGTAGATGGAATAATAATGTGGGACTTCTGGGAATGAGAAAGCTGGCTCATCTGGAAGGGGGACTCCCCAATTAGCCATCCCCCCCACTTCTTCCTTCCTGGTGCCTGGAAGGGGGCATGCAGGCTAGAGCACCAGCTGCCAACAAGGACCATGAGGTAACCTTGAGAACAAAAGCCACAGGCCTTGTAGATGGAGCACAGGGTGGCAGGAGTCCAGCTCTCAATGAGCAGGGTGCTGCCACCTCAGGGCAGCTCAGTGATCCTGGACTTCAGGCCCTTTTGTCTGACACGCGGGCATGCGACTCGATGAGCTCTGTGGTATCTGTCAAGGTCCTAGTTTGGGCTGGAATGGCTGACTTTTTCTCTCTTAATTGAAGGGTTCTTCACTTACCCAGAACAAGATGTGGTTTCTCACATGTTTTGATAAAATTGTCATCCTCCAGGGCTGGCCCCCCAAGTCATTTGCCACATGGGCCTGATAGTGGGACTTAATACAGAGTTGGGTTCATTACTTCCCAGCTCCACAGGTACTCCAAGCAAAAGGGGAAATTACTGGTAAAACAATATCCTTTTAGCATAAAAGAACTTTTTTCCTAATTTCCTGTGCTTGTAAATTGCCAATTTCTCTAAAGAACCCACCCAAATGGGGAGGAAGCCTGGGTGTTGGGGGTGTTTAGTAGGGAACTTTCAGCTCAGGAAGGACTCCCAGCAGGAGGGGGGTTACTCTTCCAGGGGACACTCTGCTCTGATCCTCACTGGCTGCCTTGAGCAAACATGTCAACTCCTCTGGAGCTAGGCTGAAGCAGGTCTCCTAAGGAAGCACCAGGTGTCCCTCCCAGGAGCACCGACAATCTCACTGGCAGGACACTGGAGAGAGGAGAAGTGAGAGGTGGAAAGCAGGACTCCTGTGAGGTACCTATCTCAGAGAAAGGGACAACGGCAGAGTCTGCAGGCCTGGGCTTCAGAGGCCAAGAAGGGGAGCAAATCCCAACTCTGCAGAGAAGGCATTCCTAGCTAGGCCGCTCACGAGAATCGAAAGGCCTTAGGAATAACCACCTGGGAGTTGGGGAGCCTGAGAATTACTCCTCGTAGGTCTCCTTTGTGAGAATGGAAAAAAGCATCCCCCTTTTTCAACACGCCCACCAACCAACAGTTTCTCACAATATACTGTGGACGTTCAATTAAGATAATTTTACTGCTCACCACTTGAAAATTATAATAATAAATGCACAGTAAGTGATGTATACAATGCAAGGACTATCTCCTGAGACTGCAGAGCCACACAAGTGGCCCTCAGTGCCTCGGGCACGAGCTCACACCCTGGACAAGCGAAGGCTGGCCTGGAGCCTCTGGATGGGGTTTCAAACCTCATAATAGTTATGAAGCACCTACTATGTGCTAGTCACGGCGATGGGCATTTGCTGCAGTTTAAAACATTGGACCCTCACACCAATCTGAGAGGGAAGGATTTGGATCCCTGACTGGCAGATGAGAAAACAGGCCTGGAAAGGCTCAGAGACTTTTGGAAGGTCACATGGGGAGGGTGTGGCTCTCAGGAGGCGAACAGCCCTAGAGCAAGAACAAAGGCAGGCCCGGAAGAGAAAGCCCAGCGCCTGGCTTCACTGTGCCACTGATTCATTTACATTCTGCTTGTCATCATCGTGGTCTTCACCCACTCACACATGTCAACCGCCACAGAAGTGTGGCAATGTGGGCGCAAACCACACAAAGGCCAAGGCACAGACCAACAGAGTCGCACAACGGTCAAGCTCACCGCGATCTCAGATCTCGGCCTCCCAAGGCTCGTGTGGCCGGAAGCAGCTGGGCCAGGTGTGGTGCGAGCTCACTCCTACCCATTCTCACTCTCTTTCCCTCTCCCAGCTTTTAGCAATTTAAAAGCCAAGCCTTCTGCAGCGGGGGGTGGGGGTGGGGCTGTGGTGACCTTTGTTTCAATAATGATTGACCCTCACCAAGGGCCTGGAACAAGAGCCTCTCGCCACCCGCACAGCTGATTACCTTTCTCCTCAGATTCCAGGATTTCCTGCAACACCAGAAATGAAGTGGACTGTTTTGGGGGCTCATTTAACTCCTGTTTCTCCTGAAGCATCTTGTAAACTTCGGATTCTTTGCTGATGACGAGTCCACTTGGAGACTGAGAAGGCTCTAAGCTGTAAAGAAAGTTTGGAAATTCATTAAGACATGTGAGAAGTTAAAAACCAACTACACCTCCCCAGGCATCCCCTTCCAAAGAAGGACACCCCTGAACCACAGGGAGGGTGGACATGATCCTGAAGGAGGAAGCCCTCTCTGGACTCTGCCACAGCCCTCCTGCCAATACTGTGAGGTGCCGGAGCCAGCGCTGGCTGATGCTTCACTGCAGTCAGAAGCTATTTTTCAAAACAGTTTTAGTCACTCAATTACTTTTTGGCCTAATCCCATGGAATGGGAATGCTTTGCTTCTTTCTAAATTACATAAACAACATTATGCCCCAAAAAAATTTAGAAACAGGAAAAAACGTCAACCATGACCTGACCACTAAAACCCCAGCGGGATCCCCTCAGTACATGCCACGTGTGTTCCCTTCACAGAGCAGGGATTGCAGTGCCCTTGATTCCTGAGGACACCGGACTCATGCAAGGACCTCTGGTCTCCTCGCCCACAACACAGGATGACAGCATCTGCCCTGCCCGTTCCACAGGGCTGGCTGGCAGTGAGGATGAAAAATGCAAGTGCTTTGTAAACTGTAAAGTTCCGTTCCGCTGCAAGGAGGGGGCAGAGGCCTCAGCGCAGGCCCAGGAACTGAGCAGGCCAGGCCTTGCCTGTCCCACGCCTTCCGCGTCTCCTGGGTTGCCCAGACAGGATGAGACGGGCAGAGCCGGGGGCTCCTACCCCCAGGGTCCATTTTCCAGGGAAGAAGCCTTGGAGGAATGACAGAGAGAGAGACTCCAGTCCCTTCTGGGCGTCATCAGCAACCCCACTTCCACCAAGTGTCAAAGCCACGCCTACGTGTAACAACACAACTGACCTGCTCTGCACCTTGTCCCTAGTCTTGTGTCCAACCAGAAGCCACAGTGGTATTTTAAACACATTAATCAGACTGTTGAAATGTAGCTCAAAGTGTTCTCATCCGACTTAGAACCAAATATTTACAGTTTTAATAACAAAATACAAGTTTAATCAAATTCATCTCCTTTGGAGTAAATATTCATTACAAAGTAGAAAGGCCCTACACCATGTGGCTCTGTTTTCTGCTCTGAACACATTGCCGGCCACCCCTGGCTCACCCGGCTCTAGTCAGACCGGCTTCAGGCTGCTTCTGGAACCCAGAGCCTCAGAGCCTTTGCACTCACTGCTCCCTCAGCTCCCACACTTCATTCAGGTCTCTGCTTAGATGTCGCTCTGCATAGAGGGCTCCCTGACCCTCCACTTACAACAGCCCATCCACCCCATCACTCTACTCCTCTACTCATCTGCATCTTTCTCCATGTTTTCTCCTCTCTCCCCATGGATTATACTTGCAGTTGTCTGTCCCCCACCCCAGAAAGTCTGTTCACCACCATGTTCCCAGCTCTGGATCAGTGCCTGGCACAGCATCAGGGCCCAGCAGGTTTCAGAGAAGTGAATCAAAATTGCCAAGTGGATCCAAGTCCCTCTCTCCTTGCTGTGCCCTCTTCCTGCTTCTGTGGGGTCACAGGGGTCCTGTAGGGCAGTGCAATCTCCCAGAACTGTGCCAGGGAAATGGGCAGCCCAGACTCCTGGGCCCAGATCACCTCCTGCCTCTCAGCCTCACATGCTTTTTCAGAAGCCACCACCCCCTAAGGAAGAGGGACAGTGTGCCCAGAAGCCAAAGAGCAAATACCAGAAGGTGGTGCAATTTATCCACGCAGACAGGTAGGTTTGTATGCAAATGAGCTGTCATTTTTGGATAATAAACTACAAGCCACGCAGCCCGCCAGGCTGCCTCCCAGGTGTAAGGATGCAGGCAGTGCCTTCCAACAGTTTCTCAGTGAGAATCTAACCACCCTGTCCTGAGGGCTGGAGATACGGTTACCCACGCAAATGAATTACACTGATTATGCTTACTCACTCATTTCCCACCCATGTGTAGTTATTTCACATTCCACTTAAAAAGAAAACTGAGGTATAGGCTTCCCCTGTGTAATTCTCCCATTACCTCTTCCTCTCCCTCTCAGTCAGCCTCCTAGGGCACCTGATATACTCAAGTCCGCAGCATCACCTGCATCACTGGAGCTCCAGGTTTTCCCTTTGCATACAGTCAGGTTCTCCTGATAAGAGGACCAAGCCCTCAAGGAGTGACATACGCTTCCCCGCTGCCAGGCAAGGCCAAAATTTAAGAAAAGACTCATCAGCTGGTCACTCATGCTGGCGGCAACAGTCCCTGCCTTCGCCGGCCCCTCCCACCCACAGGGAGCTGTGGGAGCCTCCCGGGCAGGCGATGGGCCACCTTGAAGAGTAGCTTTAACCAGGAGCCACGCCTTCCTCTGGCCCACCTACTTGGCCCCGTCGCTTGAGTTCTATGTCTCACTCTTTCTTTGGGTCTTGAGTTCTGAGCTTGCCCTATAATAAATGTGTTACATTACTTTTGATGAATCTTTTTTCTATTAAACTTAGAACTATTTTAAAATCAAGATCAGACCATGGAATGTGCTTGGGGAGAATTTTTCCCCTTCTTGGGTGTATGTTGTTATGTCTGGAAGCCGCTGAGGGACGGCTAAAAACGAAGGAGCCCAAACCACAAGCTCATCACATATTCTCCCAGCAAACAGTCTTGCAAAGTATTTCCATGATTTTAAAAAAGGAAAACAGCCAGGCCGGTGTGGCTCAGCGGTTGAGCATTGACCTATGATCCAGGAGATTGTGGTCTGATTCCTGGTCAGGGCACATGCCTGGGTTGGGGGCTCGATCCCCAGTCGGGGGCGTGCAGGAGGCAGCCAGTCAATGACTCTCTCATCATTGATGTTTCCCTCTCTCCCTCTCCCTTCCTCTCTCTGGAATTAATAAAAACATATTTTTTAAAAAAAGGAAAACAATTTCCCATTTTCTCAAATAATGGTAATATCTTTCTACCACTTATAAAGCACTTCCAATATCCATTACTTTATTTGAAGCACTTATATACACCTAATTGAGAAACAATATCCTAAGACACAAAGTCTAAGTCTTAGACACCAGACACTAAGATATTCGTAAATGATACCACAATATGTTAAAAAAATAATTCTAGGACAAAAATACGCATTAAAAATGGAGCAAAAAAAAAAAAAATAGCACTGTCATTTTCATATATAGTAACAGCAACAAAGGAAAGAATTCTACAGCGATAAGCTTTCAAAAAATGTAATATGCATGACTGAGTCACCAGGAGGAAAACTTGTGAGGGTGGGATGCCGAGTCCCTACGTTCTTCTAAACCCATTCTTTACAATTGTGGTAACAGAATACAACAGTTTAATCAAATTCAACTCCTTTGGAGTAAACTGTACATTACACTCTTTGTGTTTCCTAGCTCTAGTTTCTTCCTGAGTCATACTTGGTGCTGAATATACACCAGTTACCTGAATGTTTAATATTTTTTCCTACTCTTTTAGGCCTGTCTCCCCAGGGATATTGCAGACAGGCCACTCCCAGCCTGTGGAGGTGGCTGACATAGCCAGGCATTTAAGGATGCCAGTGATCTTTAGAACTTAAGAAGAAACTCCCTTTGACCTGGTCTTCCAGGGGAGGATTTCGGAGGCTGAGCCTGCAGACCTTATGTGACACACAGGCCTGCTCCAGCCAAAGGAGCAGCCAGGGTGAAGGTGAGAATGTCGAAGAGAACAGAGAGCACACCCATGGGAGCTGGATCAGCACAGCAAAGGCACAAATAAATGGAAAGACATCCATATTCATGGATAGAAAAAAAATTAATGTTGTTAGAAAGTAGAACGGTGGTTGCCAGAGGCTGGGGGGAGGGCAAAAGAGGGAGTTATTCAACAGGTACAGAGTTCTACTTTTGTAAGATGAATAAGTTCTGTCACACAGCAATGTGCATATCATTACCACTATTGTACTGTACACTTGCCAGTGTGGCTTGGTTGGCTGAGTGTCGTCCCAGGCACTGAGAGGTCACCGGTTTGATTCCGGGTCAGGGCACATACCTGGGTTGCAGGCTTGATCCCCAGTAAGGGGCATATAAGAGGCAGCCAATGGATACTTCTCTTCCTCTCCCTTCCTCTCTCCAAAATCAATAAAAACATATTTAAAAAACAACAAATATGGTTAAGATGATATATTTTATGATATGTATTTTTACCACAAAAGAGAACTCTTTAGAACATAAAAAAGGAACTGATATACATTTCAAAAAACCCTCAGTAAATCAAATAAATCTCCAGTGAATTATGCTGAGTAAAAAAAAGCCAATCTCCACCCGGTCAGAGTGGCTCAGTGGTTGAGCATCGACCTATGATCCAGGAGATCTCGGATCGATTCCTGGTCAGGGATCATGCCTGGGTTGCGGGCTCGATCCCCGTAGGGGTGTACAGGAGGCAGCCGATCAATGACTCTCTCATCATTGATGTTTCTATCTCTCTCTCTCCCTTCCTCTTTGAAATCAATAAAGACATATTTAAAAAAAAAAAAAAGCCAATCCCTGAAACTTACATACTATATGATTCTATCAATGTAACATTCTTGAGGTAACAAAATTATAGAAATGGAGAGCAGATCAGTGGGTTGCCGTGGTTTAGGAGGGTGTAGGAATAGGAGGGAAGTGGGTGTGGCTGTAAAAGAGCAAGCTGAGGAATCCTTGTGGTGATGGACATGTTCTATCTTGACTGTATGCACGTCAATATCCTAGTTTTGATGTTGTGCTGTAGTTTTCAAGATGCTACTATGGAGGAGAACTGGGTAAAGGGTAGAGAGGACCTCCTTATCATTGCCCGTAATTGCAAGTGAATCTACAATTACTTCAAAATAAAAAGTTTAACTCATTTTAAGAATCCTTTCTCCAAATGATGGAGGTTAGGTGCTAACTGGAAATGAAGTAGAGGAGATTTTCGTACCTGATTTTCACACAGGTGCAGGGAAAGGAGGTGCGCTGACTCAGACAAACCGTCACGTCTGAGATGCCCCAACCGGGTTACCCAGTGTTCACAGAAAATGCAATTCCGAGTAATCCTACATAATCGTGTTTAGAAAGGGAGCCTGGCCAGAATGCTCCCTAAGTTTTAGTCTTCAAAGGCCTAGATGTTGGGCCTGTAATAAGAAACCAGAGCAGTAATTATGGGCCCCAGGAGAAGAGGGAGGAACACCCAGACTCCAAAGCCAATTCTCTGCGGGCTGCGGGCAAGTTTAGCTGGAGGGGCCAACAGCCACCTCGTGACGGAGGCTTTCTTCTGATCCAGCTCCAAATGAGTCAAGCCTAACATACTCCCTCGTATCATTTGAGTAGAACAACGCATCTTATTATTTCCTCTGCACCTGCTTAGAAATCTGCCTCATGAGTATATGAGTGGGTTGCCTGAAAACACAATTTGGAACTAGTATCTTGGGACTGTTGTGTTGGTTATGGGAACCCAACTGAATATTCCACAAGAGGCCACCACTACATCAGAAAGGTGACTAATGGCATTGGTGGCTGAACTTAAGCTAAAATGCTGGGAAAGAAAGCAGCCTACCGTAAGTCACAGCAAAACGTTCTCCTTGACATTAGTTTACACACTTCTGCTCTTCTGGGGGAAGCCCCTGGTGCTCAGAGTGATGGATGTGGAGCACCTCATGAGCAGTGAAATCAGTAATAACTGAGCACCTACCAGGGGCCAGGCACCAATGCGAGTGCTTTTTATTTATTTATTTTAAATATTTTTTTAAAATGTGTGTTTATTGATTTTAGAGAGAGAGGAAGGGAGAGGGAGAGAGAGAAACATGGATGGGCTGCCTCCTGCATGCCCCCCACTGGGGATCGAGCCCGAAGCCCAGGCATGTGCCCTCACTGGGAATCAAACCAGCAACCTTTAGGTGCATTGGATGACACTCAACCAACTGAGCCACACCAGCCAGGGCTGTGAGTGCTTTTTACACAACTGGTTTCATTCTCTCAGTAACTGGTGGGGGTGTAGTTAGTTATCTGCACTTCATGATAAGAAGATGGAGTCTCAGAGAAGTTATCTGGTTTGCCCACGATAGCACATCTCATAAGAGGCAGAGTTAGAAT
This sequence comes from Miniopterus natalensis, assembly GCF_054644295.1. Classification (NCBI taxonomy): domain Eukaryota; kingdom Metazoa; phylum Chordata; class Mammalia; order Chiroptera; family Miniopteridae; genus Miniopterus; species Miniopterus natalensis. Next base: position 39,186,146 of record NC_142094.1, read on the forward strand.
TCAAGCTCAGGCCCCGCTATCTATGAAGCCTGTACTTTTAGGAAAGTATCAAACGTCATCACATAGAAATGAAATCTAAGCCCTGAGTCATCAGAAAAGTGACCTTAGAACCCCTAAACTCAGTTGAAAAAGGTCTGAGGGCAGGTGAAAGCTTAATGCTGAACAGAGCAATGTTTCCCGCACACACCAGGTACACAGGAGGAACTCAATGAATGATTGTTAAACTGAACCGATCTAGAGGCCCTTCCACTTGGCTGTGTGTGTGCTGGGAGAACAGACGGGTCCCCATTAACCTGCCTTTTCAGTTAAATTAGGAAATGACAATGCTGTGTCTGTGTTCTTGTCTGATGGGGACATGGCCCAGGGAAGTACAAGACAGCCAGCCACACACACACCAGGCCACTTTGAAGTGCACGGGACAAAGAAATTCAGAGTCAGCCCCAAGGAATCAGTGATGACCTCAGATGCAAAGTATGAAGTGAGCCAATTCTGGAGCCTCGGGGGATTTCACAGACTAAACAGTGGGGCGGGGGAGCTAGCCTTGGGGCTTCTGCAGAGGGAGAAAGGAAGGCTGGGTGCCTGGCTGGGTTTGTTGAGGGTGCAGAGGGGTGACTTCAGCAACAGGCCAGTAAGCAGAGACCCACACTCAAGCAGCACAGCCTGTCCAGGCGGTCTCTCGGCTGGCCGTGGGCTCCTGGTGTTCCCACTGTTTCTAGATTCATCCTCAGAGTTTGGGATGGAGCAGAACCTGTGCCCCCTCTGCTGAGGAAATCTGGAAGGAGACTTTGGATAGACTCAGGCCACTGCAGCCAACAAGTCTGCAACAGGAGGGGACAGGGGCCGGAGAAAGGCTTGCACAGTGTCCAGACAGTATCAGACTTAATTGTTTCAGACTGAGGGGAGGGAGCAGGCGGGGAGCATGAGAGAGGGAGAAAGAAGACATTAATGAAGGAACAACGGCCAAGGCCATACTAAAAATACCTCCCAGGCACATATTTCTCCCAATGCATAGCAGCTCTTTCAATTAAGGATGTGTCATTTCCTGGGTTATTGAATCCAGAGCATGGAACATTCCGCTCGGGGACAGTGACAGAGGGTCACATTCCAGCCTCCCCCAGCGGCAAAGCAGCAAAGGACAGGAATCGTGGCCCATGATGTTTCCACCACTCAGCTCCCCCCCCCCCCGCGACCTGCTGGAGAGAAAGCTTCCCTTCAGTGTGTGTCCGTGGGAAGCTTGGGTGGCCCAGCATGCGCTGTCTCAGGTACCCCAAATGCTCCCACAGTCACCCTGAAGGGCATCATCATCTTAAGCCAGTCAGGTACTGCAGGAATCAGAATTCGGGGAAAGAAGCATTAGTAGCCACTTTGCCTTGGATACTGCAATGAATGTAGTCACAGCTTGTAAAGCCAAAGTCACACAGCAAAGTCTCCCGGACTGGACTCTAAGAAACCTAAAATGAAATCGCAGTGCTGGCGGTGCTGGGAACAGAGACTTGCACGCAGTGGTTGCCCAATAACATCTGGCTCTTCTTCAGGGAAAGGGGAACTACATGGATGATATGGCCAAGGGGCCCTCAACTGATCCCTGCGATAGCCCTTTCCAAACATTTAAGTCATTTGGAACCTCTTGTGCCTTAACCTCTCCTACCCTGCACTGAAGCAATGAATTTGCAATTTAATCACCCTAAGTGCTGGGCAGATTCTTATTAGAGGTGAATTGGGGAGAAACTGAACAGCAAATTGGGCTTCAGAGCAAACACAAGAACTGAGGATTCCTTTCATTTCTCAGAGATCAGACAAGTGTGGACCACACAGTATTTTCCAACAAATCTGAGTGTCACCAACATTAAAAATCACGAAATTTCAGATAAAAAGAGGCATTCTTTTTATGTTTCAATGCCATTAATCAGCAGAAATGGGATTCCTCGGCGAGCATGTGGTGTCTGGCTGGCCAAGGAGTGGTTCCCCCTCTGGATGGGGTGCCCACTGGCCGGCTGGCTGCCTTAGGCCACTCTACTCGTTTGCAATCAGAGCTCTCTCTGCCCTCTTGCCCTTGTCTCTGCCACCTTTGGGTATTTGACATGGCAACTGGTGACAAAGTCCATCCCCCTTTTCACCCACAGAAAACTAGTCCCATCTTCCTCTCCATCCTCAAACCCAGCTCTTTGCCACAATCTGTGGTATTCCCAGTGTTCAGACTCATACTCAAAGAGTTTGGGGTGGAGCAGACACTGGGCCCCCTATGTTGAACAGAGACATAGAAGCAACTGTGGCCAAATGGTCAGTGACAGGAGAGGACACAACTGTCCTCCCCACACTGCCCACCTGCAGCCTCACTCCCACCCTGAGCAAACCTGCCTCTGCCTATCCCCGCATCAGAACCTATTCCCATACACACATTTATATCCTCACAGACTTCTCTTCTTTCTATTATTTCTACTGCTCACTCAGGGAAAAAGCAACCCAAAAATTGCATCATGAAGTATACTTTTCCCTTGCTCAGATTGGATGGTGAACACAGCAGAAACCCCAAACTGTAAACACTGCAAAATTTCTCAGGAAGCAGGGAGGTGTCAAGGAAGGAGTATGGACCAGAGATTTCAAGACATAATAACACAGGTCTCAGCAAATAACTGATTACTTTGCGCCAAAGTACTGGGCATTTTACAGGTTACTTATTTTTACAACAACCCGACAAGGCAGGTGGTATTACCTTTTTAGAGATGAGGAAAGTGAAGGCAGAAAGACCTGTGCTTAAGTAGACCTTTTTATCCCTGGGTCAGTGGCTCAACCCACTCCCACCTGCCTGCCCGAGCCTGGTCCTGGCCTGGAGAATTCATGAGCCTACTCACGCTCTGCCATTCGTCTCAGGTGCGCTGGCTGCTGTCTTTGACTCCAAGGCACTATTGAAGTTGGAGATGTTTTCAGAGGAGTAGAGGCCAGAGGGGTTGTTGTACTGGTTTGTGATGACCCTGGGGGCAGAGCTGGAGGCCGGCGAGGCGGTGAAGGGCATGGCACTCCGGTTGTGGGCGCTTCCTATGTGCAGGACCTCCTGCAGGCAGAGGTCAGAGGAGAAATCAAGGAGAGTGTCCAACATACTCCCTCGATGGACAGTGCAGGCCAAGTGCCAGGGGGAGAGGTGCTCCAGTGAGCTCCAAGGGCCCTGGCTCAACACCTAACTTCAGCTGAGGGGCTCTGATGTACCCACTAGATATGGGCAACGGCATGAAAGTCTCATGAGAGGGCAGGTTGGTTCACACGCCAGCTCCGCCTCTGGTTCTTCCTTGAGGCCCAGTGAAGTTCATCTCCTACTGGGGAGCCCTGGGCAGGACACCCCAGGATGCCCTGGAGCTGAAACACCCTTTTGGGGTACATTCTGGAAGGACTAAGGTACCAGGAGGACCACAGGCAGTCACTTTGTGGTCAGTTCAAAGCAAGAGGTGATCAAAGGTGGAGATAAAGTCCCCAGAACAGAGAGGGTTAGACAAACAAGATAGACCGGGTGACGCAGCTCTGATTAGGCAGAGATGGTCTCGGTACTCCCACAGGTGTGGCCACAGGGACTTCAGAATCTGTGGCTTCTCGTGGGAGGACAGGGCCAATCGGATGAACGCTAGAGGAGACCTGTTGCAGGGGCACTGCCCACTCCCCTCTGTCATTTAAGAAGCGTCTTCCACCCCACGCCGGCTCGCTGGGAGTTAGGGAGAATTAATAAGCTACAGCACCCCAGAGCTGTTTTACGAACAGCCAAAACTTTGGAAATGAACATCTTTTTTAAAAAAAATTGTGGCTTTTCTGATGACTCAATTAGCAAGGTGCTTTCTACCCAGGCCTGGGTCACACTGGCTCCAGGCAACAGGGCGCTCTGTGCAGCCTGCTGAACTCAACCTGCGCCCTACTTCCTGGCTTCCCCAGAAATCTCCCTGAACCCTGGTCTCTTTCTAACACCAGGCAGAGAACAGCTGCCCCCCCCCCGCCCCCCGCCAAGAGCTTCTGTCCTCCGTTGCTCTTCCTTTTTCGTTTTGGCTAAACCTTCCAGTCTTTCACGCTTTCTTAGAAAATACGATGATGAAAAGTAACACCTTAATTTACTGGGTACTGATTTAAAATAAACGACACTGAGCTGACTTTGTCCACATTGGACCAAAGCTCAGTATACAGAGATGATTCACAAAAGGGGAAGTAAGTCTAATTAGTTAAGAAAATAACATAAGCACCAATCAAAGACCGGTTAAGTAAATTTTATGGCACCATTAATCCAAGAAATAATATGTAGTCATTAACGGCAACAGGCTGGCAGATGGGTGGCCTGGGACTTCGGCCCGCATCCATGGCTGCCCTCCAGCACTGGGGGGAGACGCACAGCTGTAGCCAGGAGTGCCATGCTCCCCTCCCCTCTCCTTTCCACAGTAATTCCGGGGAGCGGCCCCGGATGCTGAGCACCAGGGAACAGCCCTTACTTTTCTGTCTTGGCTCAGTTTTTCCCTATTGCTTCCTGTTCAGCTTTGGACAAGTTATACCTCTCTCTCTCTCACCCCATTTCTCATCTTTAAAATGTAAATAAAGCCTCTCTCACAAGGACTTGGTGTGAATATTAGTGTGCCGAGCACAGTGCCTGGCACACAGAGACATTCAACCAGTGTCTGTTCCCTTCTCCCTCCATAGAAATACATTTTTCCATTAGAATGGAAATCGTTAGAAAATTCAGGTTGGAAATCCTGGTTTTCACTTTATAGGGAATCTTCCAAGAATGTATCTGTTTTGTACATAAAAGGAATATCTGTAACCTCATGTGAATACTGGTCTTTCCAGAATTCAGGCGGTTAATTCAGGGCCTGCCTTTTGGAAGGGATGATGTAATTGTTTGGGCTTTGTATTTATCAGTCGCCTAGGAAACTCAATAATGAGGAAATATAAACTAGGTGTGTAACTGCTCTGACCTCAGATAAGCTAGGGTGTTGGTTGACATTACATGAACTAACAGAACTTTTACTTATAGATTAACTCTGCTCCTACTCATCCCTCTGTTTTAAAATGGCTGGAAGTGGAGACGAAAAAATGAAAGGTGGGACGTTTTTCATATGAACAAAGAATTACTGGAATCAAAAGAAAAATATACTCAAGTGAAAAGTTAAAGTATTTGAGAATTTTTTTAACCTAATGAGAACTACCTTCAAAATACTAATACAGCCCTGGCTGGTGGATCAGCTGGTTAGAGCGTCATCCCAACAGGCCAAGGCTGCAGACAGGTCAGGGTACATACAAGAGACAACAAATGAATGCATGGATAGGTGGAACAACAAATCAGTGTTTCTCTCTCTCTCTAAAATCAATAAATAAAAGTTAAAAAAGATTAATATAGGTAACCAGATTATATGTTTAAGATGAAAATTCAAGTATAATACATATAACAATATAACTGAAATTTCATTACAACTTAAAGTGAAAACTAGGACTTTAGGTAGACCAAGTTAAAACTATTCCTTATGTATTATAAAATATATGAGACTTACCACATTAAAACATAACATTTACAGTAGGTTTAATGAAGTGGCTGGAAATCCCTGGGAAACTGGAATTAACTGTGGTGTGTTTTAAATTAGTTTGCACAACTGCCAGTTCATAAACTGGGCCCCTAACAGGAGCTGTACAGAGTAATAGGTTCATGTCCATTTTGAAATGTCAGATGTAAAGGGATTCGCAACGTGACTCTTAGAATTCTTGAGTATGATTTTTATTATATTAATGGGAAAAATTTTGTGTGACTAGATTTCTGACATTTTAATGGAAGCCGTCTGAGAAATTTCACTTACATACAACCACTCCCAGTGAGTTCGATTTCATACAAGTTCCTGTTTTACGTATAAAAAATAGCTAGCTCTGTTATCTTTTGATTATATCTCAACTCACCATAAAAACTAGCATCCCAAATTTAGAAAAAAAAAAATTAAAGCTCAATCTTCAATTGAAATGATATCAATAACACAAACTAGTCTAAATATCACAAAATAGTCTAAAAGAAGTTTTTAAAGGCCATTATCAATTTACCTATTAACTTATCCTTCATCATTAATTTACCCAACAGACACATACTTTGTGAAAAGTAGTCTGTCTGGTGTATGGAATTTTACAAAGACGTTCTAAGCTTTCTTCTTTAAGTTTTTTCCCCTTATTTAAAAGAGAATGCCCATTCACTGTAGCTTATTTAGAAGATGCAATTAAGGAGAAAGAAATAAAATTACCTATACTCTAAGTACTGAAAGACTTATTGACAAATATGGGATCCTGGGACAGTCTACTCTCCCAGGAAATTCACACTGTGCGTCAACTCCCCGCCACATTTTTCAATGTGAATTACCTCTTCACTTCAGTAATTTTAAGGTCTCACTAAAAGTCTCACCATCACAAAAATAGACTTCCACCCTAAGGACCATGGAAATCACAGACAGTGGGAAACCAGGAGGAGAGCAGAGTTTGCTATTAAACTTCCCCTTAGCTCCTCTAGCTTCCAGGCCTCGAGACTGAAACTTGTTTTATTTTCATCCCGGGCACAACTCATTTGTACCTGTCCATAATGAGCTGAGTCAGCTCCTGTATTTGACGTGGTCCCGCCGCCGCATTCTGCACAGGAAGGCTTCCGCCCGCTTCCCGTACGGCCTTCCTACCCCAGCTGCCAGCCCAGGCCCCGGTGTGAGAGCCTTGGGGTTTTCCAGCCCTTTCCTCTTGCAGTTCCCTTACGGGAAGAGCTGAACAAGAGCCAGGACCCAGTAGACAGTGGAGGGCTCTCCCTGTGTCTGATCTCCAGGCCTCCAAGGCAGGAAAAAACAGGAGTGTGCTGAGCTGTGTCAAAAGCAGAGAAGGCGCTATGGTAGTGCGAGGAGTAGCAATGCTGGACAAGTCCTTACTTGCGGTTCAGAGGCTAAATTCATCTTGTACGGATGACGCTTCCCTTCCTCTGTCACTAGAGGAGACCAGACTTTATGTTCAGATCTGCAAGAGATTGACAAAGCTGTTGTTTCATGCATGTTAAATAAATAATACATACCAAAAACAGAAGGGGAAAATGCCCCTTCTTGCCTGACTCCTGGCCTCTGAACCAGCACTCTGCCACCCTTCCCCTCCATTTTGCCACCGGGGTGATCTTTCAAAAGCACCAATGTGATGACATCAGGTCCAAGGGCTATCCATGCTCAGCCCTGAGGAGCATCCCCAGCTGCTGGGACTGCCCGAATCTTGTTCTCCCCCACTACACTGTGTCCAACCAGATAACCAATTTAATCAGGAAGCTTGTCTGGACCTAATAAAAGTGATGCCTCATTTTTTGAGCTTGCAAAGGATTTCTCTGCACCAATCCAACATCAACAATCTCAGCCTCTTCTCAGTTTTCATTAGTGTAGGTTTCTTTCTCTCTTACAGGGAGAGAATATTTTACTTACCTTTGCATTGTCGGAGTGCCTAGCACAGTGCCAGATATACATAAGATAAACCTGTTCAATTTGTTGGTAAATGAATCAGAAACCAACCTATGAATGAACAAGTGAGTGAATGTCTTAAACTAAGGCTTGAAGGAGAAGATTTGGACTGAGGTAGAAGTGGAGATGAGAATGAGGGGTGAATGAGCTCTGGAGAGGGGAGTCAGAGAATGGTGTCCCTCCCAGGAAAGGCCCTGAAGTGTACAGAATCTTTGCCATCCTGCCCCCCACTTGGTCCTCTCACCAGTCCTGCAGCGCCAGGTAGAAGGAAACCAAAAACCTACTTCACAGGTGAGGACCTGAGCAAGGGTCCGTGGTGAAAAGCCGTGGAAGTGAAGGTTAATGAGAATTCAAGAGCAGGTTAACATAACAGGAGGTGAGAATGAAGAATGGGAACCGATCCAACAGGGTGTACGGAGCCATCGAGGTTGAACCAAACCGCTTCTGAATTCCTGCCCTTTCCTTCCAATGCTCAAGTGAGAACAGAAGGGGGCTCCACCCCAATCGCCACGCGGTGCGCTCTCCCCGCGCCAGCCCGCCGAGGACAGCCAGCTCTCCCTTCCTCATGCAGACTGGAGCCCGCACTCAGCGCTCCGCCTGGCCCGCCGTCGTCTCGCTCTGTCACCGTCACCTCCTGGCGCAGGCCCCACTGCTCAGCAGCGTGGCGGGGGCCGCGTCCTGAGCAGATTCTCAATGGTTTCCAGGAAGAAGTTCTCCTTTCATTATACCTGACAATAGTTAACTGACCTTACTTCCTCAAAATTCTGGCTAGTTGTACGTATTGGACCAAGTAAAACCGCAGAAAGGTGCCCACAGTGTAAGCAGCACTATGACAATTAGAGGGGAAATAAGCAACCTGAAATTCCAGTTCCACCCACCTTCCGACCTGCCTGCAGTACACACGGTACTGAGCTGGGGTGTAAGGGACTCTGAGGCGGGCGAGGCGGGCCTTGCCCACAAGCAGCTTCCAGCGGGTCAGAAACGAATGGCATTTCCGGAGCCTTACCTGGATACTGTGAGAGTCATGTTGTCTACGCAGCCCTTGATTTTGTTCTGAGCTTCCAAGTGCGTCATATTGCTGGTATTTTCCCCATCGATGGCTGTGATCATATCTCCAATACATAAATTAGCTATCGCAGCCTTGCTTCCCGGAGTGACCTGGGGAAAGGGAAAGAGCAGCTAGTTACTATTCGTCTCCAAGGCAAACACTGGGTCAGTTACCACTGGGTTAAGTATTCACGGATGCGGATCAGAGCATGCAAAAAGGAGAGGGACTTAAATCATCAGTGTCAATAGTAACAAACCCTTTTTTCACGGAACACATTGTGGAGTACAGAGTCCTTCTCTATATACTATCTCATGGGATCCGTACAACAACCTCATGAGAAAGGACAAATATCAGCGCCCATTTTAGAGATCTGGAAACTGAGGCTTAGAAAGACCTGTGATTTACCTGGGAGCACCCATTTAGTATATTATTATACACGGTGGGGAAAAGCAGGTTTACAGCTGTGAGTACACAAAATACAGAGTTCATTCTTGTATTATTATTTATTAATTATTGTACTATTTTCTGCACGAATAACTGTAAACTGACTTTTGCCCCACCCTGTATTACTAGTTAGTCATCCAGCTTGTTTATTACAGAGCTAGGATTCAAACCCTGAAACCAGACCAATGTTCTTCCCACTGAACCTTATTGTTTCCTTAAAATAAATCGCCCATTACATTAAACACACACACACGGAGAACATTATGTACGGTGACATCTGGGTCTATAAAAATCTTAATAATTAATGTTATTTATGCATGGAAACAAACACTGCATGCAAAACTGTTCAGTTATACATTTCTGTAATGTTTCTGGTTTTTACAAAGCGCTTGAATTACTTTTGTAATTAAAAAAGGCAATGAAAAATATTTTAAAATCTGTAGTGTGAGTTTAAGGTTTACACTGGTTCACTTCCTCCCACCCAAGAAGCTGACTATGATTAGGGTCATCCCCTATAGGCGGCTGGTTTACTGTAGGTCAACGCTTCTGAACCAATGGTTCCAAATTATGGGCCCCAATGCTTGGGGGAGCGAATCAATGACTGCAATGGGCCATCAAAATCCATCTGCCTTCTGACTATTACATGTGAACTGAATAAATACCATGCCTCACACACAGATGTACAAGTATTTTTCAAGTAAATACAGATGCTGTAGTGTAATGAATGAAATACAAACTCAATTGAAGTAGCACTAATCTCAGAGTAATTTTTTGTTATTGGCCATTTTCTAAACCAAGGTATACTAAAAACATTACTACCATGCCAGTGTCAGCCCATGACTTTGACATAAGACTTTCCTTAATGGAAATTCCAAGTCCCATAGGCATGGAGTGGTGGTAACACACCCAGACTCCCAGCACCCACAGGGTTGTGGCCTCTCCTTGGAGATGGCCCTTGACACCTGGGAGCCCACTGAAGAAAACCTTGTGACAGGTGTGCCTCTGTAAGGCTGAACCAGAGGTAAGAGGCCTTTCAAGGCACCAAAGCAAGACAAACGGCTTAAGCCCCGAGCCTCCGTGGCTGATGCAGTTTGCAGCAGCCATGGCTTCCAATTTCACCACCCTGAAATGAAAAGGCCGCCCCGTCTGAGGGAGCTGGGGTGCTGTCCTGGTCCATCTCATCAGCACCTGACCCCATAAAATCAACAGTGAGCGACTTGATTCTTGAGTTCCCTTCTGGCTTAGACAGGCTGTTACTTTATCGGGCAAAACTCTCCTGGAATGTAGTAGGATGTGGAAACCAGAACAGAGACCTTGACCTCCTAACCTTCCTCTCTTGCTTTCCCATCAGCCATCTACCAGAGAGCCAAGGTCAGACCTTTTCTCACCCAGCCACTGGGAAAAGACATTTATACAGGCAAGCGCAGGCTGCTCTCCTTCGGTCAACATGGTGGAACCAGCCTCTGAGTCACCCAGTCCAGGCAGTGAAAACAAATCCCTCTCCTTTTCTGTCTGTCTTCCTGAGAAGTCTGATCTTACCGTGACTTCATGCATACTTCATTTTCTAAAGAACAATACGCCCATTGTTTAAAAAAATGGCCCTAAGCATCACTTTATTTGGGATCAGCAATGCTTCTGGATTGGCAAACTCTACCTCCAGAGAAAGCAGCCTGATCAAGCTCATTTATCACAATCAAATCTAATAGTGTTAAAGACAGTCCCCCTAAGGATAAAACCCCAAATCATCGACCAGGTCCCTAAAGGCTGTGCGCCTCCCTCCCAACCATCTTCATGCCATTCCCCCACTAAGGTCTAACTACATGGGTCTTCCTCGTTTCTTTCCCACCGCAGGACCTTAGCACCTGCAACAACCTCTGCCTCTTTCAGGTCTCAGCTTAAATGGCCCTTCTCAGAGAGGCCTTCCTGACCTCCAATCCAAGTTAGATTCCCCCCATCATCCTAATATAGTCTGTTCTTCTTTGTGGTGGCACTTGTCACCTTAGGTTTGTAAATCTACTTTGTGGGTTTACTTAACATCTGAGGCCCTACTACACAGTAAGGTGTGTGAGAGCAGATTCTGTCTGCCTTTGGCACTGTGGTATTCCCAGTGTCTAGCACCATGCTTAGCACACAGTAGGTACTCAATAAATATTTGTCCAATGAGTGATTAAATCTAGAATATCTAGTGTTATTAAATATTTAATCATGTTACTTTATTTAATCCATTAAAAAATGACTATTTTAAAAGGGATCAAATAATCGTGTCCCTCAACATCGCTATCCTGAAATGTGACCACTCAAAACTAAAACGATGGGGGGTGCGGGGAAAGGTTTAAAGAGATGAAAATAGAAGTTTCTCTTAGTTTTATATGCTCAGCAGCTAAGAGCTCTGGAATTTCCAGCATTTGGTTCAAACTGTCTCGTGGGAGAGGCATTTCTGCTAAGTACATCCCAACAGGTCCGAGACAAGCTAGAACCAGTCTCAAGGGCCCCGAGCCTGAGTAATCAAGGCCTGGACATCCTATCTTTCCGCCTGATTTTTTTTTTAAAGCCAAACTTATGGGAAGCCAAAGGAAATTTTACAAGACAACATCATTAGATAGGACTTGGATAGAATCATATATAAACAGATTAAACTCACCTTCTATGAGCCGTTGTTTTTTTTTAAAAAAAAAGACTTAAATTACAGATTTGCCTTCTAGAAAGCGCTTTCACATCCAATCACCTACTTGAGATTTTAATAATGATGACTTCACCACCAACATTTAAGTTGACAGATGAGGAAATTGACTCACAGAAGCTGTGACTGACTCAAGTTCGCACAGCTAAGGCTTGAGTCTGACCTTGACACCAGATTCCGTTTCTGCTTCACCACAAAGCCACAGGCAGATGCTCCAAGCCCAAGTGCCAGAGCCAAAGAAAAATCCAGAATTAAGGAGACTCATCTGTGTGGCATTCTACAAAAGGTACCGAGTGTCACAGACTCCTGCCACCGCCTGGGTGCCTACCTCCACAGGACAATCTCAACTGCTCTGTCCTGAGCTGGGGCCCAGTAACCTCACCCCTTATCAAATACGCAAATCAGAACAAGGACTGGAAAGGCCTCAGGGGAGGCCTGTGTCTCCAACATCGGTTAGTTCCCATCTTGACCGGTGGACTCCAATCTTTACTACACTCTATTCATCGTAATTGTCAGTTAATGAGTGCTTTTTAAGCGCCCAGCACAATTTCAGTACTTGGCAGGGGTTAACTTACCAGTCTTCATGTGATGATATCAGGTGGGAATATTACTGCATCATTAGGAGGAAATGGAGGTGCAGGGGTTAAGTGGTTTGCCTGAGGCTATTAGCTGGTGAGTGGCAGGCTGCGGGCTCCGGAGCCCATCCTCTTAACCCAGTGTACCACACCGTCCTTTCTAATTTCCTCCTGACCATCAAGTTCCATCAGAACCAGCTCATGGTGGAGTCAGCTTCAATTTCTAAAATGGAAATCCTATATGTTCCTCCAAATAAACAGACCCATTAGTTAATGCATAGCTTCAAAAACCCTTTCCCAGCTTTCCTCCCCAGAGACCATATAACTCAATCACACGACTCTTGCTGCCTAAGAATGGCTTTGGGCACAACAATTTCCGCGAATGAACAACCTGCCATTTTCCGCAGAATTTGCTCATGTCTTCCTCACCCCTGCCCTCGGTCCCCGGGCAGACACTCGCTCAGAGGCCGGCCTGCACACTCGCCCTGTACTGCAAGGTCCTGACTGCATCTTTAAAGCCTGTGCATTGCTGCCGGACTCCTGAGCACATAGAAGGTTTTGAAGAGTTTAATTTCACTTCTCAATGGTGCAGAACAGAACTATGATATAGCTCTCCTGCTTTCTTCAATTTACATGTAAATAACTATTGCTATGACACAGAACAGCGTGCATACCCACACCGGCCAAGGCAAACGAAGGGGTAACCTTCCTCTGTGTTCCTGCTTTACCCCTCCTCTCATTCACTCATTCATTCTTTCACTCATCAGTCATTTCTTAAGTACATTCTCAAAGACAGTGCAGCTTGTTGATTAAGATGTGGCTTCTGAAGTCAGATGGCCAGGGTTCAAGTCCTGCCTCTGCCACTTATAAGCCAAGTGTCCCTGGATGGGATATTTCACCTTTGTGTGCCTCACTGTTCTCATCTGTGAAGTGGGGACGATAGCTATCCTGACATCAGAAGGCTGTTGTGAGAAAGACATGAGATGATTCAGGCAGAGCATACTGTCGAACTCTAAAAATGTGAGCTATTGTTTGTAGATTCCGGGACCCACACAGGCACTGGAATACAGATGGGAAAGGATGGTGCCTGCCATCAAGGAGCCCACAACCTCCTGAGGGAGACAGGCATGTACCACAGCTGATGAGTGCTGTGCAAGAAGCAAGCAAAGAGGCAGTGGGAACCAAGGGGTGGAATCAGAGAAGACTCCCTGGAGGAGGTGTTGCTTAAAACTGTGCAAAGGCACTCAGGAGGTGGAAAGAGCATACCAACATTGTAGGAACAGCAATGTGGACTGCCATGGATGAAACAGGGCCTGAAGAGAGAAGGGGATGAGGCTGGAGAGGTAAACAGATCAGGCTGCAAGAGCCCTGCAACTTTCCTTCTAAGAAGGTTGTACTTTATCTGGAAAACGACAGAGAAAAACAAAGGAATCTAAACACAGCATCTGACTCGACTGCCCAGTTACTACCAAGAAACAACCACGGAGCTTTGGTTCTGCTGAGATTAAGGTGACTGAATGACAATACTCTCATGATGGCAGTTTAAAGAAACGGACCCATTATTCCGGGTCACCCAGTCAGCCTCCAGGCCAACCACTGGGAGGCTGGCTTCCCGGAGTGGACCTTTAGAAGGCAGTTCCATTAAAATTACACGTTCAATTGACAGCTAGATGGGCTCAACATTGAAAGCTGGAGGCCCATGAAATGAACCCAGTCTATAAGCTTGTTGTGCGCTTTTTTTTTTAACTTAAAATTACTTGCTAATGTTTACATGTTAGTAAAGCTCATACAAAACTCTAGATTCTCAGCTTCTCAGAAAATCTAGCAATTCTGGACCTGTATTCCCACATGGCAACAATCAGCAGCAGCTGCAGAGCCTGTCCCCTCCGATGAGGCGTGTGATCTACATTCAGCCACAGCCCCAGCACGCTCCACGGCCCTCAACATGGAAACCGCATACCAGCTGCCATTTATCATCACTCTTGAAGCCATTCATTTCATTCTCTCACTACCTCACCCTCGAGTTAAAACTCATTTACGTTGCCTCCGGACCCCTTCATGCAAACGTGTTTGTAACCAACCACTGGCTTAGTTAAAAAGATGTAAAGCTGCCCTGGCCTGGTGGCTCAGCTGGCTGGAGCGTCATGCCCTGCACCAAAAGGCTGTGGGTTCTATCTCCGGTTGGGGCGCATAAGGTAGGCAATGTTTCTCACATCGATATTTCTTTCTCTCTCTATAACATCGATAAAAACATAGCCTCGGGGGAGGATTGAAAAAAAGCTATGTAAAGCAAAATTATATGTACAAATATTTTATGACTAGGATTATAAACCCTGGTTTTCATAGAATAGTAAACTATTTTCCCATCTTAATTATCAAAAGTACCTCCATTTCACTCTCTCGTTTTTACATTTCACTCTCAACAGTGTTCCAGTTAGGATAACAAATTATTCTGCCTTCCTTTTGACAGAAATGGGGGTTTTAACCAAATATTTGTCAAATAGCTTACACAGTTCTGATGCAGGGCCCCCACCCCAGGGAGAAACTGTCTCTATTCAGAAGGTTCTCTTTTACCTGTGGACAGAATACAGGGTAATTTCCTAACTGTTCACAGAACATTGTTAACCTTGCCCCTTGGAATTGGCACCTAAATCTTAGGCCAGAAATTGACCCAATTCACCAATAACTCAGGGAAACTCTGATATTTGCAAGGATGAGGGAATGGTTCCCAAACAAGTTAGTCATCAGATCCCATACCGGTTATAAAAATATAAATAGATCTCCACACCCCACTTCAGATCTACTGAAGGTCCACACAGTGAGACCCAGAAATCTACATTTTTTTTAAAGCCTTCCAGAAATTTTTAATGTTCCCCAGGTTTGAAAACATCAAAGGGAATGTTGACTATCCTTTCCCCCCAAAGTTCTCTCCCTGAATGATGTTAAGTCATAGGATAAACACACACAAAAATACTTAGACTTAAATCTCAGCTCTTCCTGAAACAACTGTAAGGGCTTGAACTTCTATCAAAGTGTATAGAAGGCCCTTGAAAGAAACGTCCATTAGAATATTTCTCTACCTCTTACCAAAACAGTTAAAAAAAAAAATACAGTCCCTATAAGGTTGGTCAACATCCTTAAGTTCTTTGCAACTGAAGAATTGTAGAAGTAATTTCATTCCAGATGTGTCAATAACTCAACCTGGTTCCTGTTTTGCCCTGGCAAGAAAACTCACAGCTAAACATAGTGTGCAATTTCAGAAACCCCCTGATTTTAAGGTCCTGGTACATCTTTCTCTTGTTCCATAAATCTTATGTGTGTTCTTAAGTTTTAAGTATTGTAAATATGTGTTTGGTGTTGTAAATCACCTTAAATCCTTTTTACAAGTAGGTGAGATAGCAGAAATGAAGATAGTTATATAATTCAGAGATTTGGAATCAAGGTCAATCTCAGTGCCATGGGCCTTTAGGGGACAATCTCCACTGATTTAATGGCCATGTCAAAGTGAAGCTGTATGAGTTTATGTAGGTTGGCCTGAAAACCCCAAGAATGTTTCAACATGTTCTTGGTTACTCTATAACCATTCTCTCAAGGAAATGTGGCGATAAAGTGGGGCTCAGGTACGCGTAGAGGACTCGTACCTTAATCCCACTTCACTTCACGCTGTGCAAAAGGAAGCTATTAACGCTTCTAAGGGTGACAGTTCAAAGAGACTTACTGCTCTGACTGTGGAAGATCAACCATCATTTCTTAGGTAGGAATATAATTAGAAAGCTGATAGCAAAACAGAATACTTTATCAAGAAGTCACCGAGTCTCTCAAAAGTCTCCAAACATGCCCCCAGGAACCCCGCGTGCACCACCGCCCGTAACCTAAGTCCTAAACACATAACATCGGGCAAGTTACTCTCTATGCCTCAGTTTCTTCATTTATCAAGCAAAACATAACAGTGCCAACCTCATTAGGGAGGTGGAAGGATTAAATAAGCGCTCCGTATGTAGAAGCTACCACGAATATTTTTGTAACAGACCCGCTGCCTGCTGACGCCTTCTGTGAGCCGCAGCGCTGGGCTCTCCACCTGCACCCTCACCACCGCCTGCGGAGACAAATCCCTGGTCCCGCCTTACAAAGGAGGGCACTGAGGCTTCGGGGCTCACCCTGCCGAGGACACACAGCTAATGAACCGACAAGACATTTTCCCACATCACGATGCCTTTAATTCTTTTTTGTAACCCCCCCATGGCCCCCTCCACCCTGCATCCGCCCCACCCCCAGGCTTTCCCCATACTATGTCTGTGTCCGTGGGTTATGCTAGATGCCTCTAATTCTTGATTTGCCACAGTGAAAAATAAGGAAGTACAAAGCAACGATGTCTAAATAGTTCACCTAGATATGGTAATTTGATTTTTAAAATGCTACATGAATGGGAAAAAAGTCTGGAAAGTTCTGCAGCAAACTGTTAACAGTGTTTACCTCTGGGAAGTTAAGGTTGGGGAAGGGTGTGGGGCAGGCTTTTACCTTTTGATAAAAATGCTTTCCACATTTTTATGGTATTTGATCTCTTTTAACAAGCACAAGGATTTTCAAGCAAACTTTTTATTGAAGTATAACACACATACAGAAAAGTACACAATTGTAAATACACAGCTGGGTGGATTCTCACACAGAGAGCACACCCACGGAGCCAGCATCGGTGTGTCAGAGCTGGTAACAACTCAGCTGAACTGCTGAAGTCCCCTCGGTCTCCTTCCCATCCCTAACTTCCTGGCAAAGGCTACCATGGTCCTGACTTCCAACACCATAGAATAATTTTATATTGTTTATATACATATTTTTATTCATATATAAATACATTTCACATATTACATAATGATATATTAGTATATAAATACATGTGGTCACCCTTTTATGTCTGGCTTTTTTCCTTCCTATGCATGCTTGTGTGTCTCAGCCATAGCACTGTGCACAGTTGTGACTCCTCCATTCTCATTGCTGTGGTGTTGATATCATGTAACATACCACCATTTACTTGTCCATTCCACTGTTGTTAGAAATTTGAATTGTTTTGAGTTTGGGGCTTTTGGTGCCCAAGTGGACACACTTCTGCCGAGTCTAACTAGGAGAATTGCTGGGTCATGGGTATGGGTATGGGCATGTTCCACTTCAGAAGCACGAGTATTTTTTATAATTTTTTTTTTAAAGAAATGGAAGTAAGTTGTTGCTGCATTATCCAAATTTAACCTATCTGTAAGCATTTTAGTCACCTTTACCTCATATATGTCATACCTATGTCCTTGTTATCTTGTTTGATATGAGTAGTCATGTCTATAAAAATTAGGCCCTGAGTCTTTGGTCAAAAACTTGCCTCTTACAAGACCAGACTATTCTTCAGGAAATATTCCTCAGGAAAACATGCTCACCAAGAAGACAGTGTACTGTATACGTGAAAGTGCACCACAGTCCTCAGTTACGGCTGAGTGCCCCAGTTTACCCACAAGGAAGCTAATACCGAGGGCAACCACCATACAGGGCGCCAAGCACCATACAGAAGTTACCTTTTTTGTCTTAGGTCTTCATGGGTATATTTTGTTGTTGTTTTTAAATATAAATGTTTCCACTTATTATTATTATTTTTTAAATATGCCTTTTATTGATTTCAGAGAGAAGAAGGGAGAGGGAGAGAGACAGAAACATCAATGATTCGAGTCACTGATCCGCTGCCTCCTGCATGCCCCCTACTGGGGATCGAGCCTGCAACCCAAGCATGTGCCCTGACAGGGAATTGAACCTCAACCTCCTGGATCATAGGTGGATGCTCCACTGCTGAAACACACTGGCTAGGCTCTTTTTATTGATTTTTAGAAAGAGAGAGGAAGGGAGAGGGAGAAGGAAGAGAGAAAGAAAGAGAGTAGAAACATCTATCTGGCTGCCTCCTGCATGCCCCCTACTTGGGATCAAGCCCATAACCAGGGCATGTGTCCTGACCTGGAATCAAACCAGTGACCTCTCCGTGCATGGGAAGACACACCACCAACTGAGCAACACCGGCCAGGGCTATCTTTAGTTTTGGACTTGGCTTGGCTACCACTTTCCAGTCCCATTGTTGGCTGGGCAAGGTGGATCTGTCCACTCCCTGATCATCTTTATTTTCCACAAAAACTGTCCCCAGATTTCCTCCTGCCAGCCCCCCAGGCAGGCTTTTCTCTGGCCAGTCATTCAGCTCCTCTGCTCTTGTCTTTCACCACCCACAAGGGCATGGAATCCTATACCTGGATGGCCAATTCTCCCAGCTGAGGCCAGGGCTTCTGGCTTTTCAGGAGGAACAGGGTGGGGAGGTGCTGCCCTGTGGGGCTCTCTGAGCTCCAGGAGCACTCGAGCTGAGGCCACAAAGCAGCTGAAAGGCCTCACCGGCCAACCCTCATGGGCACAAGAGGCTTTAGGGTCCCAACCCTCATGTTAATGCCTGTAGCACTTCTCTGGGCTATGAATTAAGATATTATTACTAATGAAATACTGACAGTTACAGCGTTTAAAACTGTCCTGGGTCTGTTTGTCCAGCTTCAAATCCCAGTCCTGCAATTTACTGTGTCCTGAATCCCTGTGTCAGGGGTTGTGGGAAGTACAGAAGCTGACGCAAGTACACACCTACCACAGAATAGGCATTCACAAAATGTTAGCTGCTATTAAAATATTAGTATGACAGCAATTAAGGCTGTGGGCCCTAAAGCCAGACTGCTCAGCCAAATTCCAGCTCTGTCACTCACTACTATATGATGCAGGCAAAGCACTGTAACAGCCCATGCCTCAGTTTCCTCACCTGTAAAATGGGTATCTTAATTGTTTCTGCCTCACAAGATACTCGTGAGGATTACTGAGAGAATATATTAATCATCTAGAAAAGTGCCTCATATGTTAAAAAGTCCAATATACATTTTAATTACAGTTATTATCACGAGCCAATCAAGTATTTCCCACACAAATCTTTCAAGATGATGTAAGTCACCTGGAACAACATTCACAGGTGAATAACAAGTTTGTCTGAAAACATTTCTGAATTCATAATACGTTATCTTAGTCAACTCACTTGTGGCTGATGGTACAATGACGACTGGGACACTTCTTAAGAATAAAAAGTGGGCTCTCACATTCAAAGTGTACAAAAGCCATTTGGGTTTGCTTGTTTGTTTATCTTTCCGGAGAACTGAACCCTAGAGAAGCTTTGACCTGCCAAGGGTGACCCAGTGTGGTGCTCAGCCTGAGACACTGGCCTGGACACTTTACCAGGCCCACACATAGCCATTTTTGCTCAGTTTAAACTAATCTCTACTCTTCCCTTTACAAGGACCTTAAGTAGCTCAGTCAATGACAAAACTTATGTAAATTCAAGCAAATTACCTAAGCAATGGAAACCTGACCTTCCTCTCTGTAAAAGGCAACACCTGCTTTCCTCTCCTCCGTGGAGCAATGCAAGGCACCGCCCAGGGAATGAGCACAGCTTGGAAGGCAGTCCGAGCCTAGTCCCAGCACAAGAGCAATTCCTTGGTGCTTTTCCCAGTCCTCATCAGGAGGGCAGTGTGACCTCAGTGGTTAGATGACAGTCTCCTCTCAGTCACCTGCTGCCCTGCAATACCTTAAGGCCATTCTTCTCCCCTTTCTCCTCCTCAAAGACGAACCAGCCCCGCTGGGACCCAGGAGGCGGGGGAAGGTGAAGGTCTCTGGTTGGGGGTCATAACATGGTTTGGGGAGTTTCAGGCCAAGAGGCTCAGGCGTTCACTTCCACGCTATTCCTTCATCCATCCTGTTCCTCCTCTCTCCTTGGATCCGCTGCGCTCAGCTAGAGGAGCTAATGCTTCTCAGGTAATGGATTTCACAGAACGAAGGGGAGCAGAGCAAGGGCCATTAACGCCTAATGAGCCTTCATGGTCATTTCTCGCTTTTCATAAATCTGACAGATGAGCCCTGCTCTTTTGACCTTCAGGACAGGATGTGAACCTACTTCAGTCTGGCTATAACACTCTTAACGCAGAAAAGGCCCTCTGTCTACAGAGCAGCCATTATTAAGCACCCCTTAGGATATTGAGCAATTCGCCACAAAACCACAGGCGCTGAGCAAAGGCTTCCCCAAACTTGAGGCAAATGAGCAGCTCCTCCCAAGAGCATCTCTATCTCTGGCCCCACCCCTTCCTGTCTTTTGTCAGTTGCTGGGAGAGAAAAACAGTCCAGACACACTGAGCAGCAATTTCAGCTTGGGTGTGGATTCTCTGAAAGCTTCCCTTGAAAGCAACTAGAGGAAATAAGAAATTGACATAGGAAAAAAAACCAAAACAAACAAAAAACACCCTCAAGGAGACAGACAACTGTAGATTTGGAGCAGGAACTGACAGAAAAAAATCTCAGGGGACAGTGGCCAATGTGTGGATCATATGGGAGTCCAAGGTTAGAAGTTAATTTGAGAAACTGGGAAAAGGAAGAAAGCTAATTTATGTCCATTTAAATTTGAAAATCTGGATTGAAATGTTAAGTCTTCAAATTAGAAATAGATGAAAACATTGAAGCTACACACATACACAATGTATTTGGTATGATTCTGCTCAGAAACAGGCAAAATTAAGCTATGGTGTTCAGGAGGCATAATTGGATGGTAAAACTATAAAAAAAAAAAAAAAAGCAAGGTGATTACCGTAAGTCATGCTAGGGTTATGGGTATTGAGCTTCTAGGGTGTGGGCAATGTTTTATTTCTTGACCTGGGTGGTGGTGATTATACAGGTATTTATAATCGTTTGCTATGCACATTTATATTTTATAACTTCTTTATTTCACAATAAAAAATAAGTTAAAAAAAAAAAGAAATAAAACAATTTCAAGTACACAGATTACAAAGTTACATTCAGAAGCGTTAGCAAGACTACAGCCAATACCAGAATAATCCATGCAAGAGAAAGCAAACATAGCTATTTAAATAAAAGGCACTCCTCTCCTGGCCTAATTTTATGGTTTGCTTGGGTGTGGAGACTCAAAGTCTACATATACAAATCCGTACTAGCAAACTCTATCTGCCCAGGACGATAAATGTAACACACCTACCAACCAGAAGGTGTGTGCAGCTCCAGATCAGTGCTCACGCCTCCACACTATTGTTCACTGTTTACAGAGCACTCTCTCATAGGTAACTCACAGCCAGTGGCTGGGGTTATCTCCACTGCAGAGTTAAAGAAGGCAGCCTCCACAATAGGAGGCTCACCCCAGGTTCAGCTCAAGGAAGCAGCAGAAACCAGACCAGCACCAGATCTCACCCAGATGGCCACTTTCCCATTCCCAGGAGGAGGCCCCAATTTTTCCACGTGGAAATAATAAGATGAAGAAAGAAGTAAATTACTGTCAGCATGAGAATGTCACCTCCTGAGTCACTTTCACTTTTCAGGTAAAGCACCTGCCAAGTAAAGATTAGCTTCCCTCACTATACCATGAACACCTTGAGAAAATGGAGCCGTGTCCTCATTTCTGAGACTTCAGAGCTTTGCCGTTTCTGGAACATGCTCATTAAAATGTGCTAATAAATAAATGAATGAATACATGAAGGTACAAACTAGTGAATTTATAGTGTTGTTTTCCACCCCGTATTGTCATTCCTACAGTGCCACTTGCATTAAGACTTTTTAAAGCAGTTAAAATGCCAGGTGGTAACAGCCCTTTTAACAGATTGCCAATATATCTTCCACTTCTTAAAAAAAGGTTGCATGTCATATATAAATTCAGAAGTGGAGAGGGCTGACAGGTTAATTATAGACACAAAGAGTGGGGACAAATGGACTATGAGGTAAGCGAATCTAAATGTGCCTTCCCTGGACAGGCTTTTATTAATAAGCCTGCAAAGATTTACTGGGCACGGCCAGGTTCAGCTCTGTGTCACGCTTGGGGGTGGGAGTCCTGATAAGGGGAAGGCACAGTTTCTGGGCTTGAGGAATTTGGGAAGAAAGTCTGTACCTGCCATAACAATCAAAGAGGTCCCCTCAGGGCAGCAGGGGAAAGATAGGGCCTAAGAACTGTAACACCAGCCTCTCTGGGAGGTGGGAAGGTCAGAGAAAACCTCCTCCGTCTCGCTAGGCCCACCTGGAAGGAAATGTGGGCAGACAGGCCAAGAGGCCCCCAATTCTTTTCTTCCTGCACCTCCCACCGCACTTTGTCAGCAGCTGGTGGCAGGGACTTAAGTTAAAAGGACCCATAGGGATCTTCCCCTTCCCTCTCCACCCTCACTTCCCTCCAAGAAAAAAGATATTCCGTGGCTGGAGAGGTAAGTTTAGGGGCAGCTTTCCTCAAGTAGATGGGCCCCAGGGTGCAATGTGAGACCTTAAAGCAAGGTGTGGACACCAGGCAGTGCTTTTTAATCCCTTTTGCCACTCAGTCAAAAAATATTGCTTGTCCACCTCGTAGGTGCAGGCAGTGACTGTACAACTCCCGGTGGGACAGCAAGCTCGCCTGTAGCCCAGACTAGGAGACAAAAGCCTGGCCTTCCAAGCACTGGCTCTGGGTCTCCCGCGGCTTCTGCTGAATTCGGGGCGATGGGCCTGGGGGTCTCTGACCCTGCGATGAGGTTCCGTCCTCCAAGCAGATGAGGCCCTTTTGAGAACTTAATGATTCCTTGGATTCAAGCATTCCCGGGGTTTTGAAAAGTGCTGATCGGCTGATAATCCGGGAATGCCAGGAAGAAACAAGGCCATGGCCACTCCCGCGGGGGGGGTGTCCAAATAAATTTACTCGTGTTTTTTTTTTTGTTTCCAAAATTCGGTCTTTTCTCCAAAAGGCATTCGGAGGTGAGACCCGGCCGTGGGTCAGGTCCAACGAGCGAGAAGCGAGTCGTTTCGGTGGCACCGAAAGTCACTCCCGCTCGCCCCGCGCACGTCCCACCCCCTGCGCCTCTTCACAGACGGGCCGGGTGGCCCCAAAGGACCGTCTGCCACCCTGACTCGTGAAGAACCGAAAGGTGCCACCTCGCGGTGCGCGGACCTGCGGGCACCCCACGCCCTCGCCGCCGCGCGGCCGCGCTTCCGGGCGGAGGAGCGACCCTGCCCCGCTCTCCCGGCGCGGTAGGCGCGCGGTGCCCCGGCCGGCTCGGGGCTCGGAGCGCGCGGCCGGCGGGGGCGGGGGCGGGGGCGGGGGCGCGCTCGGGGCTCCCGCGCACCTGGACGCGCCCGGGGTCCCGGCTCCGACCCGGCTCCCGAAACCGCCGTCCCCCCAGCGTCCGCGGGGCCCGGGGCCACCCCGCTCCCCACGCGTCCCGGCTGCTCTTACCCGGGAAACGGCGAGAGGCTGCTCGAAGTCCTTGCCGCCCACGAGGCGGAAGCCCCATGGCCCCGGGCCCTGGAGGACTATCTGCTGGGTGGTCATGGCGCGGCGGCCCGCGGGGACAGACGCTGCAGAGCCGGCGGCGCGCTGGGCTCCCCGGGCTCCCGGCGAGTGCGCGCCCCGGGCCGGGCGCGGGCCGAGCGCGGGCGGGGCGGCTCCGCCCAGGCCTCCGCGCGCCCGCCCCGCCCCGCCCCGCCCCGCCGCGGTGAGGGACTCGTCCGAGGGGCCTCGAGCCTGGTCGGGGGGCTTCCCCGGCTCCGCCCCGGGCCCCGGCGCCGCGGGGGCGCTAGGTGAGAAGCCTGCAGGTACCCGCGCACCCGGGCGCGGCGCTTTTAAAAGTGTTGGAAGTGCCGAGCAGTCGGGCCTCTGAGAGCTGCCCCGTCGTCATATTGCTTTTTGTGGACGGTAACGGGGTGCACGAGGTGCTTTCGAATGAGCTCGTCTGGTGCCGCGAGGCCGACGAGGCTGTGTCCAGCGCGCTGCGCAGCCGGGGCGGTTATGAGGCTCCTGGGACCGTCGCTCGGCGCTGCGCGGTCACTGGGACTCAGAACCCTCCTGGAAGCTCTCCTGGGGCTGGAGTTCGCGCTAGGTTCCCACAGGAGCCGCGCAGACCTCGAGTCCGAGGCGGCCGAGGGCTCCGAGGAGGAAAGGGCGCCGGTTCAGCGGGGAGCCCCGGGGCCCAGCCGGCCACCCGCGAGCGCGTCCTGCGCGCCCACCGGGCCGGACGCTGCCCGGGGGCCCCTGCCTCACGCAGTCAGCCCGAGCCCTCAAACTGCTCAGAGGGCCCCCCAGGGCGGCCGGCACCCTCCCTGCCCTCGCTCCCCAGCCGCCCCGCCCTGCTCTCGGCCCCTTGGCGTCTGCCTCGAGGCCTCCGCCTGGAAAGCTCCCCGAGGCGCCCTCGTCGTCTCCCAGCCCCCGCTTAAACGCCCTCGGGAAGGCTCTGTCGCCTTCGCTCGGCGCTAGTTTTCCCCACTGTGTTTATCGCCGTCTGACACACTCGACGTGTTGCTTACTACTTGTCCCACCCCACCCCTCGGCATTGGTTCTGCGGGGTAGGGTGCATCCCAGTGTCCAGATGGTGCGCGGCACGTAGTGTTCATGAATGCGATACAATGGCCGTGCTTTTCTTTTTTTAATCCTCGCTGGAGCAGTGTGGACTTTTTTTCCCATTGATTTTTGAGAGAGTGGATGGGAAGGGGGAAGGGAAGAGAGTCACATCGATTGGCTGCCTCCTACACACGCCCCGAACGCGGGCTGGGGATCAGACCTGCCACCCGGGAACCCGCCCTTGACCAGGAATTGAACCCGAGACCCTCTGGTGCACAGGCCTGAGCCGCCCCCGGCGGGGCACAATGGCCATTCTTATGACCACTTACCCTCTCTGGGGTCCAGGTTCTTCGTAGTTCTCTTGGCACTCATGCATCCTGGCCCCAGGGCCCCAGCACAGTACTTGGCACAGAGCACATGCCCAATGTATGCGACATTATGACTTATAAAACATACATTTAGCCAGTCATTCAGATAATCAAACTGTATTTCTCAAAAATATTTTGTCTTCGCCCACAATTCCTGGCTCACAACTCCAGAAACCCACAGAATTTCCCAAGTGTTGAGAAAGATAGAGGTGTCTTTTGTTATGCGAATGAAGTAACTTTTAGAAAACTTCTGTGGATGAGGGCTGGTTGCCTAGAGAATCAACCACAGGATTAGAGGTTTAGAATTTTCTGTCCCTCACTCCCCACCCCCACCTCCAGGGAGGGGTGAGGGACTGGAGCTGAATCAATCACCAGTGACCAGTGATTTATTCAGCCATGCCTGTGTAAAGAAGTCTCCATAAGAATCAACTGCCTGTAACTCAGAGGTTCCCACAACCTTCTCCTTGGGTTCGGTGAATTTGCTTTTGAGAGCTTCCAGGTTGGTGAACACGTGGAGATGAGGGGAGAGCAGTGCACTTGGAAGTGGCTTGGAAGGTCCGCACCCCCCCTCACAAACCTGCCCCTGTGCATCTCTTCCATCTGACTGTTCCTGAGTCATGTCCTTTTACAATCAACTAGTGATGTAGCAAGTAACAGTTTTCTCCAAGTTCTGTGAGCCGTTATAGCAAATTAATAGAACCCAAGGAGGGGTTTGTGGGAACCTCTGATTTATAGCCAGTTGGTCAGAAGTACAGGTAACAGCCTGGACTTGTGATTGGCATTCTGAGCTGGAGAAGGTGGTTGGAACCTCCAATCTATAGCCGATTGGCCAGCAGCACAGGTGTGAGCCTGGGCTTGAGGCTGGCTTCTGAAGTGTGTGGAGGGGGGCAGTCTTGTAGTGTCAAAATTGAGCTGACTTTTCGGACACCCTGCTGGTGTCTAAGAATTGTTTGTTGGTGTGGGAGGAACCCCGAACACCAACCCCCACCCCACGTTCCAATGGGCCCAGGAACCTAACTGAATGTGTTTGTTAAAAGCAGAGCTCTGTCTCCTTGTGATCCTGGGCTACGTACCAGGGAGCTGGGTGCACAGATTACACATGAAAGGATCATCTTGTCTGATTGTATCACAGCACAAATGCCTATTTTTAGGAATGGTTTGCTTATACTTAGAAATCGACGTGGATTTATGTTATCTATATATCCCTCCCATCCCCTAGCATCCTGATATATTCTTTCTTGAGTCTGAGACAAAGGAATGGACTTACAGCCAGGAACCAGCCACGGGCTTCATTGAAGCCCCAAATCCACCCACTTTGATTAAGAGTCTGCTGATCAGAAAACATGTTAGTGTTTCAAGTCCCTGCAGAATTTGGGGGGAATCGCCAAATTCTGAGTCTGCCTTAGATGTGTAGCAGTGTTGAGTATTTTGTGCCCTAGGAGGAGAAAAAGGTTGAATAGTCACAGCTTCTGTGCTCCCCAAGGAGGGAGCCTGCGTCTCATTCATCCCTGTGTGTCCTGCTAGTAGGAGCCTGATACTCCTAGGTGCCAACAGTGCTTATTCTACACAATATACTTTCCAGACATGGGCACTGGTACATTTGTGAGGGCTGTGAGTCCTCAGTTGCTTCATTTAGTTGTTAAATGTTCTCAGTTGTAGTCTGGATCTACATAGCAAGAGCTATAAAACAGTCAACCCTTTGACCCAGTCATCCCCTTTCTGGGAAGTAATTCCAAAGACATAATTTAAAAGAAGAAAAAAGCTATATGTACAAAGATATTTATAACCACATTATTTATAATGACAAAAAACTGGAATCAACCAGTAACAGAAAAGTGGCTAAATATGGCATGGCCATATGAGGAAACAGTATGCGGCATGAAAATAGTGACCATGGGACTAAGAGGAGACCAGGAAGTGTGTTCTCAGAATATGGAAAAATCAGTGGAACAAGATTACTTGTAAACCAAATATTACTATTGGTAAAATTTATGTTAAAAAATGAAAACTCTGTCTTATTGCTAAAAATTAGGAGAAAGCACAAAAACTAACTTTGTATTGGGAGATGGAATTGAGGAATTTTTAAAAAAGAATTTCCTCTAATGATAGAAAGTTTTCAAAACAAATAAATTAAATTAAATGTTCTCAGCTTCTTGGATTGGTGACTCTATGCCAGTCTTTCTGGCCATAGGAAATCTCATCTTCTGTCTTTTTAATCTCCCCTAACAGCTCTGAGCTGGCCACACAGAAGGTATTCAAATACCCAGACCCATTGACAGCTCTGGCCCCTGAACACAAGCAACCCTGTCTTATTTTAAACACCATTACTTATTTATCCCTACTCCCCAGTTCCCTCGGACCCCTGACTCCCGCGGAGGCCTTAAGCAACCTCTCTGAGCTTCAGTTGCCTTGTTATTATTATAATGCATTCCATAAAAGTTTGTTGACCTAAACAGCCTCCACCAAATGCCGGGAAAGGGGTAGAGGTGTTGGGACGTGCGCCCGCAGAAACAGAAGAAGACTGGAGAAATGGAAGCGGGGAGGGCAGGAAAAAGAGAGGAGTGGTCCAGGAAGTCGGGGTTGGGGGGCAGTGGGTCTTTCCAGCTCTCAGTCCAGCTTTACAATGTGGACAGGGTGGGAGGCATCTGCAGGCGGAGTCGCCCAGTCTGGCTTCTGCAGAGCTGGCAACCCCACACCCAGGGTGCAGTTGCCAGGACCCCCCTCCCCCCCCGGGGCCACTATGTGGATGGAGACAGAGGCCAGGACTGTGCTAGGCTTTACATACGGTCTTAGTTAATCTCCAGGTCCTGGACTTGCCCAGGTGACTGCAGAGCTCCTGTCCCTGGAGATGGCCACCAGGGCCCCTCCTCTGGGACTGAGAGGTTCTGGCCCCGACCCAGGTGGGGGCAAAGGTGATTCTCAGACTCACTGCACCGCCTACGCTGGGATTTGAGGCCGGCTCTGCCCAGCGGCAAGGGACCGCCAGAAGGTGCCTGGCCAGGAGCACAGCGACTCCCACGTCCCCAAAAGGGCGCAACTGCCCGGGGCGCCCTGGTCTAATGACAGCCGAGTGACATGCTTTTTTTTCTGTATAAAGAATGAAACCTAAGCTCAGAAGCTCACACAACAAAGACATCTTTCCGGCCTGGTCCTGTCCCGCCGGTCCAGGCCGGCTCAGCCCCCAGCCCTGCGCCCAGGGGCAGCGTGTCCCTCACCAGCAGCTGAAATGCCTGTGGGAGGTACCTGTGGCTGTGCCAGGGATGGGGCAAGGAATTGGCGCCCCGTTTTTGCTTTTCTCCTGCTTCCTGCTCCAGCCCGGAGGAAATCCTGAAGTGGCCACTCAGGATTGGGTGCCTTTCTGGTTCCAGATGGCACAGAGCGTGCTCCTTGGCGCGTGGGACAGTAAGGGCACCTGTGCACCTGACCTGGCTGGAGTTCCCTTGGCCAGTAAAGCTATGGACCGATGAACTGTTGGGTCTATGGCCATGTCCAAGAAATTGAGGGGCCAGCTCCAGAGCTGAAGCTGTGTCACCCACCTGCCTCCTGGCCCCCACCTGGACCAGGGGCCTCAGAGCTCTCAAATGCAGAGAGAAGCCTGGACCACTACCATTTCTTAAGCATGCCTGAATCCCGAGAAGAAATTTGTGAAAACAGGATGGTAGATAAAGTGGTTCATATTAAACATTTATATTGGCCCAGCCGGGCGTGGCTCAGAGGTTGAGCATCCACCTAGGATCCAGGTGATTGGGGTTCGATTCCCGGTCAGGGCACATGCCCGGGTTGTGGGCTCGATCAATGACTCTCTCATCATTGATGTTTCTATCTCTCTCTCTCTCCCTCTCCTGTTCTCTCTCTGAAATCAATAAAGATATATTTAAAAAAAAAAACACAAAAAAACATTTATATTGAAGAAGTTAAGACAAAAACATGAAATGGAATATAACAGTGTTATTCACAAGATAACAAATTAATAAAATGTAATTAATCTGCTAATGGGGCCTCCTTTGAATTTGTGTGATGAACATTTAAAATTTTTTTTATTGTACTTCTGTGGCTTTATATGCAATTTCATCTAGAGAAACGTTAGAAGTCTAAATTTGAGCCTAGCTCACATGGAGTCACCCCTTGGTCCCTCCCCAAGAGAGGAAAGGTGGCTTGGGGTCTGGGTTAACCAAAAGACCTCAACCCAATACTCAGACAATAAGCACTGTCCTCATTACCAAGCAGTGACTGTGAGTCAGAGTGTGTATTAGGAACTTCACATATTTTGTTGCATTTTATTGGGATGAGATTCCAATGACGTGTCATAAACCGTCGTTACAGGAGGAAGCTGAGGCACCCATGCACAGTCCGGATCCCTCTTCATGGAAGGACTTGTCCCAGGTGCTGGGAGGTGGACAGCCATCGCGTTTTAGCCCCTTCAGGGACTGTTTTTGCTGCAGAGAGCAGCCTTGCCCAAGGGCAGGCCCTTCCCCAGGCTGATCTGGATGGAGGTAAAAGACTGGCCACTTCGGCCGACATGGGACAACTCTGAAGGTCCTTGTGGCTCTAGAGCTCCCTTGGGGAATAGATGGAGGCTGTCAGGCCTACCTGGCAGTTCAACTTCTCCCTCTGTCCAATGCAGCTTCCTCTTCATGCCCTTCCACAGGCGTTGAGCCCAAGGGCCCTCCTTAATGAACATCCTGCATGCTATACTCTGTATCTGGGACCAGGGAACCCAGCCTGCGATTGGCCCAGAGAGGTTAACAGATTTCCCTAAAATCACTCAGTAACCAAATAACAAGGCAAATTTTGCGCTGGGGAGGCAGAGGAAGAGCTGGAGGGCTCTGGAGGGCTCTGCAAAAGAGAGAGGCAGGCAGGAGGTTATTCAGAGGTTCCTGGGGTTCCAGTAGACTCTTCAGGTCGACGATTCATGGAGATCCCAGGGCCAGATCCCCCTGCTCCACTGGCAGGGACACCCAAGCAGCCAAAGTGTCAGCCACTCAACAAGACAAATCCCTTAGTGAGTGGCTTTCTGGACTTCCTCCTTGGAAGAGGTGGAATTTGAGATAAGCTTCGAAAGTATCAGCAAATATGAAGGCAGAAACGCAGCAAGGCAGTAGGAGGGGCGGGACATGGTCTGCTGAAATAACATTATTGGACAATAGGCTGGCTGGAAAGTTCTGTGGGGAGGGCTCTGAATACCAGTGATGAGATGTGTGCAGTGGGGACAGGCAAAGGCTTCTCTCTAGCCTCATTCCACCCATTCCACCCTGCACTCTCTCTGTGACGTCCCCTCCCAGTCCATTTCCTCTGGGGGGTTGCCTGAGCTTCTGGCCTGGTCTGGCTATGGCTGATACTGAAAATGACTATTTATAGCACTTGGGGACAGATGGAGTGGCAGAGCCAGTTTCCAGGACCCCAGGGCTCCTAGAGGGTGGCTTCCTCTCTGCTGGATCTCCACCCACCCCCTCTGGGTGCGTCTTCTCTCCTGTTACCTCTAGCACTCTGCTTCCATGTGTTCATTCCTTGGGTAGCATGAGGGCTGCTGCTGGGTGAGAACAGAGAGCAGGATGCCAGATAGAAATGACAACGCTGACTCCGGGAATCACCACCTGGCCCCTCGACCCCCCACATTAAGCCACATTCTAGGCTGAGGAGAGGTCTCAGCCATCATCGCTGAGTGCTGTGGGCCTGGGGTCTTCACCTACCCCCAGGCCAACCACTTAGCCTCTGCCTTCAGCCCCCACCCACTGACCACCTGAAATTGTGAATCCTAGAGCGTAGGAAGAGAGGTTACAAACTATAGAGTCTGGAGGTAAAAGAGATCAGGGAAAAAATGAAGAGGGAAAATGACCATGAAGATGCCTGCTATCCTAGCGAGACTCCTAGTTAGCTCCTATTTTGGGTCTTTGAAGCCAGGTAAAAAGAGAGTGCTGCCATTTGTCAGCTTTGAGGATTTAGCAAGTTATTTAGCTGCCTGGGGCTGTTTCTCTTTCCTCTTTTAGTCAACGACTATTGATTGAACACTTCCCATTTGCTACTCACTGTTCTATGTACTAGGAAATCAGTGGCAAACAGAACAGAACAGATGTGGAGCTTACATTCTAGTGTAATGGACAAGCGATAAAATAAGTGAACAATATGGCATATTTTGTGTATGTTTGTTTATGTAGGTATGTATTTAAATAAGTACATGTATGTATATGATGTATCTGTGTATTTGCATGTATATGTTTTCCTGCCACAAGGGCTGGAAGCAGTGATACTTCAGAGCAATGAATATACCTGGTGTCCTGATCTTGGTCTGAATGCCATAAAAGGTACCAGTGCTTCTCAAGGAAATCATAGGGCTGCAGCAGGATAGGTCCATGATGAGCCCGG
Organism: Miniopterus natalensis; assembly: GCF_054644295.1. NCBI lineage: Eukaryota > Metazoa > Chordata > Mammalia > Chiroptera > Miniopteridae > Miniopterus > Miniopterus natalensis. Next base: position 39,217,487 of record NC_142094.1, read on the forward strand.
AATAGCTGGTTATGTGGAAAGTAAGACAGTGCTTGAAAAGTGGTGAGCACGTGTTCCAAGGGCACGGAAGGCTGCTTAAAGGGGCTCCCACTGTCCAAATTGGGAACAATTTAAGCATTAAAATAATGGAGAATTCTAGCTTATTGGAAAAAACAAGGATCAACAAGTTCACATGGATGGATGGATGGATGGATGGATGGATGGATGGATGGATGGATGGATGGATGGATGGATGAAGGAAAGAAAGAGGGAGGAATGGAGGGCGGAAGAAGAGGGCTCCTGCTTCAGTGGAATTCTGAAGGCCAACGAGGAAATGTGGAGGGAGCACAAGACTTTGAAAACCATCATTCTGCAACTATCATAGTAAAGATAAATTCAAATAAGAGTCATCATTGGGTACAAAATCTAGGGTGAGAATATGAGCAGGATGTTTGTAAATTCTTAAAGTATCTTCCTACAGATTGCTCATTAGATACAAAGGGGGAATATAACAGTATGTGGCAAAATCCAACACCACCTTGCCAGGAGATCAAAATCACATCACCAGCGAGGGGCCATGGGAAGTTGGAAGATGGGAATTCGGGGCACATCCACTGGCGGGGCGAGCAGGGTGCTGGGGTGAGCGAGTGAGGGAGGAGTAGGCGGTGAGTCAGAGAAATAAGAGAGGGCTGACCGGGCACTGGAGGGGCGCTGGAGGGGCGCTGGAGGGGCGCTGGAGGGGCGCTGAGAGTCACTGAGTCAGAGGGAAGGTCCTGGGGGCTTTACTCAGGGGATCAACATGATCGATCTTGTATTTTCGACACTCTGCTCGCTGTGTTGAAACAGACCGAGGAGGAGGCAGGAGCAGGGCAGGGAGCAGAAAGTGGGCTGTTGTCATAATCCAGGCGAGAGACGACCATTGGCCGGGGCCCAGGGTGGAGAGCGGAGGAGTCTGGGAGCAGGGCTGGGATTCCGCCGCGTTGCCAAGCATTTGCTGATGGATAGGAAGGGAGGCACCGGAGGGGTGTCCCGGATGACTCAAGTGTTTTGGCCTGAACGGCAGGTACAAGGATGGAACTGCCATTAACAAAGACAGGGTAGCCTGTGGGAGAAGCAGCTTTGGGGAGATGCCGAGGAATTTAGTTCTGGACATATTTAAATTTCAGCAGAGATGTGGAACAGACAGTTGTATATAAGGAGTCTGGAGCCCACAGGAGGGGCCCAGGGAAAGAGGAGCACATAGTGGGTTTTTAAGACACGAGAGTGGATGAGGGCGCTGGGGACTAGGAAACCGGGCGGGCCAAGGATTGGCCTGGGGACACCAACTTCGAGACGCTGGCCTGGGAAGTGAGGAGGAACCACCCAAGGGGACTGAGAAGGAGCAGCGGGTGAGATGGAAGAAGCAGGAGAGGGTGGCACCTGGGAGCTAAGGGGGAGGGAGGAGGGAGCAGGTGAGTCAATGGTGCTGAAAGTCCGGGGGTGGAGAATTGAGGCCTAGCGCGAGATTCAGTGGCGGGAAGGTCATTCGGGTCCTGAAGAGAAGGCTTTTGTCAGGATGTGGGAGCAAAATCCTGACTGGGATGGGCTCGAGAGTAAATAAGAGGACAGGAATGGGAGACAGCAAGTACAGGCGGCTCTTTTTTAAATTAATTTATTTTTATTGTTGACACTATCACAGATGTCCCCATGTTACCCCCCGCCCCCCCTTTGCCCACCTTCACCCAGCTCCCCAGACAGCTCTTTGGAGGCCTTTTGCTTTCAAAGGAATGAGAGACACCAGGCAGTAGCTGGAGGGGGAACAGGATTGAGAGGTTTGCCCTTAACTGAAAAGCAAGGACTAGGCCTTCTTTGCAGGGTCATGGAAAGGTTGCTGTGTATAAGGGACGTCATTGTTTCTAGGTAAATGGGGCACTGTTGCTGCTCTTATCCTCTCTCTGGCTTGACCCCGCTCTGGGTTAACTCTCTAACGCCCCTGGACTGACGCCTAACTCCCTCTCTGTCGCGTTTCCGTAGCAGCTCCTCCCGAGGCTCTCGTCTCCCCCTGAAGTCCCACTTTCCCGTCTCATCTGGCCTGCTCCTCCCGCACTTTTCTAGACATGCCCCCTGGTTCCATGCCAACTGCTCTGGCACGTCCCCGTCTACACAGGCTGCCTTTCCTTGGCTCCTGATGCCCTCTGTGAAGGAGCCACACTTAATTCTTTGGAAACTTTAAAAAAATGCTTAAGCCTGTTCGGTTGCAATTGGACACCAAGCTGAAGATGAGGGTACCTTCAAATCCGCAGTCATTTTGTGCGTGGGAAGCATTGTATCACAGAGGAAGGGATTTCAGGAAGATGTGTCAGCTGTTTTCCAGAGAGACTCTTAATCTCACAGCATTTTGCTTCTGCTGATGGCTGAGTGAGAGTGCTGGAGGAGTGGGGTAGTCATCTCCCAGCACAGACTTCATAAACTAAAGTATCACCTGGTCATCCATGATCTTATCAAGGCCTTGGGCATCTATGGGTTCATCTTAAATATTTTTGAGTATTTTCAATCTGAACCACCTTCTTGGCTAACCCATTCAATAAACTGCCTGTATCAAGTAGGAACTTAAACTTTTTTTTTTTTTAATTGATTGATTTTTGGAGAGAGAGGGAAAAGGAGAGAGAGAAACATTGATTTGTTGTTCCCCTTATTTATGCATTCATTGGTTGATTCTTGTATGTGCCCTGACTGGGGATTGAACCCACAACCTCAGTGTATCAGGACAATGCTCTAACCAACTGAGCTACCTGGCCAGGGCTCAAGTAAGAACTTCTTTCATTTGTCCTAAAAGGCCTTAGCACATGTCCTTGAGGCAGGCTTAATTTCTACATGCTCAGACTTGGCAAATACACCCATGAACAACTCATCCAAAAGCTCATGACTTTGAGACACTAATCTTTGTTCCTTTTCAGAAGAGTGCTACACCCACTTCACTACATCAGCCCACTCTTCGGATGGACGTCCTGCTCCGTCGAGTTCTCAGGACCTCGGCCAGCAGAGCTTTAGGACGTAGCCTGCATTCAGCTGCACTCAAGTTTGTACTGCGACAGGGCAATAGTTAGTTCCACTTTTCAAAGTTTGTCACTATCACACTCAAAATCCAGTTTGCACAGTGGGCCATTGAGTTATCCATCCAGCGCCTCCTTGCCTTCCTACAGCAGTACACCCCTCCCCTGGCCTTTTCCTCTCCCCATCCCATGAGGTTCTGGTGGTGCACAATCATTTTCCACCCCCCCGCGCCAAAATGCTTAGTCTAAGGAAGGGTAAGTATCCATGTTGGGCCTGCCAGGTCTGGAATTGTCTTCAGGGAAGCCAAACAGGAAGGCCCTTTAGCCTAGCCTGGAGTCGGAGAACTGATGGGCCCCGCTGCCTGTTGCTGCATTCAGTAGGTGAACATGTAGCCAAACAAGACCAGCAACACCAAGAACAAGACAGATACCAACAGAAAGTTTGTGTCTGGATTCGCTCCTGCCTGAGGCTAGCTCCAGCTCCCTTCTTCAGTGATGTGACTCAAGAATGGTCAGTAGTGTTGGGTTTCTAGCACTCTTCATTGAAAAGAGCCCTCAAACCACGGAATCTTTGGCCTCAAATTACATTGTGAGAGATCCGGGGCCCGAAAGAGCATGTGTTAAGAGAAAATAACAGAACTGAGAATTCAGTGAAGACAGGAGGACAGGGAAGGGGCTGGCCAGAGAAAAGGCAGGCGAACCAAGGAGCAACATTTCATAGAAGCAGATAATGAACTAGTTTTAATTGGGTGGTGAGGAAACAGACACACTCCTGTGGACTTGGTGGGAAAATAAATTGGCGTTTTTTTGGGAAGGCAATTTGGCAGGATCTCAAGATTCTAAATGTTCCTGCTCCTTGAGCCAATAATTGTACTCAATGCAGCATTGTTTGCTGTGGTAGACAGCAGGCAAGAATTTCAAACATTTGCATCATCAATAGGGGGTTGGTTAAGTAAATTATGGAAACACGACCAGTTCTATTGTTAAGGGGATAAAAGACTATGCAAAGCATTTGTTTATAGCTGTGTGTATGTCGTATGTGCAGAGGAGAAAGCTCAGAGCACCAAGCGTTGGATAGTTGGCACTGGTGATCTCTGTGGGGGTGGCTGTATTACGGAGGATTTTCACTTTCTAGGTTAGTAGGGGCCTAGAATAATGAGATTAACCTCTGTTCTATTTCTGCTGCTGTAAGAAAATGGCAAGATGTTTCCCTTTTTGCGCTACTGTGTTCAGAGTTCCAGAATCTCTGACCCCATGGTTCATTCATTCATTTACTGCGTTCATTTATTTATTCACTCATTTATTAGATCAATAAAGGATTGAGTGACTGAGTACTGACCATGTTAGACACTCTTATAGGTCCTGGGCATATAATAGCAAAACAGGATTTTATATGGATGGGAAATAGTGATATTATGGAGACGCACAGAAGAGAGAAAGGGGCTAGAATGCTGGGGTGGAGACAGCGGGGTCTCATTATGTGTAAATTGGTTAGAGAAAGCCTCACCGAGAAGGCAACATAAATACCTAAAGGAAGAAATCCATGCAGCTCTGCGGGGAATGATCTTCCCGGGGGTAGCAACGCAAGGCCCTAAAGCTGAAGTGAGCTTGAGGATTTGGGGTCATAGGACTGTGTGGCTGGGAAGAGCAATGAGGAACGAAGCCACGGTAAGGGAGAAGGGCGGGGAGTGTGTGTGCCCATGGACCCGAGGCCATCCTACCACTCTGAGTGAGAAGCCACCGGGGGGTTTTGGACCAACTTTAAAATGAGTGCTCTGTTAAGACTAAATTGGAGGGTGCATGGGTGAAAACAGGGAGGCCAGGTAGAAACTGATGATCCAGGAGAGGGAAAGCGGTGGTAGAGTGTTTGGGTTCCAAATGGATTTTGAAGGTACAGCTGATGGAGTTGTTGGATGGGACCATGAGAGAAAGTAGCGCCTGTGACTCAGGGCCCAGTACTGGGGCCAACAGACTTTGGAAAACACCCTTCTCCCAGGACTGTTTGAGGCCTAAGCCCACTGAGGGGAGGTTCAATTGAGTCACCCCAGAGGAGGCAGTGCAAACTGGTGCTTTGAGTTGGAGACAGAAAAAGACAGAACCAGGGGAAAGAGGGGAGAGGTTTAGGTTTTTCTGTTCTGGACAGACCCATGCCCGTGTGCAGCTGGCCCCACCCCAGATGGTGAGGGAGTGATCCTAGCTCTGGGATGCCAAGGGAGGCTGGATGCTTAGTGCCCAGGCCTGACATACTTGGGTTGGGAGGGGGAAGGACAGATGGCAGTTCTGCCCACCACAGCAAGGGAAGACTCATAGCCAGGTTTGATTTAGAAAAACCAAATGTAGTGTCATTTCCTGCACCCTTGTTTTGTGGAGCAAATCAAGACGCATTTTACATATTTCATAATGTTTCGCTTTTACAGGCATCTGCATTATTTTTGTAATCAGAACAAATAAAAACATATAGAAAGAATGGCGAAACGGTAGACAATAATTCAGAGGGTCGGGGGGTTAGCTTACTGAGGAAAGAATAAGCTAAGATGGTGTCTTCAAGGAGAGGGGTGGAAGCCGGCGGCAGGTGATTAATGAAAAAGGAGCCCTGGCCAGTGTGGCTCAGTTGGTTGCGCACTGCCCTGTGCACCAAAAGGTCATTGGCTCGGTTCCTGGGCGGGGCACACCCTGGGCCGCAGGCTCCATCTCCCGTATGGGGCCCATGCAGGAGGCGGCTGATTGACGTTTCGCTCTCACATTGATGTTTCTCTCCCCCCCCTTCCTCTCTAAATAAATACATAAATAAATAAGAATGAAAAAGGAGAGTAAGAGACATCGAAGCAGTGAGTGTAAGTCTCCTTTGGGAAGCTTGGCAAAGGAGGAAACGATGATTGGTAAGAAATGGATGCCACGTGATTCTGAATAAAGTTTATTAAATAATATGTACAGCAAATGTAGTAATTCAACACCCCTATTCATCAAATCAACCCACTGCAATGAAGAAAAATAAACGAACAGAAGAACCTGTGTCTGCTCAGGACATGCTCTCGGTGTGTAATGTAAATGGCAACGCTTTAAATTAACTGGTTATATATAATGTCAGTTATTTTTCTTTCAGAATAGAATCATTTTTGTAGTAACCTATTCTAGCAATAGGACTTAATACTACTTCAGATAAATAGAACTGCCAAAAAAAAAAAAAAACCAAACAAAATAAAACCAACCCACAAAACAAAAAACCTGTAACTGAGATTAGTTATCTTCTCTCCCAGAAATAATGATTATTTATTTAAAATTTTAACACTTTACAATGGCTATATTCGTGCTAAAAAATCTGCCGGTGAGTTATTTGGAATTCCTTCATTTAAATAAAAATGCAAAAAACTTCATGACTTCCTTATTTTACCCCGCTTCAGTTCAAATTTTTAAAATTATTTTTCTATACAAAGTAGGTACATGGGCTATACAAAGGTAAATATACATTATTTACAGTCCCACTTAAGCATATGATTTTTTTCTTTTACTGATCCCAGAGAGACTGCAAAAGAGAAGTAGTTTGGGGCTTGCCTTTACCCAGAAGCGTGGCTAATATATCCAAACTGCTTGCAAGGCATGCCGCCAGTTAGTTGCACTTGCTATTAATAAACCTGTATAAACATCTCAGCATAAAAATAGGTATTTTATATTACTAAAGGTCTGAAGACAAAAGAGCCATTGGAAACCTTTGTTTCTTGTTTTGTCACACATAGGAAGCTGAAGTTTGATGCAAATTTGAACACATGATTTTATTAGAGACAGGCAAATTGGTGAGGCATATCTGGGTTTCTGGAGATACACAAATGGGTGAGGCTGGCATCATATGCAAACGTGGCTTTACAAATTGGTTTTATTTTCTAGCTGTATTTAAAGAGGTGTTCAAAATTACCTACTTAATCAAGAAGCACCCCTCAAAGAACTATTAGATAAGATCATGATATTAACGGTTTGCATCTAAGAAAGACCAGGAAACACATTAGCCAATACAAGAATTACATTTCGAAATGGGTGAAATGCTGCTGGGCACACACACTTGCACTATATTCCCTCAGAGTCAAAACCGCAGTGCCCTGGGGAGTGGACCTTCCAAAGCAATGAGTCTTATTTAAGGAATTTCTACTCAGGAAGCTCCTCCACCCCACTTGCACCCCCACCATTAGTTCCACAATCTTTTCCCTTGGGATTAAGGCTCTGCTCTGCCCTAGTTAAAAACAAGTATCTCTGGGAAGAGGTAACACATTCCTCGATCAAGTCATTTACACTTTAATGTGAAGAAGTCAGCAAGCAAGATTTGAAGAGGACAGGGAGACAAGTGAGGGCACTGTGGCTGTCCGGTGGAGGGTGGGCAGCTGATGGGATCCTAAGATGAGTAGTGGAGGCAGAGACACTGAAGACAAACTTCACCTACTTATAAAGACTCAGACTTTGGGACAAGGGTCCTGGGCACTTCTGAGCTATAGGCAGAGGGCCAGGGTTCCTGTACACACCCCAGCACGTAGAGCTGCTACTCCTACTTGTGACCTTGGATGCGTATTTGTGGGAAGGGTGAGAGTCTGAAGACTCCGGAAATAGTTCCAAGTACTTTCAGCCATAAAGTAGCCTCGGGCAAAAGTTCTTGGGTCTTAGTTGTTCCACAGTGAGCTAATGGAGGCAGAAATATGACAATGCTCTCTAGAATCCCTCCAGGGAAAATTCATCTCTTCCCCTCTCACACCCTTCTTAGCACATATCACAGTCTCTCTTGAGTATTTGTGTGTGTGTCTGTCTCCCCAATCACCTCTGAGTCCCTGGCAGGTGGGGAATGGGCCATTTCTATCTTCCATTCTCCAAGGGGTCTAACAGAGAGGCCTATAAACATCCCTGAAGTGGACAGAACACCACTGGTGTGGCTGAACACCAGGGTGTTGTGGGGGCCGCCCCCTTGGATCTGGCCTCCTGGGAGCGGCAGAATCGTTTCTCACACCCAGGGCCCCTGCATCTGCACCTCTGCTCTGAAGAGAAGCCTCGCCAGGTGCACCAGCATTCACAGCCCTGGGCCGGCTACATCCTGAGCCGCCCCTGAGCTCCTCTGGGGAGTGAAAGTGGAGACACGGTGAGTCTCTGTAAAGGCTTCCAGCACGCCCTGGCATCCAGCATACACCAGTGTTTGTCAAATGAATCACTGAACATCACCACCCTTGGTTCTCTCTGAGAACAGGCCTATCAACCCCAAACTGTCCTGGTCAAGAACCCAGAAAAGGTCAGCAATGGCATTCTGACCAATGAAACTGCTGCCCTGAAAGGGAACGTCTGTGGAAGCCAGTGATATGGGAAAGCACACAGCACGTGACCTCAGGAGCTACAAGGTTTCTTGACTTAAATCACCCAGACACACAGATTTAACTGTCTGCCTGGCCACCCGCTCCCACAGAGCAAACCTCATGTGCTTCTCCTTCTGAACGCCAGGGCGTCAATGGCAATGCTGCAGGCAGGCTGGGTGCACATGCTCGGGGCACCTACGTTTTCCCTCCATTTCCCCACGAACCTCAGCAGGTCCAGTGAGGGGCTGTGAATTGGCAGCCCAGACTCATCTCCAGCAGTGCTGGGGGGTCAGTGGGCTCTGGAGTGGCTGCGGGTGGCTGGGGTCTGTGTGGAGCCTTTGGAGAATGGTTGGGGGTCTGCCTGGCACTCTGAAGGCCGCTTCAGGCTAAACACAGAGACCTCTTTGAGCGGGAGCTGGTCACGGGTACAGCAGCAGGAGGCATTTCTGGCCTAACTGCTCCTGGACTGGGCTGCAGGTCAGATTACCTAAGACGGGGAGAGGAGGGGAGGGGAGGGGAGGGCTGGAGTGGCTCCCAGAGCGGCGAAGGAAATACAGGTTTGCCTCATTCCTTTCTGCTCAGCGCGTGGTTCGGGCCTGTCTGATACACGGTAAGCTTAGACAGGCTCGGGTTTTAAACACAACACACTTCCCTGTCCCTCTCTTTTGCTTCATACTTTATCCACTGTATTACTTTTCCTACTGACTCAACTTTTAAATAAAGAGACCAGTTCATGAATTATGCTTCATCTTCCAATAAAAATCATCTCTGCGGTTCTCAGTCTTCTTATAGATACAAAGGCTTTACATAGTTGCCTGGGAAAGTACCAAACTGCCTCGTCCTTCTTGAAGTACCTATAAAAAAACACATATACACACAATGAGAAGACTCACCCGCCTGTGTGAGTTCAAAGAGAGCTCTGGACAGCAACCCGGCAGCTTGCAGCATGGTGTAGTTTCCAAAGCACTTTCCCTTATCTTATCTCATTGAGGCTCAAAATAATGCTGGGTGGTAAGCGAGGCAGGAATTTTTAATACTCCTGCTTTTTTCTGTTCAAATGAGTTTTTTTTCAGAGAGCTTAAGTGACACTGCTGAGGGCCCACAGCTTGGTGAGTACTGGAGGCAAACTCTGAACCCAGGCCCTCTGACTCCCAGCCGCTGCTCTTACCAATACTTCTCCATTTTGGAAGACTGAGCACATCTATCCAGCACAAGATACCAGGGATTTAGAATTTCTAAACTGCAGGATTTCTGGAAGTCCACTGGATATGACCACACATCAAGAGGAAATTCCTCTCCTAAGCCCGCCTAAGCCCCCAACTGACTCCATATCTTTGCTACCCTTATTAAGCTATTTGGGAACAAAGCCCTTCCTGACCTGTTCCAGATTCAGAACTGCTGGATCCTTAGTTCAGTTCCTGCCCTTGGGGTTCCCCCTCTAGAGCACGCACCGTGTGTGTGTGTGTGTGTGTGTGTGTGTGTGTGTGTGTGTGTGTGTGGTGCCATCATTACCCTCTCATTAGCAGACACAATTTGATCACTGCTTCCTTTTCCCAGTTGGCTTGGATACGGCCTCAGAATCCTGCTGAATGCATTTCCAGCAGCCACTACCAGTGGGTTGGAGCCGTTGCCTGAAGTGAAACTTCTCAGATAAAAGAATGTGCCAGAGCCACTATCTGAACCCCGAGGGGGGATGATGGTGAAGGAGGGCGCAGAGAGCTGAGATGGCAGGGCCCAGAGATGTGCTCAGAGAGCCG